>NW_020270366.1:22053016-22524611 GCF_002803265.2 Melanaphis sacchari | reverse complement strand
AATGTGACTTGATGATTTATCAATAATATCAATTATTTCATTACTCCAGACGATTATTTTAGCAATACGTAACCGGAACGAACGGTATGTCCTTGTCATCAGGAGATCTTTCTTCGTTATTTTTAATATTGTCTGTTGTTTTACCCGAAATTGGTGTGAATATGCCTGGTAATTTTTCATCATTTTTAGAGTTACTTGTTTCAGGAGTTTTGGATGTTGGGTTTAATGGTCGTTTTATTTTTTTTAATAAACCATGTTCCTTATCATCTTTGCTGCCGTTGTCATGTGGTATTCCTTTTAATGACTCTAATGAAGTTGGAATTGAATTAGAATTTTTTTCCTCTGAATTGTTATCTAAACTTGAATTCATTGCATTCATTAATGATTCGATTTCGTCAGTTTTTGGTAAGTTCTTGTCATTTTGTGTGGTTTTTTTTGTTGAATATATTGGTACGTCAGTTGATTTTGTTCTTGGATTGTCTGAGTTCTGAATCAATGGTAAATTATTATCTCTTGGAGATTCTTTTTCCTTATTTTTATTTATTTCTGTTGGGTTATGTATGTATACATTTTTATTATTTTCCGGTATTTTTTTGTTATTATTTGTCTGCTTTCCTTCCAATTTTCTTGATTTTGGTTGAAATATGTGTTTTTTTATAGATTTTATAATATTGTCTTGTTTATTTTCTTGCATTTCGCTGTAATTTGGAATTTTTAGTTTTGATTTCGATGATGATTGAGATGAATTAGAATTATGATCATCTGTTCCTTCATCAGAATTCGAATTCATTGTATTTATTATTGTTTCAATTTCGTCATTGACAGGTATATTTTTGGAGATTTTTTCGCTTTTTTCTGTAGTAGACACTGGTTTATCATATGAGGTTGATAATATAGCCATTGAATCTGGTAAGTTGGACGGTATATTATTCCTATTTGATTTTTTTTCGTTAATATCATTTTCTGTCTTCGCTGGTTCATCGTTTGATATTTTTTTTATATAATTTATTTTTTGTGGCCTTTCTTCAATATTTTTTATTTTTGATTCTTCTTTTTCATTATTATTTTCTCCGAAATTTTCACCGAATGGTTGTGCATGGTTTGGTCCCCTTATTTTGTTTTTAAATGTTTTTGCTGGCGGTTTTCTATTTTTTAATATATCCTTAAATTTATTAGTATTAAAATTTTTCAAATTTGATAACTTCATATTTTCATTAATATTTTCAATACTAATACTATTTTCGTCTTCCTCTAGACTGTCAATTAAACTAACTTTTTCTTCGAAACTGTTATGTCCTATTAACTGATTTTTATTAATATTCTTCTTTTTAAGGTTTTGTTTGTTTTCTACATTTTTATTTTGTGTGTCAAATTCTTGGCTTTGGATGTTTGTGTTTTTTTCAGTTTTTAATTCGTCTTTCTTATTTGCATTTTCCTTTAAATCATGTTGTTTAATATTTTTTGCTTTTAATTTATTATCTTGAAATTCTAATTTATTATTGTAATCTCTTTTTTGCCGTATTAATTGGTTATCATTTAACTGAAACATATTTAAAATGAACTTTGATATAATATTTCTAAATATTTAATTTTAATTTTTTGTATTATTGTGTAATGTTTATTTATTTTTTCATCTGATATTTTGTATTCGATTTTTAAAACTTTTTAATTTAAAAATATAATACTATTTATACCAGGTTAATTTACTTATAATTACATTCAATAAATGAATTCAACTGGATGTTTTCGAATTATATGCGGTTTTTTTTTTTGTGACAGAGCTGATTTCCTTGAAATGATAATAGTGATACATTTAACACTTAGAAACCAACAATTTTAAATTTAAAAAATACTAGTAAATATATATATGTATAATATATTCAATGAATAATTGTATTTCTGTTTGAAAAAATTAAAAATTAAATATTAAAATTTTGTATAAAAGATTTAATTGGATTAATACAATTTTAAATTAAAATAATCATAAGTTGGTACAATTAATAATTGTGTTTCATACGTCTAAAAAAATATTCTGGACGCCAACTATTATATATTATTTTACAGAGATTTGTATTCATATTTATCAAATTATAATCATATTTAATGTTTATAATATAGTATTCTAGTTCAATTATTGAAAAAAAAAACCTATACTTATATAACTGTAAATCATATTTACTAGCTGGTAGCTATGTAATATTTTCTATACAACATGTGTAATTTCTTAAAAATTGGTAGATTGAAGAAGCTTTTATACTCGCATTTTGGATCAGTCATGAAAAATATGTTCATGTATTCGGTCATTTCGCAAAAAAACCACTTAGGCAATTTAGTTATGACCAAAATTGCACTTTTTTTTGTACACAATTCTAATGCAGCCATTAAAATAATAAACTATTTAAAATATAAATATGTATTTGGATGCAGAGTAGGGCGTTATTCGAATGAAATTTTATGTAGATGATTATTTAGATAACATTTAATTGGAATAACTTTAAAACATTATTATTCGATTGATTTAAACTATGGTTATTTAAATAAAAAATTATTCGACTAAATTTCATATAAAGTTACTCAAATAATTTTTAGTTATTTTATTTGAATAAACATTGTTGATAATAAAAAAAAACACATATTAATACAATAACAAGCATTGTATTTTAAGTTACACGATTGCAAATCGTATTTTATTCGGAATAAATCCAAAAATATTATAAATAATAAAATACCGCTGAACGTTTGGACACATTGACCCAAAAGCCAACATGTTTGGGTACAAATAGACACAACATTTAGACACATAAAATAAAAGATATTTTATAATTTTACCTGGCAAATCAGAGAACGTTTGGGTACACAATACACATATTATACAAAACACATTTGGGTACACTTTATAAACACGTGATCTACAATAGTGATATACTTTATTTCCAAACCAATTAATATCAATTACTTATATTTTGATTAGGTATTCTATGAGTATTATCGTAATATATGCGACTACGAACTTATACGTAATATATATACTTTTTATCATGTATAAAATAAAATAATAAACATTTTTGGGAGACTATTAAGAGCCAACCTCCTCGCGGTGTCTCCTGGGTAACTCTAATAAGTTCTAAAAATAAAGTGTAAAAGTATAAAGTAAAAAATTTGCACCTAAACGTTGGTAAGTAGTTAAAAGTAGTATTATTTTAAAAATATTTTGTTACTCAAACGTTATATTGATTTTTGGGGCCTGAAAAAAAGTGTACCTGAATGTGTGTTCCCAATCGTTCTACCAAATCTCAGGTGAAAATATCGATTTGTGTTCAAACATGTAACGGCCTAAAAATATATATATATATACCAATAGATGAAATAAATGATTAGATATGTCTTTTTTTAATCATATTTTTATCATAATAATAGTTTAACAATATTATAATATGAATAATATTTAATAATTAATAACAATATTTCGTAATAATTACATCAATAATAAAATAGTATTAAACTATTAAATAACAATAATGAATAATTATAAAAAAATATATTTAATTATAAATTTGTTTACTCAAATAAAATAACCGAAAATTATTCGAATTACCTTCTTTGAAATTTAGTCGAATAATATTTTATTTGAATAACCATAATTAAAAATCATTCGAATAATTATCTAGATAAAATTTTGTACAATTCTGTTTGGGTGATATTAATTTTTTATATCTAATAAATTTAAAATAAATCTTACATTGTTTATTGATGATGTGTTAACATTCTCGTTCATTACAATTTTTCGTTCATCGTGCCATATTAAAATCCTCTTCTGTTCATCTTCATGATTTCTATATTCTGGTAAATTACCCTTACCAAAATGTCTAATTACTTATTAACTAATGTTATACTATTCTAAGTTAGAATGCAGACTTTAAAAATATTTAAATATAAAAAACGCAATTTTTTTATATTAAATTTAAATTTTCTATTTTAGTATGTAAAATAATATTAGTTTACTTACCACTAAATCACCCATTCTAACTATTTTGTACCATCTGGATCTTCCATTAGGTTTAATATTATTTCTTTTTCCTTTTTTATTATTATAGTGTTTCTTGCCGCTACTTTTATTTTGGTTATGAAAATCATCTTTATCATCATTTGTTATATTTGAATGGTTTGTATCATCATTTGATGTACTTGGATCATTTTCATCATTCTAAATTATTACAATGAAGTATTTATCAACAAAAACCTTCTTAAGGTTTTTAGAAAACAAACAAATTGTGTTATATTAATAATTTGGACAGTATCAAAGTATTATGTTTTAATAGATTATTTCAAAAATGTATTTATTTATTTTAATTTTATAATACAGTTTTAAAAACGCAGTATAGATAAATAATCATTTAAAATAAAAACTTTATGATTTTGAATGTTGATCATATAATGGTATTATTAATACACAATATATGCAGTTGTCTGGAGTAAGTTTAGTAATATTTTATAAGATGTAGATTATGCTCAAGTACTTTTTTATAAATTATGAATTTCAATCACAATGAGAGAAAATCTAGTTAAAATTTAAAGGATGAAGAAAATACAACTAGTCAATAATAATCATATTATTAGAATAATTACAAAATAATAAAGTTTTGTTTTGTTAAATTATCTTACTTTATTGTTTGAATCTACATCTGTGTTCTGGTCCTGTATATTTAAAAATAAACAATCTAAGGTTTATTCTATATAATGGTAGGTAATCGCAAAATTTTCTAGTAAAATCACTTACCTTTTTTTTCGAATCTGGTTCCTAAATAACATAATATTAAAGTTGAAATTACAGAAAAAATATTTATTAATAAAAATCAAAATATTTACTTTACTTTTAATGTCCATCTTGGGTTAATAATTTGGTCTGCAATATTACCAAATTTCTGTAAAAGTGATAACATTTTTAATTTATTTCATATTGTATTATAATTTATTGAGTAATGGGTTATACCTATATACTGTCGAAATACTTTTCTATGTTGAAAATCTACTCTTTTGTTCCAAATTTACCTCTGTTGTACAGTGATATTTTTATTTTTAACATTATATAGCTAAAATCACTAAAATTTGAACCTTTTTACAAAATTTTCAACTTTTTTCGTGATTTATAGAATATAGTTAATATTTCAATTATCTAAAATTAAAAAATATTTGTTCTTTGTATCAGTAGTATTTCTATACTTATTTAAATATGTTTTAAATCAGAGAATATTCATAGAAATCATTTAAATTTTTTTATTAACTATTTTGAACTATTTAAAATCGTATAAAATTTAACATTTATAACTAGAGCTCGGAAGTTGATGCATTTTGCATTTTTTTTTTTGGAACTTTTTAGACGATGCTCTCCTGGCCACAAATCTGTTTCAAAAGCATGTGAATCTAAATAACTAATTTTTATTTTGCATTTTTTTGCATTTTTGGTGTTTATTACTTTTTAAATCATTTTTTGAGATTTTTAGGTCATTTTCCCACATTTTTAGTTATTTTTACTGATTTCACACTAGTTCATTTCTTATCGTTTCTTGTTGACCATTATGCCGATAACTTAAACCACAGACATTTATAAAAAAAATATTTTTAATTTTTTAATTTTCCTATTTTAAGGACATTTTTGTCATTTTTATGTCATATTTTGAATTTTATAGTAAAATAGAGTAAAATATTTAAAAAAAATGTATTTTTATTAATATAAAACTAATATTTGTAATTTTTTTAGGACATTTTTTGCCATTTTTATGGTCATTTTATATTGTTTTTAAGGTCTTCAACTTCCGAGCCCTAATTATAACAATTAAGAAAAAATGTAATATCGTGTGATATAAATTACCGATTTCAAATTGGTTGTTTGTATCACTTTCCAAAATATAAGAACAAAAACAATATTAAAATTTATGTAATTATAATAAGTTAATAACCAATATAATTATCATAGTTTCAAAAAAACAACACAGTACATACTACATGTTATAAGTGGTGTAGAATGAAAATACAAAATTTGTTTTAGATAATAATAAATAAGTTACGCATTAAACTACTTAATTCCACAATATAGTAAGTCTTTATTTAACGTCACCTCATTTAGTGATGCGTCACAAAAATTTAAGCCCTTGTGTTTTGTTGAACACTACAACGGTTTCAATATAACGTTGTTTGTAATACACGTGTTAAACAAATTTTTGTTATATACTTATCTGTATTTATATACATCTTTTCTAAGTAATTTAATTTCGTCGATTTTTTTCATATAACACTGTTATTATTTTTAATGATATCATTACCATACGCAATATTATTTTAATTTATTTTAAGTTATATATACTTCATAATCGTTTTTCATTTTTTACAAAAAAATTTTTAAATAATTACGTAAATCTAATTATAAGATCGTATCTGGTCTGTGGGGGTGGAGTCCATGCCCCTCGAAATTTCTTCAATATTTAATAAAAGTTTAAAATTGATTGATAATATTAACATTAATATTTTTAGATATAAATGGTTAAGACTCAAGTTAAATTGATTATTAACTGTATTGTATCTTATGAAAATATTATTATTGCGTCTAATAATAGTTTGTTATCGAACGACTGTAAAGGCGTCAAACACTATTGATGTCGATCGGTGGTTGGCGACAATTAACAGTAATATTAAATTTGTTTAAAATACAAATATTTTAATAAAATATCGTCGTCCGCAAGACTGTGATAAATATATAAAATCTTTTTTGTTTTATTTTTAACCAAATGCAAAAATCTAAATTTAGTATTGACTAAATTACAATATAAATATTTTAGAATCCTCTGAAAAAAATTTCTGGATACAGCCTTGACTAGCATCTAGCATCTACTCTTAAGACCTGAGATTTTTATTTTCTTCATAGATCTTTAATATATTTTATTAATTATGTCATAAAACTATCAAAAATCACATACATATATCAATTTTTGCCGTGGTTTAGGTAGTATCTACCATATAAGTAATAGAATAGAAACAATTTTGAGAATAGTTTAAATTATACAGATTAAACAGGTTCAAACTCGTATTTAAAGCCAATTATACGATTTTACAGTTTTAAATCTTTTGTATTTAATATATATATATATATATGTATCCACCAAGTACCAACTAATGTTATAGGTATGTCATAAATAATAAAATTTGAGTTTATTGTGAAGCTATGTGACTCCATAATTCATAATCTAAGACTGGCATTTATATTGATCAGTTCGGTTGTAATTAACAATAGTGATTATATAATTGATATATATATTATTCTTTATCTTTATTTTGAAAATATATCTTATGTAATAATATTAGGTAAATACTCACAGAACGTTTCACCGGGGCTGTGGACACCTGCACAATAAAACACATACATTATATATATATTATATATATATGTATATAGGTAATAGCTAATATTATAAAAGATTGACATTTTCTACTTATCTATAGATATTTTGAATCTTACAATAAAAAAAAAGTTCGGTTACAGAAAATGTATTGGATTATTCTGATTAAAATTACTTAAATAGAAAATATGTGACACATACAAATTTACTTTTTACTACTCGTATAAATTCTATTGTGAATGCAGGTAAGTAATATTATTAATGGCGTTAAAGTTTTAAAAACTTCGACAATTTAAACAAACCAACCATTTGGGTACTGAAAATAGTCTTCAAAAGAGTAACGCTATTGATGTTATGCCATTTATACAATTACATACGGTAATACTTGTTGATAAAATTCCAGACAAGACAAAACAAATTATTATTTGTTAATAATAAATTTAAACATAACTGAAAAAGCAAAAAATATAAGTGGTTTTAAAACAAATTAACTGAAATTAGTTTGGTTATGACTTATGAATAATATAAATATATATTTTAAATTATGATTTTATACTACTTTTTTTAAATTTTTTATATTTATATTTATTGTTTCTGAGCATAAAATGTTCTACGAAAGTAGATTAATGTCCATTAGTAGTAGGGTGAATATTTATGAGGAGCGAAGAACGTCTTGATAATGTTAATACTTACGTGATTCAGATATATTATATTTATCAATATAAAGGTGATCCATATCCGCATTTTTTCGTTTATCGTTGGTTATATTTAAAAATTAAAACCATGTTACAGTTCGTCTATAGTAATAAGACTTACAGCATACAGAAACGCAACGACGATAGTTCGTTGTTTAAACAATTGGTTGCTTCAAGACTTGACAGTGATTTGATGTCACAGTATGCATACCTACGCGATATCTACTCCTAATGAACTATAAACGTCAACATTAAAAATATGTTTAAAAAAACAACAATGTATTTAATAGGTAGATTTCCGTGTATATAATCTAAAATGATTACCTACATGTGCTATTGTAAAACATTTTGGTAAATATGGGATAATATTATGTGTAAGTATACATGTTATATAGGGTGATTATAAAAATCGCTGTAAACAACTATGTTTTGTATAATATGTAGGACATGTAGTATTATGTTGTTTTTGTGTAAAATTTAAAGTGCATACGAATCTAACAATTTTATATCGCCCTCCTAAGTTTGTCGACAAAAACATTATTAAATAAAATTTCAGTTTTTTTTTTTTAATATTACCTACCTAAAAGTTTTATTTCATGTTCATAATTAAAATTAGAACACTTTTCTAAAAAATTCGATTTAAGTATTTAGGTACTACTGTCATTATTAAGTAGTAGATATTTAGATTAGTAAAGTGAGTAGATATTAAATGGTGTTATATTAATTTAAAATATTGAATGAAACTTTTTTTTTATTACTAAAAATTAATTATAGTGTAGATAATTAGAAAGTACCTACCACAAATTTAGTTATTTCAAAAAGTATGTACCTTTTAGAACTCCACACATTTTATTTACAACATAAATCATCTTAAAAAAAATATATGTACTACTCCAATATTTACACCAATAGATTAAACAAATTGCAAAGTTTTTTTAACACTATTATATCTAACACTTCATAAAGTACCTACCAATATTTATAAAGATTTCCAATAGAAAGATTATAAGGATGTTATAAAATTAATGAAATAGTAAGAATATATTTTGTTTTTTCTCGAAAAAAAATTTCCAGGACAGTGAATAGTTATATTTATCGAAATAGAATAGTATTTTATCTTAAAATACTTATAACTCGCTTCAAAATTAAAATATAGTAAAAAGCCCACGAGGTCATCTAAATAATATTTTTACTTTTAAATTTTATAAGAGGTCAATTCACTTTAATTTTTAATCTAACGAAGCAAAACGTGATCTGCTGATGAGCGTAAAATTTGCCATGTTACGCATTTGTAAGACGGAGACAACACATGCGGGTATCACGTCCTCTTAATCGAATCATTCTGTATACCTACTATATATATTTATATATGGGATATCCGCGTATGCAATATTATTATTGCAAATATATAAGTATACCAGTTTGTAATCAGAAACATAAATAGATAAAAAATGCATCTCGTCAAATGATACTAAATAATTGTCAATAACAAAACCAAACTTTGTAATTAAATAGGTAAGTCCCTACTTAGTCATGTTGCATAATATGGCTGGTTGGTTATATTATCAACGAGTAAATAATATTATATCGAATACAGTAGGTAGATAAACTATGTAGGTCTGGTAACATGAGAGGTTCTCAAACGTAATACTGGAATAGATCAATGTTAAAACGTAAGGCCTTCATTTAAAAATCAACGTTTTACCAATAAGTTATCTATACTCAACTGTAACTACATGTTTAAATTATATATACAAAAATATATATATACATAAATTGTTATAGTATGAATCGGTGCCAAAGCTGGGCAAGTTAACCAATTTTTTAACTAGTTAAAAGTTGTTATACTAAAAAAATCTAAGTTAAAGTTAATTATAGAATATTAATTAATTTGAGTAACTAAGTTTAGCAATTAAGCTACACATTTTTATGAAAATATTAACTTAGATTAGTTTCAACTTTAAAATTAAGCTTTTCTATTTAATGTCTTTAACTTTATTCGTTAAAATTTTTATCATTGAAAGGAAAATATTAAATAACTGATTTATATTGTATGTATATAATATATTATTACTATTTCTTATTAACATACACGTTTCACTTTAATAATTTAGGTGACCACTACGATAATAATATTTTCGTAGCAATTTTTTTTTTAACTAGTCAAGCTAAAAGTTATCAATAAAAGTAACTTTCAACTTTTATCAGCTATTACCCAGTTTTTTGATATATACTTCCACTATTATATAATATTGCTTAGAAACATTTTTTAATGTTGCAATACCTGTATTAATAAAAATTATAATCAGAAATTTGGATATAATGCCCACATCAAACTATAGTAAAATTAAACGTATAGTTATTTGATTTGTGAGTTGTGACGCAATTTATGCGGTAAATGCAAATATAGGTACGAGGTACCTATACAAATATGTGATTATTGTATAATTACACGTCGATGATACTAAGTGAGGTAAACTTGATAAACGACGACTTGCTATTGTGTCCTATTATTGAAATAATATTTAACACTAAACCTTAAACTTAGGTACCCATTAAATAATGCGTAGGTACTGTTATTATATATTATTAGGTGTCTACCGATATACAAAAAATAATCGTGTGGGTGTGGGGTTTAGGAACTATGACATTCAACATTGTGAAAGAAATAATAAGTAGTACTTAACGTTTTGTCAAGATTTATTTCTATTACTTAGTATTTACAGTTTACACATAAATTATACCAAGAACTGTTTATTAAAGATGTGAGTTTGGGTCAGTGAACTATTATAATTTATAATATTTAGGTGAAGTTCACTAGAGTGTAGAGCAATCGCTTTGACACTTTTTTTTGCTTCTGATTTTTCATTCCTCAGACTAAATTGACTGGACACTGGGAAGTCACATCGAGTTATAACTTACAAAGGATGTATTTGAAGTGAGATGGCCGATGTCCTTTCATGGAAGTTAGGAAGATGAAGTAAAATCCAGATTAAACATGATTATCGAAAAAATTAAAAATGTGCTATTTAGGTATCTGTAACTAAGTCAGAATTTGAACGGGATTAGTTGTATTCTGCTAGATGAGTAGTTCATAGTAGCTAAGATTTTCAAATTTTTTAAGATTCTTCATGATTATTACCAGAACAACGTTAGGTAGGTGCACACGTCAACGAGCGTTGTATTTTTGTCACAGGACACAGATGCGGTCAGGATTCGTGTGTCGTGATAAGCTATGGTTGGTTTCATAGTGCGCGGTGCGCGGGATGGGCATGTACCGTTTCCTCAACTTAAAAAAAGATTCGATTCCCCGTTTCCGCCAATCTACCTACTATGGTAAAATTATTTTAATATATTCTATATTAATTGAAGTATTATTCATTATTCCTATTAAATAAAAATACATAATATTTTGTAATATCTAGTTTTAATATAAATATAATAATTAAAATAATTAAAGTCGTAATATTTTATTAATTTTGTCTGGATATTTTCAATCAAAATTTTTAAAAATATATTTTATATTTGGGTGTGATTTATAAAACTGTTGGTTAAAGTGTGGATGAAATGATTCACAATTGTTTCTAGTTAGACTTAAAGTTACTGTAATACATGTCCACAGGGTAAAATATTCCATATTTTTAGTAAAAATAAAAAAAATTCCTCCAAAAATATGGGCATGTATGACAGAAAGTTTAAATCGAACTACAAACAATTGTGAATCATTTTATTCACACTTTAACCAACAGTTTTATAAATCACACCCAAATATAAGTATATTTTTAAAAATTTTGGTTGAAAATGTCCAGACGGACACTTACATTAAAATACATCTACTTTCTAAAACTGTGCTAGGACTAGTAAAGCTATAACTGATTTTAAAAATAAACTAATATCGCGTTATTCGTAAATGAAGTATGTTGCATTTAATTATGCTAAATAAATTACTACAAAATATGACCCATGTATTTTTTATTTGAGTATAATATATTTATCAATATGCAGTGTTTTATGTTATCATATTATAAAAAGATCATATTTAATTATCTCAAGTAAAAATTTAAATATAACTTAAAAATAATAGGAATAATACACCAATTAATATGGAATATAATATTACAATAATTTTATCATAGCAGGTAGATGGCGGAAACGGGTGATGTCGGAATTGGTCGTTTCACATTTTGTCGGGAACGGGTAATTCTCGTGCGATATATATTGAGAATGACTCTTAGTCTTCATAACAATTGGATGACTTGTGTAATTTATGTTTTTTATTTATTTAATTTTTTGATTAGAATATGTTGATATTGTTGATAGGTATAAATAGTTTTACTTCAACCAGATCTTTAAAAGGCACAGTATAATATAAAAAATAAAAATCTATGGTACTATGGTAGGTATACTCAGATAATGTGGTAAATAACTTACTTTTTTCAAGTCGGTACCTATTCAACTAATGTGATTACTAATTATTTTTCGTGTTTTGTTTTCCAATCGAAAATTCAATTTTTCTTCTTACTTCAAGTATGTTCAGGTTTAAATGCATAATAGTATAGTCATACATTATACATCAGTATCGGGTAGGTTTGTATTATGACAATCATCGAACATCGACATGAAATGGTGAAATAATTAACAGACAAGGATTTTGTAATTTTAAAAGATACCTACTCATGCTCAGTGATGTAACTTTAAAATGTGTGCCCGGCAAACATTTTATCGGGACCCGCACTCCACGCGGAAACATAATATACCTATTAATGTCATTCATTGTGGGTAGTTATTATCAATTTTGAAAAATTTCGTTCCACACTGCCAGCTAAAGCATTATAGATAATAATTTGATGCAGTTTTATTATAATTTGTTAATCAAACTAATATTATTATTTTTTTAACAACGGCCTCCCTGAGCGTCTGAGTCTGGGCGCCAACTGCACGTTCTGATCGCTCCAGTTAAACGCCTCTGTTCATATCGTATGTTATAGATTAAAATATTATTTACTACGGTGTTACCTATTTAATCCGCGAATATATTAATGATTAAATACAATAATTAGGTACAATTAAATCATTTAAATCTTTAAAATGTATGGGAAAAAATGTTATTTTAACAAGTTACCACTGAAAAGTAATTTTGTTACAGTAACTTGTAACTTAAGAGCTAAGGTTATATGTTTTAATTTTATTTCATATATTATATGTACAGTAGGTACCTGTTATAAAAAAACAATCATAAATTTTTGCTTGCGTTTAAAATAAACATGTGACATGTATAATGTTGGTGTACAGAAAAAAATTCTTTATTAGTTTATTCAATACTTATTTTAAGAGTTCAAAATTATTTGAATAAGTACCTAATAAGTAATAATGGGAATAACACGTTTATGGCGTTTGGCGCAGTATGAACATTGTACCTGAAAATCGATAACGATTTCGGGTACAAAACTGTAACTGATAATTTACTTATTTAATTACTTAATAGTCTGACCTATTAACCATGTTTTAATTAATGGAAATTAGTGCATCAGTTTATAAATATTTATTTGCTAGACCCTATTACAGACATATAATTTACATTTATTATTTGAGCTTAGGAGCAACTTTTATACTCAAAAACTATTAATGACGCAGAATCTTTCCATTCAAATTATCAGTGTATTGATGGAAATTCAAGCAGACCAATTTAACAAAAAACAGCATTAAAAGAAAAATAATTAATTAATTATTAATAATAATCTTTCGGCTTTCAATATTTTTAAAAGATAGCTTATCTTCTTGTAATGTCTCTGAATATGAGGAAAGAAATGTATCGAAATTTACTATTAAAAATTACAACATTAAGCCTAAACATGTTGTCACTGTAACAATAATTATTTGAAAATCTGTAGGTCAAGTGCCTAATAAATCGGTAGAATTCTGTGTTCATAAAATTATATATCACAGTATTATAGTATACAAATTAACTACAATTGATGCATTATTGATAATTATATTATGGCATCAATAATACGGTTAATAGTTTACGATTATCACAACAATTTCAAGTCCTTAAAACAATGACCAGCACTATATAATGCTGACTACCAAGTAATGGAAATTGATTTGTCCAATAAGTAAAAACAATCATTTTAAATATTTTATACATAAATAGTTAATTTTTTCTTTATTGAATATTATAGTCACAAAAAATATAAATATTAAGCTGAATAATTTTTTTGCTATTAATGCTTCACAAATAAAGTGGTGTAAATTTATTTTTTATAAAAGTACATTTGTTAAAATTACTTACATAGGTGAATCATTTACACACACATTTCTGTGTAAGCATCAATAAATTCTGTTGAGTAAATATTTAACATTGCTGAATATCAATAAAAATTCCCCGAAAAAATTATTAAAAAATAGTATTTTAAGAGTAAAAAAAAATATTTACCTATTTGTTTATATATTACACAACTTTATTGCAATGATGAGTTAAGAGTAAATAAAATGTTTTGATCTGTGATAAGTTCTAAAATAATCTTAAATATCAATAAAATTAATTGCAATTTATAAGCCTCTATACCCAATAGCAATTCATAATAGCTTTTAATCAAATATTCGTTCAAATGGATTTTAGGATGTTTTAGAAATTTATCTAACAACATTTATAGGAAAATAAGCAAAAAATTAAGTAGCGTAAGTAATTCAAGATTAATTAAAAAAAACACATCAATTAATTAAATGAACACTATTTTAGTCTTAAAGAAATTATTTATCTATTATTATTATTTATTTTTTTGATTTTATTAATGATTCATTAAATTACAAAAATATGTAAAGCATATTTAATAAATTTAGTGCAAAGATAAAAACACGACTAATTAAAAAAAAAAAAAAAATGATAATAATAAACTGTAAACAATATTTTTATAAAGAGAAATTTTAATATTTACTATTATACAGTTCTAACTAAAAAAAAAAAAAAAAAAGTAAAATACATTTCATAAGATAATTATAATCTTAAATCAAAAATATTATAGTAGATAGGTTTTCAGGTTAAGTCGTCTGTATTTGATCCATGCAAATATAACACAACATCCAAAACGGTTGCTTAAGAAGCTTTGATACAATTTTACTGACTGTAAAAAAAAGTTTGTTTTTTGAAGAATATAATTTTAAAGACATTAAATATAACTTATAATAATAACCATTTATTATGTTATACCCACATAATATTCTTCTTATCGACTGCGAGATCTTGAGTTGGAAATTGAACGACCAGTTAATACAGACCTTGAACGGGAACGTGAAAGAGATCTTGAACCTGAACGAGAACGACGACTACGGCTGTATGATCGTGACCGAGACCGAGAAGGAGTATACGACCTTTATATATAATACAAAATAATTAGCTACATAATAAACAAATATATTAAGGCGTATTTAAGTTCCCAAAGTATTTATATTCAATATTCTAAGTATATGAGAATATTATGGAAAATAGAACATTTTATATAACTAGAAAAAAAAGTGAAAATGTTGTGATTTTATTAATTAGTTTAAATAATTCAATAGTATTAAATAACAAATTTTCCAGAAATTTGGTATGATAAATTCAATTGTGAAACAATATTTTTCACCTTCAAGAATTTAAAATAAGTTTTTTAATTTTAATAAATTATACTTTATTTAAATGTTTTAATCAAATATAATATTTTATAAAATGGTTAGTAAAAAAATAAAAAGTTTAAAGTTAATATGTATACAATATAATTAGTATTATAACATTTTTAATTATGATTTAATATTAATTATATAATTTATAATTATTAACATCAAATACATTTCATAAATATTCTTTTTTTGAATCTTAAAACCATTATTAAATACTATGTTTATACAAATAAAATCATTTTTTATACATGTTTTCAATTGAAATATTATACTCATCAGTTTCAAAACAATAAAAATATTATATTAATAGTAGAATGTATAAATTGAAAATTTATCGATGTTAAAATTAATTTACTACTTAAAATAAAAACATGTATTTAATTGTAATATATTTACTTTTTTGAAATACTATGATATATTGTTATTAAATGTATGAAGAGTCTTGCTATGGTTATATTATTGTTTATGAAAAATAAAATTGAATAAAAACAATAAAATATACATTTACGATAAACAAGGTTAAATCATAAACATATAAAAATCAATTTTAATTGGTTTAGATAATGATTTTTAATGACATTATTACACAAATGAATTGTCATTTTTATTGCATAGATTAAAAACTGTTAATTATAAATTAAGTAAAAAGATAGAATTATTATATTTTTTAGAACTACAACACATCTCATGAATATTTATTTTGAATTTAATAACCAAGGACACACTTAGTTGAATTATTTGTTTGTTAAAATTTAATCATAAAACAAAATTTATAATATCTATTTATGTTATTAAACTATCAGGTATTAATATTTAAAAATAATGCAATTATATAGTTTGTAGTTAGTAATATATAAAAAATATTTGATAATATTAAAAAAAGAAATTCTATTTTAAACTAATTATAGTACTATTTTATTAAAGGGTTTTAATGTTCAATTATACTTAATTAAGCACACTGGCATGTATTCTTTTAAAGTATAAATGCAATGGTTAATGACCATAATATTAAATATTTTTACATGAGATTTATATTAGAAGTATTTTATTGATTTTATGTTTATTATTATTAATTTAAGGAATTCAAAGAATGCAGTATTTAAATAAACAAAGTAAATATAATATTTTATCCCATTGATCAATATAATCCAACCTGCTCATGTGATTTAATTAACTCACATAAAAAAACGAAGTTCAACATTCTCCTAAAATGACATTGTGGTAATGCTATGTAGACAGTCAGTGGCGTTATGCAGATCTAATTTATAACTCTTTCTGTCTCTGAATGTCTGTGTACGTTCACCGATAGCTAATTAATGCATCAGAATAAAAATCATTAGGTTGGTTGGGCTCGATGGGGTTCTAGTGTAGCTGAGTACATCGATAAACGCAGACAGACAGATAGTTGCGCCGTAGTCCGACGACTAACACACATTGCTCGAAGTAGATCAAAATATATTATTTTGGTTGAGAGCTCTACGACGATCGACACTACGAGACGAGACGCTCTCAGCCGAACATCCTACAAAAATGGCCAATTATAGTCATTTTTACAATTCCATTATTTAAATGGTTGTGTCAATAATCTACATTAAATAATTTATCTTAATGTTAACAATCAGTTGAAGACTTCACCACAAAAAAATTAAATAGGTGAAGTCATTGGTAAAATAATTTGAATGAAAAATAAATTTACCGGCGTCGTCCTCCTTTAAAACGTCTACAATCACGAGCATAATGTCCCCTATCACCACATTCATAACATTTGTCTTCAGGATGGAATGGACGTCCTCGACGAGGTGGGCCTCCTCTATAAGCACCTTTACGTGATCCAGCATTAGATAATTCTACTCGCACTCGTCTACCACAAATGCTCCTAAAATAAAAATAAGAAATAACAAAATTTGTCAGAAATAAAAATTATTAATTAATTTTTTTTTTTAATTACCTGCCATCTAAACCTCTAACTGCATCTTCTGCATCTCTTGGATCCTCAAATTCAACAAAAGCAAAACCAGGAGGATTACGGGCAACCCATACATTACGAATTGAACCATAATATGAAAAAGCATCCTCTAAATCTTGTTTGGATGCAGATGATCCTAGATCACCAACATATATTTTGCAATCTGGATTACCAGAATCTCTGTATCTTGATGACGATGACATATTTAAAATATCTGTAACATAAGTCATAATTAAATTAAAAAAGTTATAACAACAGATAAAAATAAAGAGTAAATACAACTATATAGCACATAGAAAGCCAAAAAGAAGTTCAAAATTTAACATAGACATTTGATATGCCTACAACTCTGAATGAAACTGTAATACATATAATTATTAGTTATATCTATCTTATTCAATAAAATCCCATAAAAATATAGATAGTTTCAATGTAAGATAATTCTACATACTATATTTTAAGTAACTTTAAAATAAAAATATATTTCATGAAAAAAAGTCTTTATCAAATTTTTTATCAGTACAGGATTAGGTACTTAATAATAAAACTGCAGCTGAACAATTATCACTTAACACAGGTACTATTATTCTAATTTAGATTATAAAAATGTCTACTTAAATAAAGAATAAATATTAGTATACAGATTATACAGACAAGATTAATAGATTAATAATGAGTAATATTAAACTTTATGGGAATGAATAATGAGTGCACTGGGTACAGTAATTCATGAGTTAATTTTATCTTAATTTAAATAATGGTATATTTTAATATATTACAATCTGAAGAAAATTATCATTTTTCTTATCTGCATTTTACTTTTATGAGCAAATATTATATATTATAATAAGGAAGTAATATTTTTAAAAGGTGCATACTAAACAAATAGAAACCAATTGACTATATTATAATAAGATAAAGAGATTATTGTAGAATATAGTGGGAATCGTCAACAACTATTATTCATTTAAATTTAAATGTTAAAGTGGCAGTGTTTTTGTATTATGAATTAAAATAATTGGTAATATGGACTTACTTATACCACTCCCACAATGTTTTTTTAAACGTCAGATTGGTACCAAACGTAGTGGTATACAACCGATAAAAATTTTGAGATAAATCAGATTTATAGAAAAAAAAAAAATTAAAAATTGTCGGAAACATAATTGAAAAAAATAACGATTTGCTTGAACCAGTGATTGACGATCGGGGCTAGATTTTCGTTAACGGGTGATCATAAAACGAGCAAAAATCGTCGGTGCCATCCGTTAAAAACTCAAGTCCGATCCCGTTGTCACGGCTAGAGATTTACCTTATGCAAATGACCTGTTGTTGATATGTATTAGTTGTTGAGAGGCGTCCTCGAAAAACTAAGCGACAACGTGATGATGGCAGTCTGTTTCAGGTTTTCTTTCGGTATTGTCGTGGAAGAGAGTTTGACGACAGCGGACGCGGATGAACCAGGCGGTGTCTTGAAGAGTGCTGTGTAGTTGCTGTCGCTTACTGGCCTGTGTCAGCACTCAGCATAGAAAATAGATAAGACACTCAGCAATCAGTGAATGCTGTCGCTTCTATCTTTCTTGTGAGTCGGTTTCGATGCTCTGAATGGAACTAATGAAAGTGCCGGCCGCCGGGAGTGTGCTCGACGCTCGTGCTGGTGCCTAATAGGTATTAGGTGGGCGGTGAGGGTGGTCGGCGGTTAACTGGGCATCGTTCGCCATTTTACTGAATAATGCAATAATTATTGTGTCCGAATCACGGGTCCAGTGTGACCACCAAGCTAGACTTTATTGTCGGTGGGTTGGCTATTTGGCGCCGTAATTTCGCCCAAGGTATGTACCAGTTGACGCCGGCGTGACATGTACCTTATACCAATAGACCGCGGATCCCGTGAATTCGAATTGGATGAACGACAGATAGAGGGCGCTGCCGTTCTAGTGATAGTTTAAAACACTATTATAGTAACTATAGACTATAGATCAATATATATAAGTAGATAGGTATTTTACTATTATTAGGGTTAAGGAAGTCTAGTACCTATACTATGCGTACTACTGTAACCGTGTTACCTGCCCAAAAATATAAAACATAATTGCATTTAAATACTTTATCACTCGGAAGATAAAATATATGTTTCTTAGTAAATTTATTCGACGTCCATTATTTGAATTACAAATATTTAATAGGTAATATTCTTATGATATGAAATAAAAAAATAATTTTTTGAATAAAAATGTATTTATTGATTTGTAATTTACATTTACATTGCAATGCAATATACCTTAGAAATAAACTACGCGAGTGCATGCGCACAATAATCTTTTGACAAATTATCGGAATTATCGGCCCGGATGTGATCTCGCAATAGTCAAATTTATTATATTAAATTTTTCATATCCATAATAAATTTACCAAATATGTTTTTATTTGTCCAAAATTACTCGTTAGTTATCACTAAACTTGCAATACCGAAAAATTGCAAAATAATATGTTCTTAATTTTTCTTATAGGTACCTATTATTCTCAAAACTAAAACAGGTATTATGCTTATATCAGTTTATACACCGCAATGAAAGAATATGTAAGTATAAAAAAATAGCTTTCTACTTTTCTATTTTAATATTACTGTACTAAAATATTTATTGAACTGTCACATATTTCTGCAATAGTGAAATTCTTCTGGACAAACATGAAAACAAAAAATGTTCAGAGTGTTCAGACCTATTCTTTATTGTATTATGGTTTAATTTATTTTGATGCTATGTTTTACACAGTTCAAAATTAAAACTAAAGACCATAATAAATCTACTTTATTATTGTTAAAAACTGTAATGTCTGTAATCTATAATAAAATAACGTTACATTTATTTAGTCCTCTGTACATATTAGGGGTGCAATTTCAATGAAAAAGATGTTTTAGCATTTCTCGTCGCTGAATATATTTATTTTTATGTTAGTTTTATATGATAATAATGGATTACACAATAAACCATTTTCCTTAACCTACCATTCAATGGTAGTTATATATAATAATAATTTTGTAATTTGTATCATAAATATGCATTTATAAATTATGAAGCCTCGATTTTAAAACTGAAGGAGCTTAGCTGCTACGCGTACCCAAGCCTCGTCAAATTGCGTCAATAAAATTTAACTTATCTGAAAACATAAATGGATAACAAGGGATACAATTCTAATAAAATAGATTTTTCACAAGTATTTTTATATTCATAGTATCACAGTATTCTGAGAAATATTAAACATTCAGTTTTAGGGTAAAAATATAGAATATAAATAGGTATATAGTATTCTGTTAATTTATCAAATGATTTTTTTTTATTGTTATATAATTTTGAGTAAGTAGTACAAATAAAATTAAAATCTTTGAATCATTCTATTAAAACACGTGTGAAAATATAGCAAAATTCAGTAGGTATGTAGGTACTATAACTGACGTTTCTGCACACTCAATAGTTGATTAAAATAAAATAGGTATTTAACTTCGAAAAACGTTAATTACAGATAAAAATATCACCAAATAGAATAATAATATATTAATATATAAGGTACATCAATAATTATTATTTTACTATGTATAGTCTTGAAATTGCAATAGGTAACAAAAAAACACGATATGCGCATATCTATAGTACTCGTATATTATTATTAAATCTGATGGTGAATTTTCGCTTCTTACATATTGGAATTTTCCGAGCAGTGCACACGTACCTATATTAAAATGATTATTTACGCATGATTATGATAATATTGTATTAGTATTTATAATATGATTTCCCGTGCTGCTAGAGAGTATAATTATAATTTATACAGTCATCTGTTGGTACATTAAATACACACAAACAATATTGACGGACTGTTGAAATAATTGCGAGACAGTCATTCCGTAGGGATAAAAGTTTGTATAGAGGATATGGAATATGGCAATATGGTAAATGGATATTGGGCGCTTACATGGACTACGCGCAGTATTACAAGATTTGAGATAACAATAATATATTACTGCGCTGTAAAATAATATGTAATGGTGTATAATAACTCTACTGGATTCAATGTGACGAACCACCTCACAATAATATACATCGACCTACATTGTTTGAAATTCTACACTGTTAAAAATATACTGAAACATATTCAACGATGGAAGAAGCTTTTAGGAACAAAAAATTTTCTAAATTGACAAGATTTTTCAGAGCCATTTATTCACATTAATAGTAAATAAATGTATGTCAAGAAATGTACAAAAAAAAAAAAATTATTTTTTAAATTGTATCATGTATAAATAATAATAACATAAACATTTATCATGTTTTATTGGTAAAATTAACCGGGTCGAGTTTACAGTCGACTTTTTTATTAACTGTTATTTCCGAGCAGAGTTTACAACAAAAAAGGTAATCGTGCACCAAGCTTACAAACACCCAATTTGAAAATCTGAGTTTTAATTAGCACTTATTTAAGTAGTTTTAGTTATAATTATTATTTATGTTAAAATTTTCTGTGCATGAAATAATTTTTAAAGGCTAAGTCATTAACTTATATTTTTTATTAAAATTTATAATTTACTCAACTTAATTATGGTATAGAATCTTTTTAAATTTTAAGTGAAGCAGTGTATTGAATAAATAAAAATGTGTTTTTGTGTTTGTTATCATCTTTTAAAGCAGTAGAAATATTTCAATTCATAACTTTGAAGGTGCTTTCTAGTAAAAAATTGAATCAAGCTAATATTTGGGCAGGGAGAAGGTCAAAAATAAAAATTTCTCAGTAGGTTTTTAATTAAGGAGAAACTACGGTAATTTTTACGTAAAACCAATATTCGACAAAATCGATTGTTCTTTTTGTTATAATTCAAAAACAAATAATTGTTTTTAAGTACTTGTAATTTTCATTAAATGTATATGTTTATATTTATATTACATATAGTAACGTTTTCTAAATATTTTATTAATACAAAAATAATAAAAAAAATAATTTATAAATAATTTATTTCATTTGAAATTTGAAAATTGTTTTTATTTTATTTTCCTTTAAAAGACAGTAAATTAAAATTAATATTAAAAAAAAAAAGAATATGTTAAGTACATTTAATATATTTTTTATAAGCATTTGAAATTTTTTAAATTTGTTCAAAATTCGTCAAAATCTCAAGAATTTAAAAAAATTAAATATTTTTTAATTTTTATAGCTATAAAAGATTTAACAAAATGTTTCTCATAACTTATTAGTCATAACTCATAAGAATTAATAAGTTCATATTAAAACTAAGAAATCTTAAAAATATACAATCATAATATTATTTTCATAGATGTTTGAAGTTCAAAATGATTAATAATAATTTTAATTATTTTGTTTAAACTTATAATTCATGTACATTATTTACGAGTACTTTTATGTATATTATAATTCGACTGTATGCAATGATGTTTACAAAATAAGTATATTTTTATCTATTCTTACTTGGAACATATTTACACTGTTTTACAGTATTTATAGTAAGGTGTATTCATTCAAAAGCTAATAATATTGTATACATATAAATATGTATTATTATGATAATTAAATTTTTGGCAAAAATTAAATCAACCTGTCATTATACTAAGAGTAAAATAAATGACTTTAAAATTACTTCAAAAAAATTAAAAAATATTTCTTTATTTAAAAAATATTTATCATGATTTTAGCTATTATGTAACGTTTTGTTAAGTCAAAAATAAAAATAAAATAATATATAGTAATAATAAAATTTAGATACTTAATAAATTTTTGATAAAAATCCATTCAAGGTTTATTGGATTTTTCTTTTTTCGGCCAACTCCATAATCATTTCTTCGAAGGCTTTATGTTGCTCAAAACGTTAAAATCGTCTGAATCCTTCTACGTAAAACTTGAAGTGTTTTTAGCATCTGTTTTATTAATGGTGGTCTTCTATCAGATTCCTCTTTATCACTATCATCAGCCATATATTTTTTTTCGCCGTTTAAACTTAATTTCCCCGCACACAGATGTCGTCCTTGATTATAATTTCAGTATTTAGAGCTTCTTTATCAATGTTGATCTATTTATTATAAAGTACAGATGATGATCGGTGGGTGTCGAACAACAGGAGCTGCAACTTTTTTTGGACTGTCGGAAAAAGTTGCTTATTTCAATTTTGCTGACGAAATTCCATGTTTCGTAGGCTAAATGTAAACCTTCTAGCACACAGTTATTTTTTTGGCGATTCCATGAGCACATAAGGTACAGCATTTTTGGTCCAGGTTAGCATTAATCATACTGATTACATTATTTCTCAAGCTTAATCTGTAATATGTCTTAAAAGTGCATCTAATCTTCTGATCACACGGTTGTATGATTGATGTAATGTTAGAAAGTAAAAATACGAGGTTTATATGTTTGAATTTCACTGTTACCGTATGAAACGTGCAGTCATCGAATAACAATAAAACGTTATAACAAAGTCCAATAGTCCCATTTAATCAGCCATTTTGTAAAAACTTCTTTTGTCATTTATGCATTATATTATTTGTAGTACAGTCTCCTGGTAAATTCTGAACACCTTCAAAACACCAGGGATTTTTATTTTTCCAATGGCAAACAGTTTTATTTTTCACTATTCATACTTGCATAGGTTAGGTTATGCATAGCATAATATGGTTAGACGTTTTTTACTAGTTTTGAATACGTTTGTGTGTACGAGTATATTGGCAATGCTTATTGAAATATCCTATATCTTGTATAAGCAATGCTTTTTAAATACACAAGACGGAGGATATTTAGTGATAAAAGATGGCCATTCTAAATGAACCCACGATCGTGCAAATGCATCTGCTTCTTCTTGTTCTCCACGTGACTTAACGAACGAAATATTTTCGCATTTCTTACATCAATAAAATAAATCTTCTGTTGCCGCAAGATTATTTAGTCCATTTTTTTTTTGCGAGATTCTCTGATTTTTGGTGTAAAAGTGGTTCTGTAACTCGGGCATCTTATTCCGTGACTTTTGTGACCAATTGTTTCAAAACGTCTTCATCTCCTTCTTTTTACTAATTTTTTCTTTTTACGATTTGAATTCTTATTTGCCAATGATGTATTTTTGATTTTTTGTCGACTATTCAGTATCCTACTTAGTATACTTTGAGACATGTTAAACTTACATGTTGCTTATCGTTGGTTCATTTGAAAAAGCTCGTTATATTTTTTAAAAACAACTTATTTTTTTATCACACTCAAATCACGGCATTTGTTCATTGTAACACGAACAATGAAAAATAATAATAAAAATTTAAACATAGAAAATTATGCAGCATACACTGAACACAACGTTTATTTATATACTACCTATTGTACTAACATTAAAAATTGCTTGTTTAATCGTGAACAGGTAATTAAATTTATCTCTACGATAATATAAAAATATTGTTACCTATGTAAATCATATTTATAGCACGTTCGTTTAATGTATGTACATATTTTTTTTAATTTATCTAATTATCAAATGACTCCGTTAACCGGTGTATGAGTCAAATAGATGAGTTTTATTATTTTTTGTGTGTTAGTATATGTGAAAATTGGAACCAGCCGTTTTAAGTCTAATAGGCAACCTAAGTTAATTAACCATCCATCCTATAAGCGGTGAGTACTATATTTCATAAAAATAATTGTCGTAGCTTGTAAGTATTTACATTAATTTGATTACAATATACAGAATATGTTATACAATAATAGCTATACAGCTATGTAGTAATTTAGTAAATTTTTTACGTATAAAAACTACTTCGTCATAACTTTCAGAACTTCAGTGTGCAGTAAAATCGTATTTTATCGAATTTATTCCACCTAAGATATTTTTAAGAACATTGATGATATTACTTATTCATGAGATTAATTTTCAATAGTAAATTCAGTCGAAAATTGTGTTAAAAACACAAAATATTCGATTCCGTAACATTATATGTTACACATTTTATTTTTTATTCGATGCATGCCCGTGCATATGTGTCGATACCTCTTCTTTCTATTTAAAGAATTTTAGGATTATATTGGTAAATATTTTACATATTATAAATACATTTTTTTTTTTTTTTTAGTTGGATTTTAATATTGAAGTACCATCATGATTAAATTATCTATGTAAATCACGTATGACGTGCGTGCTAAGAGTTATTTATTTACGATTAAAATGAAATCGTCTCATCGAAAACCCAGAAATAAATTATTTAATCGCAGTATCTATTTATATTTTTCAGGTCAAACTTCGAGCTAATAAAACAAATTGTTACGTTACTTAAAACTAAAGCCTATTATATATTATAAAGCTTTTAAATCGCAATCATGAAGTCCGAAAAACGAACAAATAGGTATACCTACGGTCGGAACTAATGTTTTTATACGCCAGTAATAAATAGTCAAGCGCTGTGCATATTATATTGGCCTACTGAGACCTAATGTGTTGTTATAATGAAATCGTGAAATTTTCAAAGTTTTAGGATCGGATAATAATTGCAGTATACCAGTGGTGTATTTATTGGTTAATGAAATAGCCCTCTGTGAGTCAGCCTCGGTTATTTATAATTTTACATAACTTAAATAATATAACTGTTAAATTATTGTTAAATCAAACAAAAAATGAATATTGTAAAAAAAAAAAAATATAAATAATTAAGAAATTGATTTATGTGAGACAGCCGCACTTGTCTAAGCTTCAATTACATCATAAACGCTGTCGAATGACTTAGGTATACCGATCAATAATTTTATTTCTCCTGTAGATCTTTACATCTTTAGATCTCCTGTTATAAAATTGATATAATGTTATTGTTAAATATTTGTATCTTGGGCTTACGATCTTAATAAAGTAAAAGTAATAAATATTATGTTTTTACATAGAAGTGTTTGTTATTCGGTAATAGTAATGTAGCGTTATTGCACTTGACATTTGGGATACGACTAGATACATTTTATTATGTGTGATGACTGTAGTAATATTATCTTCGTAGTATCGCAATGATCTCGATACCAATAAAGTATTTTTAATAAATAACTCCAAAAATAAAGTTGGTATTTATGAAATTATAACAATTTTTATTTAAGTCAATACTCAATACTATTAGTACTATGTATAGGAAAATAATAATATAAGCAATTACAAATATCGGAAATAAATTAATTTGAATAGATTTGTTTATAATAATTATAAAAATAAAAATAAAATCTTTAAAAGCCAATAATATTTTTCAATTCCACATCGTCCTATAGTGTATTAAAAAACGACCCAGTTATAATTGGAATAATCAGAAAAATAATGTTTTTAGCACAAAATCTAGGGACCTTATACAAAAATACATAATGATACATATAAAGCGATATAAAAGTATAATTTGTATACTTAATGACTATACATTGAACGTTTTTTACTTCGTATAACATTTTTTTAAATAAAATAATAAAATAATTATCAAGTATCTCTGTAAGCCAAACATTAATGATTACGGGTTTTGTTTGTAGATGTATAGTATATATATTCGTTAAATAAATATATTTGTACTGTAATAACAAATAGCACACATGCCATCACTTTCTCTTTAACTACATCCTGATGATCTGAATGGACTAACGAAACGTGTAAAAAATAAATGTATTCAATTAGTAAGTACCTAAATAAAAAAAAATTTAAATTGGTTTTGTGTTCATGACCGATGTTTGTTTTTCTTTTCTTGTATATTCACATTTAATGGGAAGTATTAGTCGTACAAGCTAACGATAGGTGTTGTTGAAGTTTTTGATAGACGATACACAGTGTCGATTCTCACATCATCTACGCAGTAATTTTGGGTATGTCGAGTTACAAGTGTATACTAGTTGTATACTTGTATATTGCATTTAATTTCATTAAAATTTTTGTTGCTTTTCTGATAATAAAATCAGTGTTGAAAGTTGAATTTAATCTAAAGTTTATTGCAAATATTTCTGTCTTCAAACATAATAATATTATAATTATATAAAACATTTTTTTGTAACACGGCGCATCGTATATGCAATTTTAATATCGCAACTTAATGTAATAGTTATTTGATTTTATGCTACAATACTTTTACTGTTTTTCGTGTAATAAATTATTAAATATTATGAAATTCATGTTGTTTATTATACACAAGTATACAAACAAATTACTTATTTATGTAAATAATTAATAATCATTATAAATCGAAATCACGATTTGTATTTATCATACATTAATACAATACATTATTATGATTAGTTATGCTAAAAAAATGTTTAAATAATAATTATGATTGAGATCATGTATAATCTGTACATACTTGTATTATGATTTTATTACTATGATTATGGATAAGAACATTATTTAAATCTATTTAAAAATGTCGATTTTTTTGTCGTTGTCAAGAAGTGTATACTCGTAATATACAAATTACGCTTTTTCTACCTTTGTGAGCATAGATTGTGGTGTAACAAAGTAATTTTATGGATGTTAATTTTGATAAAATTAATAAGTTATAACCATTTGTTGATTTGCTCTAGAGTCTAGATAATCTTTGAATGGTTTATTAAGCAAGCGTCCACCACACCCACAATATGTGTACAAAATATTCGCTCGTAGTTTATAAGCTATAGTTGGTTCGTATATGTGCACCTCGATGTTTGCTGGTTTGTTTGCTTTGTTAAAGTTTAACCGAATACGCAGTGATTCTGAGTTTAAAGTTTGTGAGCTGTAACAGATTTCTTAGAAATGATTTATACAGTAATTTTATTATTTAGTTATTAATTCTATTTAAATTTATTTGTTATACCGTAATCGAAATATAAACCGTTCATAAATTGTAAACAATGATTTAAAAAATGTATTCCTATATTGATTTTGAAAATGGATTATTCATTAATAAAAACGATTATTATTCAACAATAATTTTTTAATATTTGTATATTATAATAAAACAACATTTATAGTATTCAATTATTTCAATTAGCTACTCCCTATAGGTATTCAGTGTATTATTGTTGATAAGTTATTCGCTATTATTTTTAATTAGTATTATAGAGACCAGTAAATTTCCACGGATTTAGCTTTAACTCATAATTCTTGTTTATTTTTAAAAGGTTGGATTGAAGAAGATGTCAGTTAACAATTTGTTTTCTCTCTAACCCATGTAAAACACAGCCAATTTGCATTTGGGAACCATCTTGTGTTGACGTGTTGTAAGATTTATTATTAGACTGACCTATTATCAAACAACTTATAGTTGAGAATATTATGTCTCTTTGTTCGTATAGAAGTTTCGTAAAATAATCTCTACGCGTTGGCATTTTACGTTTTACGTTTTACATTTTTAAATTAAAATTTTGAGTATGTAAACTACTCATTTTACAATTTCTAAATGCTCATGTATTGCAGAAAAAAATAAAACATCGTAAAATGCTAACGTACAAAAACACAGATAATGTCCTTAAATATTTGTTTTATAATAGGTTGATTTTCTCTAATATTAAAGCTGACAACACATGGTTGGTTCTATACGAAAATTTGCTATGTTGCATGTCAGTTAAAAATAGAAAGCAAACAATAAAACGCTGATATCCTTTTGAGTATAATCTATGAAAAATTAAAAATTTAACATTGTAAGTTTTTATCTGTTTAACACTATTATCTATAAGAGACAATTTTACGATTGAAATGTATGTTAACGACTGAAAATATACCGAATTGGGTAGTAAATATACTGTATGAGTATTTTTTCAAGCCATATGCAGAAATACGATGATACTAAGTTGAACGAAATAATGATGACGTTTGGATTAATATTTGCCGTCAGTATAATATAATATTTACGACGTTATACAACGCGTGTTCTACATGATGTTATATATTATATGCTTCACAATATATTTTAGGAAACAATACGTTGGAATATATATTATTATTTTTATCGATAGTATTTTCTCTTTGTCGTATTAGGTTTTGCCTTTGCGCGTAATATGATATAACTGTACTATATGCGTAATATTTATTAAAATATATAATATCTAAAGATAGAAAGAAAACAAAAATGTATAAATCACCATTTGCAGACATTGGTGGTGACGCATTTCTTGATCGTTATTATAGACGTTTGAAACTTGAACGTTATTATTCTGCATGTATATATTATTAGAATAATATGTATTATATAATAAGTGTACAAGTATTAGGTGTAAACATGAATGTCGTACGATAAAATATAATACTAATATGAATGATTGATGATCTAAGAGAGATAATAAAAATCACTCACTTGCGTCAGGGCTTTCTTTAATATATTATTATGTGATATTCACATAAAATTTTGTTTTTCGTGATTTCTTGAACAAATACAATATTGCAAACAAACAAAAAAAAAAAAAAAAAACACATACACAAACGATAGTTACTAGATTATTGCAATCGTGCACCATCTGCAAAAGTTAAAATGTTTGTATGAACGCAAGTCCAGCGTTATAATTTTAATGTTTAGGTGTTATTACATTGCTGAAGTGTACATAAGTACTATTACCGATATATTATTATAGTTGTACAGAGCTTCTAGATAGGTTGAGTTGTAACTGAATGGTATGTTAAAAAAAAATCCTAAATTGAACGCCATTTTCTAGAGTGTTCTATCCAAATTTTGCATGTCATTTCTTAGAGAGGTCTGTCAGAATTTCACGCTACGTATCCATAAGTTTATTTATTATGCACATTTTTGCGCAACTTAATGATGAAATTTACTGAACTACATATGTAGAAAAGTTTGCATACTACAAAATAAATAAAACAATGCTCTTCCAAATTTCTAATGTATGATGTCAATATGATAATAAAAATAATATAATATATTGTTTATTAAAATTATAATATTCTATGCTTGAAATGTTAAGAAACTTTACTGAATTTTGAACTGTTATTATTTATTTAAAATAGCACTTAAACATCTAAAATGTATTTACTTGATTACTCTAAATTACAGTTGTTTTATTTAATATCTAATATTCATTCACAGTGTTATGTTCTCCAATATTTATATATTTTATTATAATCTAACAAAAGCTCGTTTCTTCGGTTGAAATGATAGTTAAATTATTTTATTTATAAAAATACAAGGTATAAAATTTTGACATTCCAATTTATGTTTATTTTTTTTCGGCATGCAATTCGGATGCAACGATAGGTCATAATATAATGTTTTATATCAAGTAGAAGGTACCCAAATACCTGCGACTTTTTAACGGCCAAAGGAAAAAGAAACTAAACGATAATAATAGCTAGTAGACCTTTATGCATATTATATAATTAATATCTAGAATACATGCGAAAGGTAGGAATTAAAGGGATGACACTTGATTGTTCGATAAAAAATAATAAACGTAAACAGATATATTTACATTAATGCATTATACAGTGTGTTAGATCGTAATTGAGGAGAAACTACACAATAAAAAAATATTAAAATAAATAATGAAATTTGAAAAAAAAGGGGGGAAAGTATAGGTACCTAACTATTATACTGTTCAGTAGGTTGTAGAGTCCAATGTATAATTTGTCATTGAATAAGTCATTGTAATGTATATTATTTTAAATTTAAATTTAATGATAAATCATTGCGTACAAAAAATGATTCAGAATGAAAACAGTTTTCCAGATTACATTAAATTGCAATAAATAACTAAAACCATAATTCATTGATTATTTATCTAATTTTGTCTAAATGTGAATTTAAAATGTCAAAAAATTGTTTTTATCTATTTTTAGATTTTTAACTTTAAATGTTTTTTAAATAAAATTGTGCTTATATATCTTCAATATTTTTAAACAATTTTAATAAAAAAAACTATAAGAAGTTGATTGTAGTAAAAAAAGTGTCTTTAGACTCATAAAAATAAACATACATCGTTGTAAAATTAATATGGTCATTACTCCTAGAATCTAAAAAAAAATTAACAAATTTATTTATTTTAAAATTGTAAAATTCACATCTAGGAAAATGATATGTTGCTTCATATAGCTTGTAAAATGTATTTATATTTTACAGAATAACTTACAAATTACTTTACTTTTACTAATATGGACAAAGTTTAAAAAGCTCACTTAAATTTTAGTTAGTATATAAAATTCATTAACAAAAATTGGATTTATAATTTAAAATAACCAAACGATTCTCCTATTATGTTACTTGAAATTGAAATAAAATAAAAATAAATGTATAAAGCTTAAACAAAAATTTAATTTTAGAAGTTTTTAAAGTAGGGGCTTAAAGATTTTAATTTTGCGCATAGCATTGTGAAAAAACTGAAAAACAACCAAACAGCTTTCAGCTTTTGAAGGAGTTTATCATGTTATATAGACATTTTTGGATAAATAATAAAGCTATACTTACAAACACTCACAAATAACTTACTAATTATTGTGAAAACTTTGGGTAACATTTTTAAATTTGAGTGACTTATCCTTTAGAAATTATTTTATCATATTTGAGAAAATATTTAAAGATTATTCACAATAATAAGCATATAGGTATGGGTATCATATGGGAATATACATGAGTGATATGTGTTAATTTTATTTTATTTTTCTAACGATACACCAACTAAACGTAAATTAGATAACACAAGTAAATAGGACATAACACACACACAATATTTGGGATATCCTGATTGTTATTTTAACACTATAATGTATGGGTATTCATATACTATATAAAATAGCTTAAAGAAATAGATGTTTGTTAAATTCTTTTAAATTTAATTACGAATTTCACGTTTATATTAAATTTTAAATTTTAACTTTTTTTCGCCTAATCACGTCACAGAGCGCTTAAAATAACATTCACATATATATAGAAACATATTTCATCTCAATTGAAGGAAAGAATTAAATGTGGCCGCAGAGCAATTGTTGGAAACTATAAACGTTAAGGTCCGTTTAATTGGTTCGTAGCGTGTCAGTCTAGTTTCAATACGGTTCGAGAAACATGATGACTGCAGTTTTTCGCAAATTCTCTAGAGTATCATGGATGACGCTAAGATTTATGTGTTATCCTAAATGTTACTGAACAACAATTAATATCGTTTCCGTGGTTGAGTGGAGCATAATTAAAGATATTTTCGCGTGAAAACTACTATCTCTTACGAGTTATTATTATTAACATTTATAATTAAAATCTGGTGACAGATAACTGGATCTCACTAAGATAGTGAAATTACTTTCATGAGGGTTCAGTGTTATGAACAATTTTTAACATCTTAAGTTATGTGTAATGATAAATTGATAAGATTAATACATTCAAAACATATTTGACATTTAGTTTATGAACATGGTGCATAAAATAAGAAAAAAAATATAATATATTCTTGTTTATAGTTTATGTTTTGGTAGTATTATAAATCATACAATAGTGAAGTATACTTTTGAACAGGGAAAATTACTCGTTGGTTGAATTGGTGGGAATTATAATTAAAAATGGTTTTCAATAAAAATAAAAATGATACGACAGTCAGTTTTATTAGGCCAAACAAATAAAAAAAATGTTTAAAACATACTTGATGTTCACTTCATGATGATTCTTAGCATAATAAGTTGTGTTTTTTAAGGTATAGGTTTTTATATTCAATCATTTAAACTCCATACTAATTTCTTTTGCTATTGTGATTCTTATAATTTTACTTTGAAAATTTGAAGTTGCACAAGAGCAATAGAGCATAATCATTACCCCATTTATCAAACCTGATAAATTGTGTATGATATATTTGATTCAAAAAGTGCTAAATAATACACTGTTCTAATATCCTGAAACGGTAGAATATCACGCGGTTGATGTATTACATAAATCATTTTTCTTAACCTATCTAAGACAGATGTAAACTGGTATTTATGTTTCATATTTGAAGACATTTCGATACTAAGATATTTACTGTAGTTTGAAACTACGCATTGTCTGATTTGAAATCACATAATCCTATCGACTTACGTTGACATCAGACATCAGGTATTTGTTATATTTGAACGGATATGATAGTTTAAAAAGCGAATTTAAGTAAGATAGTTGACTTATTAACATTTTAGGTTATTTTACTTTTTAGGACTTTCTGTATTATTTAGTTAAATACTTATTGAACATAATTGGAGATATAACGTTGTACCTTTCATACTACGCATTTTATTCTCAGTTTATCACTAATTACACTAATTACAGTAATCATTAGTTTTCACAATTTGTTTTTTTGGTGTTGCAATAGGATCAAAAAGAGATTGAGCGAAGCAAAACATCTCTATAGTCTATATCATTCGTTATATAAATATATATATCAATATTATTAATGATGACATGTGTTGAAGGGATAGGTCATTGGTTGCATGGTGGTGCTCTAGTCTCTAGACATCATATAATAGTATATATTGTGAAATGTATATAATATATGAATGTCAAATAAGACTTGCGGTGTCGAAACGCACAGAAATGGATAAATTACATAAATTTTATAAACAGAATAAAAAAAAAGATTTTTTTGAAATCTACATACAGAATTTTTATCAATATAGTACACAACTCTCGCCCGCTACGTAATACGTATTATGCGCGCTGTACAATATTATACAATATCCTATCTCATCAGAGTCAAGTCGCGTATTCGTAATCGTAATAAACTTAAAAAATGTTATTTATCTAAATTCACATAATTTTCATTATTTAAGAGACATTGCAATATCGTCAAAAACTATTTGGATTTTTACTAACGCGACACGTTAAAAAAAAAAAAAAAAAACTATTTTATTTAAACTTGTTCAACCAAAACAGAACAGAGTTAGTAATTATATTAATATCCGAAGTTTGACATGAGTGAGTTCCTAGGGGACTATAATAGTCCATTGTCTCCATTTTTTGTTTTAATTTAAATGTGGTCCAAAAATCGTATACAACTATCAACTCCAATAACTTTATTATAATTTATAAAACTCTTATTATTTGCAGGAACCGTGTACGAGAAAATTCTGTTATTTTTGAATAGAAAATATAATGAGAAAAAAATGTATCCGCATTTTGTGAAATGAAGCACGTCCACCGACGTTTTTTTTTTACAACGATAATCACAAAATGCTCGTGCCAATAAACGGCAACGTTCAAAATATCGAATACTTATATAATATTATCACGGCTTGAAGTAATAGTCATTGCTTTTTTGCAGTTTTCCGGCATGTGGTTTTTATTTTTAATAGGAGTTCCTCATTCTTCAATTAAGTACTGCGTTCCAAAATTTATAAATCCGTTTTTGTTTATCATCATTATATTATGCGGTCAGTTTTATTATATGCTTATGAGTAAAGATCGAATTTATATGCATTTTAAATTTTAAAATATGTATGCAAACATGCTCTAAAAAAAAGTCAAAATATGCAAGAAAAAGATGCAAAAGATGCAAAATAAAATTTTTATTTTTATTACATTTTATATTTGATTTTAATTTTGCAATGATAATTATTTATTAGTTTTATTAAAATTTTCATGAACAAAAAGTAAGATTTATAATGTTATAAATATGTAATACAATAATGTAGATTGTTAAATTTTAATTTAATTTTTTATCATTGATTCATTGTAAAAAATATTTTATTAAAATTAAATAGTAGATACATCGGTGATATACTGATATAAATAGAAAAAAGTACGAAAAATTGAATGTAGTATGTTAATTGGAAAAACAATAACCAAATCTATTTTTAGCGTCCGAATATTCTTTAAAATGAAAATATTTAATATTAATATTATATAAACGTAAATATAATCGGTTTTTTATTTTTTCTCAACATCTTTTTGAATAGTTAGGTGTATATTTATACGGTTTTTTGTTATAATATGCAAAAATATGCAGAACATGCACTAACGTCAGAATATGCAAAAATGTGCACCATAAAATTTTGATATTTAATCAATCAAGTAATAATTTGTGGACACTCATTGATTGCATGTATATAATGTTGAAAATGCAACATGCGTTTTATGCCAAATCCGGTTTTTACTTATAAGGTATTATATTATGTTATAATATTATTATACTCTCAAAAAATTAAAAATCAACCAGAATAAAGTGTCTGATCATACGTCCTATTATAAAATAGCCTACTAGGATTGAGGCAGTATTAGATAAATGTTAAGTGACCTATCTTAATCGTGTCACGTAATGGTAAAAAGCATAAATATAAAGTACTATTACGATTTTTATTGATTTTTCATCGCATTCCATATAACCATACGGTTCGTGTTCAGATTTTTTTTTCCTGTTACACACTAAATTAAATAATACTGTTTAGGTAAAACGGTTTTGTTTCTTGCGTTGATTGGATGACTTTATTTTATATCGTAGTCTATTATACTACGTTTTATACGTACATAGTGTTTTCATAGTACATAGTCTTATTCTTGTTTTACTCATAACTACATAAAATTAATATAAGCGATTAATCATGTGTTTATTAGATTTAGAAAATAATCAAGTAATGTATAAAGTGTTCGGATGGGAAGGGAGCTTACCGCTTTTAGCATAAAACCGGGGTACGTTTGTAAGACTGAGACAACATACGCGAATTTGACGGTCTTTGCTACTGGTATTTATATGCATAATTATGCATACCATAGTTATAATTATAATGGGATTGTGGTGCGCAGAATTTTTTAATGAACACGACGATACGGCCAAATGGATTATTAAAGATGTGTATCACACGCACGATAAGAATTAAGTAGTGTTTAATCGGTAGGTATAATTGTGTACAAGACAAGTAGACTTTGAAGTATAATATAAGCGATATCCCATTCTATATTTTGTGCGCGTTAAATTATCATACGTTATTGACGCTGCAGAGACGCACAGAATGTTAGCGCACCGCGTGTGTAATATTATAAACGATATTTGAACATCACTTTTCTACGTATGACCCAGAATAAAATTGTATTTTAAAATAGAGAAAATTGATATTTCCGAAATAGAAAGTGTTCTACTTCTGTAGAAACAAAATAACTGTACGTATAATATTTGTATATAGTTGTTGACCTATTAGTATTAATATTCCGTATTACTGTAAATGATTGCTGTAATTATGTATAGTAGTGTAGCGATCGCTGTGCAGGACACTGTGTTTGTTATCACATTAATTATTTAACAACGTAGCACGTTTCTGGTCAGATTGAAGAAGTGCATGTGAAAGGTAGTTAATAAACAGAACACTTGTACTTTGAAGTGCCAATTAGTTACAATAATTTATTAATATACTAAACAATAAATCAAATAAAAATGGTTACCTATGTAAAAGTGACTGGTATTGAAAATTACTAAGTACTTGCAATGATGTGGCTATAACAACGGATAAATAGCTAGTCTAGCACTGAGACTACTTTCTAATCATGGCTAAGTACTCTAACAGTATTTATTGAGTCCTATCAATGATGTATAGTGGTGTGATGGACTATGCTTAATTATGCAAATCGGTAAAAACAACTTGTTGTTTCCACTTTTGACCTAGACTCCCGTATTTTAGCCTACATCATAAATTATACTACTTGTATGATTTTTTATATATTATATTACATTAAAAAATTATTATTTCGTTTTTTTAGGATTACTACAATAGATTTAAAACATTTGTTATAAACAAATCGATTAGCACTCCGATCACTTCTTCATAATCAGGTTAAAGAAGTAAAGCGCTGTAAATGTTGTCTGTAATTGAATTGTAAATGTTTTATTTTTAATTCGACAAATATATATTAAACGTTTAGGAACTACAGTTAAAATTAATTGTGAATAGACTATAAATAAATAATATTTAACTAGTGTACCCATTATAATACAAGTTAATAGATTTATAATAGCAAAACTCATTAAAAAAAAATTGCAAACTTGAATGGATTTGGCGTTAGACGTGGTCAGAGTTCAGTTTTCCAACATTTAAGTGTGATATCGACTGGCGATTACCAATGAGGATAATTTATATTATAAAACCATATATTGTTCTAGAAAAGTGCGAAAAAAATAAACTAAACGTTCTATTGATCGTGGAAAATATAAAAAAAATGTGTTTACGTGTTAGCGTAAATTGTAACGACGCAGTAAACCAGATGATACGTAGAGGATACATTGCAGCTGTAACGCGAAAATGTTCAGCACGTGTAATTTGGGTGATGCGTCAATAACTGACGAATACATTTAGGCACAGACCGTTTACTTATTTCTAAGACGTTTCATCTTGTATCGAGTTTTTTTCTGCTATTCTATTATAAACTTGAGAACGCGCTTAAAACGACGAAATAAATCTTACACCGACATCGTGTTCGGTACTAACACGATGATTATTATACTGCTAGAATCGAACAAGCAAAAAAATTACCGAGCACATAATGAATTCGTACGGCAAAACTTTAGCCGTTTCTTATTGCTATTATTTTTTTTCCACTGCGCACTCATTACTTCACAGAAAAGTAAACTTCACGCCCACGCAGAGGTACTATTATAGCTGTATATCATATGCGTTGTACTACACATAATCGATATCCGGTTTTCACGTATGTGTGCATCCAGCTCATTTCCTTTATATCTATTTCAAAACATCTATACATACATGATGTATAATATGTCGTGCTACCGACATAATAAAAGACACGAATGAAAAAAAAATAGAAATCATCTAGCAAAACGTTTTTAAATCCATATAATTTATATTAACTGTGTCGATGGTTACTTTAATAGAAATATATGCGTGAGAATAATGAATCGTATTTTTAAAAGAAATTTTTATTTTTCCAATAAACTCCGGTAAATATCGTATATACATATGCGAAATTTAAGTTAAATGTATGAGGGTGCTAGATTTATGTCGATTAAATAACTTGTGGAAGGCTTCTCACACCAACAATTTCTTAAAAATAAAAATATCCTAGTGCTTATGACATAATATAACCAATACAAATTTGCTAATACTATGAAAATTATGGGGCAGTAAAATTACCGCCAAGCTTTCCCAAATTTCGCCTATGAGAATATGATATAAGTGACTGTATGACTTCTTATGAATAATTTTTAACTACAATTTGTGTAATAGAGTTAATAATTATTAATCGATTTTGAAATTTATTTAAGATAATAATACAATACTGTTAAAAAAAAAACATAACCAGCGACATTAAAATATCAAATTTTAATTTTTGTCTATTAGGGATTTTTTTTTTTTATAGGTGTTAACCTATGTATAGTGTTATATTAATATGATAACACTTGCACTGCGCGAATAATGGATACAGAAACTGAACTAGCCTAACTTGATAGTCGATATACGCATATACACAGAATGAAAAACGAGAAAACATCGCCGTGATTATTCACTGTATATTATTTTGATAAATCAAATAAGAAGGTACTTAAGGTACTCATTGACTTTTTAGTAGATAAGTTATTTTAAAACTAAATATACTTAAATTGGCTTAATCGACGGGTCTGATGCTAAGTCGGCGAAAGCGACGAGTCCCTGATAAATATTTCGTTGTACAGAGTATGATTCGCACGCGATCGATATAATAATATTTTCTGAGTACTGCTAGCAGGTGCAGGACGCAGAAACTCGGAAAAAAAGACGTGGGCTTAGTCAAAGTAGTAAGAGGAGTTCGAGATTATATAATTACAGCGCTAAACTACCCGAATTAGTACCTATGGAAGTGTTGTGATGTATGTGCATTATAATAATAAGCCAGCTGTTGTGCTATTAAGAGATTTTTATTTTTTACGTTTCAGGACGAGAGCGACAGCCGACAGCTGCCTGTGTATAGGCAGGTACTTCACGCGCATGCGCCATATTAGCATGCACGAATTGTGTGTATGATTTTTTTTTGTTCATTTAATAAGCTAAACAAACAAGACGGCAAGTGCTGTCAGACCGTCAAAAGCGCGCGAGTACGATGATCATAGGCGTAAATTTGGCTTGTAGAAGGGGAGGGGGTTAAGATTATAAACGTAACAGGCCTGCGGAGGGCTTCGCCCCTCGCACCCCCTAAAATTAAATTTTATAATTTTATTGTAACATTTATTTTAGAAGATGTATATGAATACTTAAAATTATTTATTTAAAAAAACCATATTTTAATATATTTATTTATTACATTTTTTTTCTATATTAATTTAACATTATTTATTTATGTCATTTGCAAAACTCTTAAGTATAGTCTCTTTATATTTTTGGTATCACTTTTTTTTTATACAAAAGATAGATATCTGATTGAATCTATTTTGTGACATAGACGTTTGTATCACGTTTTTATTGGGCGCATAGTAGAGAAGCTTCTCCACATGTGGATGAACTAATTGGTAATGTTAAAGCTATTTTATACGAATGAAACAAGTTTGGGTAAACATTTTCATGTAAAATATCTGAGTAGGGCTGTGAATTTGTAGGAAAGTGCATTTTTTTTTTGATGATTGTGAAACGTAGCTTTTTAAGTATATAATTTGAATTATGTAACAACAAATCCGTTTATGAAACTTTAATTTGACATTTTATTTTTTGCATTTATAAGTCATATTTTTCTGTTTTAGTTTATTTTCCGGTATTTTTAATTAAATTCCGTAAATTAGTATCTTAAAAACCTAATTATTAACAAAATAAATGCATGAGAAAAAATTTAAAAAAATGTTTCAAGTGAATAGTACCTATTATACAAAATTCAAATTAAATCATTTTTATTAAATAAACACACTTTTATGCATGTAAATTAATATAATGTACTTAATTTATAATATCCTTTAATATCAATATAAATATAAAAATTAAATCAAAAATCATTTCTAGTGTATTTTACTCAATAATGTTTGGTATTTTATAATGCATATTTTATTGCATTTTTTTGATATTTTTTAGTTTTTTAGTGCATTAAATTCACAGCCTTAAAAATAAGCTTTGAGTTATCTGCTGTTAATTCTTTTGTAGTTGGTACCACATGTTTGGATTATACAATTTTTTAGCAACGGCCATTTCAGCTTTCAATGAATTAACAGAAATACTTAACAAATCCTAAAGAAATATGAAATATAAAATTAAATATTAACCAATATATGAAGTACATGGTTCATATAAAATATTATCGCTAAATTAATTTTATAATGACCAACGAAGTAAGTATTTTGTTCAAAATGTAGATTGAAAATATTGTTGTTATTTAATATTAACGTAGCACAACCATTCTAATTTTATTATAAATTTACAACACAAAATTCATGCATGATGTATGAATCTTAAACGTTCACATAATTCATACCTATCGGATATCCTGTTTAGGAACTACGTAAGAAATTTTATAGTTTTCTTTAATAAAAACCTGAAATTTATTGAAAAACTTAAAAAAAAATGTAAGAGACTATACACATTTTTTTTTTTTTTTTTGGGGGGGGGGGGGGGCTAAGTCCTCTTAAACCCTCCAATTTATGCCTACGAGTCAAAGCTCGACGATGTATGACATGAGTGATTTTTTTCCCAAGCGTGTAATACAATAGAACGTGACAGAGATCAATATGCACACCACGGAACCACCTCAACGGAAATAACTGTTTAGCTTTGATAAACATACAATACCGAAAATTACGTATCTTCGAGACTTCTAATTAAGGTAAGGAGGAAAACAAAACGGAGAAAATGTCGATTGATACCGTCGTCCATGTATATTGAATATATGGACGATTCAATCAAAATGAGACCGAGAAAAAGCAATTGGGTTTTGAAGACAAATATATTAGAGTAGATAGAAGTGACGATAATAAAGATAAAAATAAGCTTTTGATTTATCTATAATAATTATATGGATGTATTAGTATTTAGTAAGCGTTAATATGCGTATACGGTGAAAAAATTGATAGGTATGTTTGAAATAATGATTATCGATTCGAACATTATAAAAAAAATACAGGAAATAATATGCAATAAATAATAGGGTAATATTTTTTATTGTTTACTGCTCAAACTGTTTCGAAAAGTTTTTACTTTTTTTTTAAATATTAATTTGATGCGGTTGCAGTTATTTTATATTGATTTTAATTAAAATTATTTCAAATTTAGATGAGCGGACTAGAGTAGCACAGAGTTACTCCGTTAAATATTGGTTCATCTTTAATATAAATATTAAAAACTAATTAATTCAAAATTCAATTTGTTGTATAATAATTTTCATTAAATATTCTACTTTGTAATATAAAATCAAAAATAAATGTTTTAAAAAGAAAAAATAAAAAAAAAAAATAACGAAATCATAATATAATATAAAAAGAAATATATATATATATATGTGTGTATAAAAAGACATTTTTCGAAATAATAAATGTAGATTCATAAATGTATTACTAAGTATAACATTATTATTAATATATTTTAATACATTCGCATGATAATATTGATATTTAACGTATTTATAATTTTGTAAATTTCGATAAAAAATTACATTAATTAAATAAATTAGAATATTAACTCAATAAAATTTACAGTATGACATTAATTGTACGTTAAATATATTTTTTACTTTCTCAAATATACGAAAACGACTTATTTTACATGGCTTTTGAAATTAATGACATTTGTCAAAAAATCGTATTCGGATAGATGCAACAAATGATAAACGTTAATACTTTAGCAAATATATGCAATTCTTATGATACAAAGACATAATAAAATAAATATACAGTTGCGTAGTATCCTGTTAGACGAAGATAATTAATAATATACCTATTGTCAAAAGATAATCATTTTTTCATTTCTTAGATGATAGAAGACGTCTACGCATCCTGAGATGAACGCTTTATATACTGCAAGTCGCAATTCGTACAATCCAAACGAAAAAAGTCAATTAGGGGTCCGGGCCGAATGAGCAGCACATAAAATGCCGATCTGTGCAAATAATGAATATTTAGAATTTCATAAAGATTCAGTGAAAGAGACTGAAATCTTATCAAAATATGAATCGATATCGTAGTCATTATTAAGAAAAAATTACGGGATTCTACTATACGTTACATTTTACACGCACATTATTTAACTAGATTTAAGCTTGCCGTATATTGACCTAATTCAACTCTGTTTCGTACGCCTATATAAATATTAACACTCATGTCTGGGTAAATGTTATTCACATAATCGCATATTATATTAAGTATTTTATGTATGGATAAATTTATTTACTTTTATGGTAAAATTAGATTTGCTTATATTACATATTTTCATAGTTATAAGCCACGTGTAAATTGCAACTAAGTACAGTTGATTTATATAAACGTATACACTTTTCACGCATTGTAAACGCAATTTTTATATTGACAATTGAAAGAACTGGAAGCAGACAAATAATAATAAATTGATACCAGAATTGAAACTGATTAAGTTAAGCCTCCAGATTTTGAAATGATTTATTGTAGCTGATTTTGTATCAAGACTGCTTTGAAATTGTTTTGATCTGTGCAAAATTGAATTTTAAAAATACAATACGAATTGTGCCATGAGTACCTAACTAAGAACATAGGAAATATATATTATTGTATTTCGTTTTTATTTTATTTTCCTTCATTTAGTTATCATATATTTTGTACCTTTTGTAGTGTTAGAACCAACAATAGTAATATATTATTATATGTATAACATGTAATATGTCCTATGTTACGAAAAAAAAAAGTATAAACATTTACATATAGTCAATTTATGCGAAAGTATATTATTATAATATTTATATTTTTTAAGATGTTTGAAACACGAAATTTTGTGTGTGTATTTTCCGTTGTAAAGTTATTTCAAGAATAAACAAAAAAAAATAAATGTAAACATAAAATTCAGGCAATTGCGGAGGAATGGAGTGCAAAAAACAAAAGTATAACATAAATTATTTGGTAAACATAAATCGTCATTGACAATGTTTTCGCAAAAAAAACGCGGCGACGGCTGTCGTGCGATATGCTTGTTATGCGTGTATATATTTATATTATACATAAGCGCAGTCCCCTGAACTCAAAAATAATACTAAATATATATATTATAATATATAAAGTGTACAAATCACATGAATCATAGTAATATTATTATCGAAGAGATAGAAAGCGATGTACAAGGACTACATAATGATATTGTCTACATCGGTATGTATTTTTCTCGAATCTTTTTAATAGGAATTCTCCGTGTTATTCTCGAGGCTAGATCTCGCGATCTGTACCATCTATGTAGTTGATGGATATCTGTCACATGCTATATTGCTTACTGTTTGCCGTGTGGAACTGTAAGTATGCTTGGTACTAAAAATGATTTTATCATTGACTGATGACAAGATTTTAATTTTACGTTATAGGCCGAATGAGTTCACCGTTTCGGTACTAATGTATGGTGCATTCAAATTTCTTCATAAATGAAGGTAAGTACATAGGTTATTTTTACTCAAATTATTCCAATTGTTTTCTGAGCTATTTTGAATATACTGCAAGACAGTACCACAGCTATAGAGTGGTAAGTGGTCGTGACCCTACTCCTATGAAATAAAAGATTTGTTTATTTATACATGATAAATTAGCATTGCGATTTAAAATAAAATACTTTTATTATCTCGTAAGTATATTTTGTTGAAGTAAACTTCATTTGAATTTTATTTACAAGCCCTAAACCTGTCGAGAGTATTTTTTCAAATTCATAAATCCCTGTTTTACAGTTTGTAGTATACCTTAGGTAACTGTAGGATATCATCTGAATAACATATGAATTATATCTATTGATATAATAATATTATTATAGTGTTTATAATAATAGTAAATAACTTAAATTATTAATGTGCAGAGAGTATAAAAATGTTATTTATCCTGGACCATTTGAGTATATTTTATTGTAAAGATAATATAATATAGATAATAGAATCGACTGGATTATAAATCTAAATTGTGTTGACGAAAAACACAGTGCATTGTATTGTGTAATACTTGAGGGCATTCGGCTAGTAGAGCTTAGTTAAATTTATTATAATCTCAAGTACTAGAAACAACACATTCCATAATCTGTATAAGTAATTTTATCATTAAAATATTATTATTTAGATTAATAATATATGTTGCATAATAGGGTAATCGAGTAATTCACTCTTCTCAAATTTGTTATATGAAAAAATATTTAGCAGGCAGTATATAAATAACGTAATTATTTCAATTGTAATTTAAAAATAATTTGAAGGCTTCTTTCTCAATGTAATTCTTAAAATATTAAAAATAATTTTTCCCTGCTTTTATCATGAATCACGTCATCGAGTAATGAAAATAAATTTAAAAACTATTTCATTTCGTTTTAAGAAACTAGAGAAATTTCAAACAAAAATTATTTCATTTTTTATAATGTACAGAATAAAAGGTTTGTTTTTTATTAAAAATGTTCACAAGTACGTGTTTCCAAGTTTTTTATTTTACATAATCTAAAAAAAAATCTAGAAACTAATATATTACATACTCGTAATATAAGTGATGTACACCATCACTGATGTCAGAAATAAAAAAGGTTGACAATAACGATAGATCAAATGACAAATATTATTTTATCATATTGTTCTAATTATGTTTTAACAAGACTAATGTAACTAACAAATTATAATCAGTGTTCAACATAAAAAAAAAAAAAAAAAATTGTTAACTATATTAACTCAGTTATAACAGTATATATTTTTAAAATATTTATTAACTAACGAAAGTATACATCATGTATGTATTACATTAAGAGTAAATTACTATAATAATAAAGTTATTCGAATTTAAAATGTACCTACCTATGCAATTATTTTTTATTTAAATAGCGCAATATTATATTAAATATATTTTTTTTAACAATTTTATATTATTTTTCGTGACTAAAATACAATCTCTAAAAAACTCATTACTTTCGAAGAATTAAAATATAATGATTTCAATGACGTTGTTTATCATTCGAAGTGAAAAAAAATTTCAATTCAATTTCACTGTGTACAAGGTGAACTATTTCATTATAGATCGACGGTTATATTTACTAGATTCTATTGATGCTCAGATTTCATCAGACAATAGGAACGTGCAAATACGCCATTTGTCTACCTATTTATTAATCCCTTACAGTAGTATATCATCACAGTGACACATGCCTGCCACTGTATTTGATGCGAATGATTGTAGGTTACGTATTGTTGGAGTTTATTGGTTTGTTAAAAACGTACAGATATGTTTCAATTAATATTATCAATTAATCGGCAGATTTATTTTTGTGTTGCATGAATAATAGAAATAAAATACGTTGTCATAAACTATTGTGTTTTAATCGTTATCGATTGGGATGTGAACAAAAATACGTCATTATTTCGTCTGATTTACAAATCGATTAGCCGTTAATGAACATTTAAAACTAACATAATAAATTGACAGTGTCTAAATAACAAGCCATCACAATACGGAGGAAAAAACATAGTGTTTAATTAGTTTGCTATCCGACTGAGATTTATATTGTTGTTGTCTCGTTGTTGTTTTTTTCGGTATAAGTTAGTTTTATAGTAGACTCTAAGTGGAGCGATAAATGTACTGGTATTACAATAATGTTTTATTTTTTAAATTAAGGTACCTTTTCTTGTAGAAAAAATACTCTGATCGTATTAACTTTTGTTTAATGAATTGGATCTAATTAGTGCTTTTAGTACTCGAGTGAGTGTGTATGTGAAGAAGGGGATGATTAAAAATATAAATTTTCAATATTTTTCAAAATAATCAAGAATTAAAAAAAAAATTTGAACAATTGAAAAATATTGGTTTTAATAAAATTGATTTATATTATATTGGTTATATTATAATCATAGATACTTTAAAATTACAAAAAAAGGTTTAAACATGGAATTTAAAGATTTGGATAAATTATCAAAATATTTTGTATTTTTTTATAGACATATGTAAAATTTACTGTAATTTTTAATTTAAATTAGATTTTTTTTTTGCCAGTAAAAACTTGAAAATTTAATACATAATTTTTATTTCTTCAACCGTTTTTGTTACGGTGACACGTCAAAATATCTCGGTCAAAATATCTCCGACAAAATATCTCCGACAAAATTTCCCCAAACCAAAATATTTCTGCAAAAATATTCCATGACAAAATATCCCGCGTAAAAATTTCCCGGTTAAATAATAACTCAAAATGTTGACCTTTATCATAAAAGTTGCAATTAGAAGTAATAATTGTACTTTATCTAAAGCGAATGTGTGTTATTCGCTATTTTGATGATAGTATAGATAGTGTCATTTTATTTCATTACCTACAAAGCATGTCGTGAGCATTTAACGTTGATAATGTTATTTCTGCATTTGAAGAACTAATTAATTCCGACTATTACGTAGAAAATGAGGAAGACTTACAAACAGTTATTGATTATTTTGAAGATACATGGATAGAGAGACTAACACGTGGTGGTAGACAAAGAGCTCCTACTTTTCCAATTAAAATATGGAATATGTTTGATATTGTTATGCAAGGTTCTCCCAGAACAAATAATGCAGTAGAAGGATGGCATAGAGCATTTAATTCTGCATTGAGAGCTAACCATATAACAGTGTGGAAATTCATAAAAATGTTGAAGAGCGAACAAGGTCTACAGGAGGCAAAAATCGAACAACAAATAGCTGGAGTGCCTCAACAGAAAAAAAAAGGCGTAAGTATAAAGATTTGGATGAGCGGTTAGTTACTGTTGTAAAAGGTTATAGTAACACTAATAAAAATAAATATTTAAAATCTATAGCACATAACTTAATATTATAATTCGTGTTTTATTTTGTATAATTTTTGATTAACCATTTCGATATTTTTGTATTCTAAAATTTTTTTTGATAAACCATACCATTTTTAATATTTTTTTAATAACTTGTTTTATTATAATAAGTATATAACCTTTGACGAAAACCGTACCATTTTTAATATTTTTTTTTAATAACTTGTATTGTAAACCATGTATAAAAAAGTTTAAATTTTGAATTAATATTTACAGGGGATATTATGTCATGGAATATTTTTGCAGGGATATTTTGGTTTGGGGATATTTTGTTGGGGATATTTTGACGAGGATATTTTGACCGGGATATTTTGTCGTGAAACCTTTTGTTACATTGGTTTAAAAATACTATTAGCTTAATCTAAATTTTTCTTATAGAGTTTAAATTTAAAATTTAGAAAACATTTTTCAAAGTCGTTTACATTTGCAAACTTGATTTTTATTCTACCTATAGAATGAACAGATTATTTATATTCAGAATAGCTTAATCGTATATTTTTAAACAATGGTTTATAACTGAGTTAAAATTTCATAAATCGGTTAGATGCAGTGACTTACTCAATAACAAGGTACACTTGAAATTATTAACATGGTTACTCATTCGCACATTTTTTTTTGATATTATCTTTTCACAGTCCAACCTACGGGCATACCCAAATCTCTTTTGTACACAGATAAAAGGGTAAAATTATCTTTAGAAATTTTAAATATTCGTTTAAAAACGCTAACTATGTTTGTGAAAAAGCTATTTCATTGTAAGTGACACATTGTATACTTTTCAGAAGGGAAAAAAGTGTTTTACCTTTTAAAATTGCACATCGTTACAACTAATTTAGTTTCAAAGATATGTAATTATTTACAAGGTTTTTTTTTTTAGTTAATATGTACTTTTTTTAGGAATAACATTGTAGCTTATTATTTTAGTATATTATAGTACTAGAATAACTTAATGTTAAAATATATTATTATTCTTTTTCATTTACTTTAAATACATTTTGTTGGAGAGTAGGTATATGGTCAACATTAATAATTATAATATATACACTTACCAATAATATTGGTAATTAGACCATTGTAAATAAAACTATTGTAAGCGTTTTTTAGATTAGTAACTTTAAAGCAACACAATTTGATAAAATAAACTGCAAATAATTTACGTTGTTTAATGCATGCATGATTTTATTGGATAGTTATAATAAATTTTACTATAATAAAATTTGTCATTCATTACCAAATTTAATTATTTTTACCATTAATTAAGAGTACACACTACATATTATAGTTTTTAAATAAAATAAAATAACTGTACAGAAAATTGGGATTGGTAAATTGGGTCCCAAATGACCTTATATCAGTAAATTGGGTCCCGGAAAAAAAAAGTTGTAGGTAAGTTGAGTCCCGGAAAAAATATATAAATTAAAATGTATGTGGTTTTTATAATATTATGTTCTCAATATATAATATATGGTATAAATGATTAAAAAATTGTGTACCGGGAAAAAAAAGTCAATACGCTAAACAATATAGTACGTCAAATTTTACAATATGTGGTATAAATAATATTAAAAATGTTAATGAGCTAAATAAAGATGAATACCTGTCTATACACACATTAACATCATGCGTAGAATTAATTGGTGTCCAGGCGGTGTACCATACTGTATGCAATATAACGTATTATTGTAACAATTATTCAAAAAGTAAATTATATAAATATGAAATATCAAAGTTTTAAGTTTTTAATATTTTAGACCTGATTGCGCCAATGATTTATAGCCGGGACCCAACTTACCTATTACCTTTTTATAGCCGAGATCCAATACTTACCTACTACCATTTTATACCCAGGACTTAACTTACCGCTTTCAAAACGAACCCAAATTATTGCGGACCCAATTCACCTAGCTCCCAGAAAATTACATCCACAAATTGACGAATTAGAATGTCATCTATAACACTGTAATTTTGCACGTGTCACGCTTACTACAAGTATCCTTTTAACTGTTTATTCTATTATCATGTGTAAGAAATAAGTAAAATATATAAATAGAGTGATATTGAGAGGAAAATTAAAACACATTTTTAAATATATGCAGTTGTTGTATATGTATACACATACTAGCGAATTTTTAAAAGTATTTTCCATCGAATTATATAATTATAATAATACATTTATAATTTTATATATTTTGGCATACGACTGGTGAGGCTTGTACTGTTCGTTTCAAAAGACTACAGCGACGATAATCTGCTGTGAAAATATGAATTTGGGTAAATGAATAGTGAATAGCCATAGTAATTAAAAGTTTTAGTATACCTAATGTCTAAGAAAAGTATATACTAATTAATAATTTATTAAATGTTGATAACGAACAGGTGAATTCGTCATTATTAAAATAAGATTTAAAATCTATAAAATTCATTTTTCTTATAGACTATACTATATTGACTATAGGCACGTAAGAAATTAACCAAAAAATCTAACAGTTTTATTTTTATTTTTAATTGGCAATGAAGTGGACATGTGTTCAATAAAAAGTGGTTGTTGTCGATTGATACTAATAATTATCTAATAATTATTTCTAAACAATAATGTAAGAAGTAATAGAAATGAGACGCAGATATTTGAGTGACAAATGGAAAAATACCCAATTAAAACAATACATCATAGTGTATTGAAGAAAACCCGTAAAATGGCAAGTTGAAAAAATTCGTTTATTGGATTATACTTATTACTTATACAAGGTCATAAACACTTTGTAACTCAACATTTAGACGGTCGTTTATATAAATAAATATTTACATGACATTAATCTCTACATTTTCGAAAAACTGAACGCCCCACTTGTCAAGAGTTAACACCTTATAGCATTATGCTTTCACTCTTTTATCATCAGTTTTATGAAATAATTTACGTGTATTTATTTTATTTTATTGTTTTATGCGCACACTATTATATTATTATTATTATTATTATTATTATTATTATTACCATGGTAATTTAAAGATTTTTTTCATTATTATAATAGTAGGATTTTTAACCACAGCGAATAATTTATGAAAATAATTTTAAAAGTGTTGGACCAAAAAAAGGAATAGAGTTCTGAGGTATATAATATTATCATATAAACCATTTTTTGAGTGTAAATTAATTTACTCTCAACATTGCTGTACTTGTTTACTCGAGTAACTGTCGTCTGATTGTCGAGTATACATTAAAATAAAAAAATGTATTTATATAATTCTATTACTTGGCTTATTAATATCAATAATAATAATGCATTCATATGGAATTAAAAGCTTAATCGTTCTGGTTAAACGAAATACACGTACACGTGTGCGATATATTTGTGCGTGTATATACAATAATAATTACAGTTTTGATGGGTTTCCAAAAAGAGATTTAATTTTCATAAATTCGATTAGAATCTAATGGTCAAATTATATAATTCATAATATATAAATTATATTTTTTGTTTATTTATTATTAATACATTGAAAGGGTATTTTTGAAAGTGTACCTGCATTTCTGATAGTGTATTTTATTATTTTTTTTCGGAAACACAATTAGAAAATGCAAGTTGGTCATTTGTAAATAAACTTTTATCAGTTATACTTATAATGTATGTACCTATTTTATTTAGTTAATAGAATAAGTACTGTACAGTCTTCTACAAAGGCGACAAAGTAAAAGATAATATATTATACCTATTAAGTGATGATCGTAAAGCACATAAATTAAATTTAGTAATTATATTCAAGGAGAGGAATTTTTAGTCAGTGACCAGAAAAACTCAAAAAATTGTATTGTTAGAAATATGGAATTATGAGATTTTACAATTTATGTGGAAAATGTTAGAGAATGAATAAGTAGAAAATTGTTTTAATATTTTGCTACTCACTAAAAATCAAGAAATCAAATGTTCGATTTAAGATTTATTGATTTTGTAGAAAAAAACTTTTGATATTCAATTGGTATTTTCTTAGAAACGACGAAATGAATGAAAGCCATTTGCTGTAGTAAAACTTTGATCGGATTTTTTATCGTACGATTACGTGGTACTTGCATTTATCTCTGATGGTTGTCGAATTGTTAATATTTTTTTTTTTCACTATCAGCTATTATTATTTATAGGTAACTACATAGAAGAGAATTTCTACAAGACGGTTAAACGCAAATACATATAACCGCACGGATAAAAAATAAATATTTATATATTATTTGTACGCAGCGTTTGATAATTATACAGGTGCACCCGTATTATATATTAGACATCAGAAGATATCTGACAAAAACAATTCCACGATGAAAATCTAAATCAAACCAAACCAAATGGAATTATTCTGTACTATTTAAATACATATTAAAATTCTGTTAATAGTATAGTCTTCAACGGATCGATGAATGTTTTGAGACTTTACGCGTTTGTTATATCATTATGACTGCTTAGAATTAAATATATATTGATATTATATACCTATATATATTTATAATTGTATGACGTCAGATTTCATCACAGTAAACGCAAAATAATGAGAAATAAGAATCGTCGTTTTATACAGAGACAGAGAGATTAACTGGGAATATTAATTGTCAAAATTAAAATGCATATTATAATTTATAATGTATTATAATCGAGTTATAAATCCTGATAGACTATTTTTTTCCACTCATAAAATGTAATTATTAATTTAATTTCATCTAATGAAATTAACGCACATCTATATCATAACGACTTTCGATTAGTTCGATTCCACAACCCAATCTATGACGTGTATTGTCTACTAGACTGTTATCAACCGTGTTGAATAGACAATTAAGTTAAACGCAGAACAATAAAAGATCAACTTAATCTTTTAAATGCACGATTATTATCATATTGTTCGAATTTAACAATACAGATGTACGCCCATTGCATATTTATCCGACGCTCGCACCTCAGAGACGTCTTCAAAGAGTAATGACAGTTTTTTCACACACCTTGGTATCAACCTTATAGCTTATTAAACAATTCTTAGGTTTTTTGGTTAATTTTTTAGTGACTTAATTCTTTTAATAATATTAATGTTAATAAAATTTCACGTGATTATATTAAATGTAATATTATTAAAGAAATAACTGATAATAAGTTTAATAGTTACATTTTAATACATTTATATCATAGTTTGTTTTTTTATACATAGTATCTAATATTATCTAATCGAAATTCATGATGCCCTAATGTCATAATTGAAAGACGCCCACTGCCCCAGTTACTTCTACTGTGGTTATGTAAATTTTTCTTAAATTTAAAATAGTATAATTAAAATTTGAAGTCGATCGATTATAAAATAATATATACCTTGAAAAATTATTATTGCTTATTAAATGTACATAGATTTTTGGATTATATTTTATTGTTCTTAAAGATACATCATTATATTGATAAAAAATATATTGTTTTATTTATTAACAGATTTAAAAGTTTAAGTCTTCTAATAGATAATTACATATCATAATTGAATATTCCTTTCGTGTGAATCATGTGTTATTGTGCTAGCTGCTATAAAGACAATTTATTTGAGCTACACGAATAAATAGTATTTAATACGCAATGCGTGTAATATAAGTTATGTATTCGTTATGGAGTATGATAGCGTAATAATTAAAACCTAGGGCTTTAAGAATTTGAATTTTTTTTAATCATTTTATACGATGCTGATCTTGAAATTTGATTTATACACGAAAAATTTAGTTAAATAAGTGAACATTATATTTTTAAGTAATTTTATTTAATTTTATACATTTTTTTTTTTTTAAAGGTATCATTTGAAATAGGTATCATTGTTTTGAGTTGAACTATTTGTTAAAAAAAAAAAAAAAATAAATAAAAAAAATTAAAATAATGTATCATTTTGTCTGATTCTTAAATTATATTCATATAGATATTTGTGTAATTATAATACTCGTAACGGTATTAAATTTTATCATAAAAATATATTTACGATTTAATTCATTTAAAAACAGAAAAAATTGCTAGTCATTTATAGAAATTATTAAATTATTTTTAAAGGTTCAACTAATTTAAAAAAAAAAAATTTTAAAGTAATAAAGTTCACCTAATAAAATGTTTTTATAACCAGAAACACACTACTTACAATTAAACGGAAATAATGATTTCAGGTTTTTTTTTTTACCATCAATACTCGATAAAAAAATGATCAATTGAAAAAAAAAACAAAAGAGTACTATTGTTAGCTAGAGTGATTGTAAAAATTGCCTTGTAGAATAAAGAAAACAATAATAATATACAATAATAAAATATGTAATTCGTCATCACTTTTGAACTGAGTATGTGTGTTGATTTATTTTATTTTTTTTTGTATTTTTACGTCAATTTTGCTGAGTAACCATATTTAGATTCTTAATAGAAAAATGAAATGTTTTGGATTATGAGCTAAGTAAGGAATTTATTGGTTTTAAAACGAGGTATATTGTTTTATTAATTATTTGTTTTATTTTATTTATTTTTTTCGTGTTCACTTTGTCGGGAAAAGTAATGCTCCAAAAGTTTCAAGGAAATCTTTCCATATATTTCAAATTGAACACACATGGTAGAGTGAAGATGTAATCTTGAAAATTTCAATTGTTTTTCGGAAAATGGGTAAAAACTAAAGTAAAAATTTAATCAACTTTGTTTTTTGATTATTTTCAAAAGATAATCAACAGAATATTATATAATGCTCAAAAAAAAAAAAAAACTTATCATCAAGACGAGTTTCATTCAAATTTTATTTGGTTTTTATAATATAATGCATTTTCTTTACATTTTTGGTTCAGTTTATAATTTTAAAAGTAATTTTTTTCAATGTCTTATAAGTATTATTAGCTAGGTAGATAAATAGAATTTTTAATTTTACTTAAATCTCATATTTTACAATAATTTAACTATCAAGCATTAGTATACTGCTTAGAATATGGTAGTATGCCTTGGGAAATTGCCACGATATTGTTTTTTTTTACAGATTGACGTCAGAAGTTTTCAGTAATAATATTATTATTGATTATTTAAAATTTGTATGTTTAGTATGACAATGTTTAGATATTTTAAATTAAAATTGTATTTTAATTAATGTCTTATGTTTATTTAACATAATTATCACGCCATTAAATATTAGTTATCATAGAAATAAATAAATAAATAATATTAAAAGATTCTGAATTGTGAGTTTCTAAAAATGTATAAATTCGTATTTTTATATTGTCTTGTTTATGCAAACTTAAATATATTACACCAAATATTATTATAATTTATAATAGGTTTTATACACTTATTGAAAAATACAATTTAATTATTAAAAAAAATATTGCCAAATTTAAGTGTCAATTATTTCGGATTGTTTAAAACAATGTTGATATATTTTATAATAATTAATGATTATTATATTATACAAAAGTTCTTTGACAAATATGGTATATATTAAAAAAAATATATGTACGTATATTCGCATTGATTATAATAATATATTATACCGTTTGAGATAAATACATTATTAGCTTTATCATATTTAGTTAAAATTTTAGAATTTGTGATTAATTTAAATTTAATTTGAATAATGCATTAATTTTACAATAATGTATTTGATTATTAATTTATTTATTTTTTTAAATTGAGCGTTAATTAACAAATACTTTTCATAACTAGGTATTTGAGTTAAAATCTTGACGATTAAGGATATTTGTGCGTAAAATTACAATTTTTTTATTTTGTTGTAATTCAAAAACAAAAAATTCTAAATACTTGCTAACATCAATCAATTTTTAGCTATATAGACATGACTTTTTTAGTTTTTTTTTATAAATATCGATCAAAAATATTGTTCTTGATCAAAAAGTGTGAAAATATTTTATAATTTTTATTAGTCATTCAAAAATATTTAAGATATTTTTATGCATCAATTTTTTTTTTGTAAGCATTATTTTAAGTTTAACTCTGGATAAAATTTGATGTTTAAATTTAAAACGACAAATAATAGTTTTAGTTATTTTGTTGTAATTCGAAAATATTATTTGTGGGGGATTTCAAATTATTGTGTATATTATATAATATTATATATTATAGTACCTACAGAATTACATTTCAAAACATTTAGATTAATTATTTATATTGTTTACACCGTATTATTAATAGTAAAATAAATTACTATAATAGGTAATTAATAGAAATATTATACTCATATGTTAGTTGAATAATAGGATTATTTTGGCTCAGAATAGTTTTTCTTAAATAATAATTTATTATTGAATTCAAATTTCTCACATTCATTACAACGACCAACTTTTCCCATTTTTAAGTTATTTATGTTATATTACATACAGTAAACACAGTTTTTTTTTAACATTATATTATTATTATGTCTATTATTTAAATTTTCGTTAAACAATAAGGTATATATTTTATCGACCGAATAACATCATTTAATTATATTATTTATATATGTTTGTGAAAAATTATTTTAGTATTCACTATTTTGTAAATTAAATTATTTTTTCAGTTATGGTCACTGTTAATTTCGATAATTTTGAACTGTTATGTAAAAAACATTACTGCTTACTAGTGTCTAAATACAACATTCAATATATAGATAATATTATATCTATTACATATAGATTTGTACATAGCATTTTTTGGATGGTTTTTTCGATTCCAGGGGTATCACGTTTATTATCTGCAGTACGGTTGTTGCAGACAAACGTTTTTAATATTATTATTACACTCTAATCCGATTGGTTTCTAGAAATTTTTGCAATAATATAATAATAATATTATAATCGGCGATGACGTTACCACGCTGTCCGTGAGCCAAAATCGTGATATATTATGATGATAGTACAGTGGACACGATGATACTATCAAAATCCAATACTCCAGTTCGGATTACCTATATCAAGTGGATCGTTGATACGGGAAAAAAAAAAAAATTACATTTACCGAACGGGACACCGTGCCGTTGGATGCGGGTATTGGGTACTATACATTTATAATATTATAAATCATATATGTATGTATATAAAATATATAACCTTGCTTCACACACGTACACTTGGCTTCGGATAGAGGTTTATTATTGTTGTTATAGATTCGAAAACAATGATACATTGTCGGGTTCGAAAAATGATTCGGAGCAGAGCTCAGTTAAAACAACCGAACGCGCTTACATTTCTTCTAAAATGTTCACAGTCGTGTAGGTTTTAGTTTCGCTCGAGGAAATCGAGAAAAACCTTTCCCATTTGAAAGTTCAAAGGTACTGCGTATTAAACGTTTTCGATGAACGTATATTATATTGTATACGTAGTACAAACGCTTTACGAACGTAACTTACTGTTGGCCATTAGGGCGTGTGGTTTGGCTGAATAGTTTGCTATTATGGTAATAGCCAATAATGTACTCGTGGCTATTGCGTAGGATATATAAAAAACCTAAACACGGAATCGTTTAGCATTTGAAGATCTGTTTAAATCGAATTGTGTAATATGATTATATTGTGTGATGTCTGACGGGGGTGTTGTACGGTCAAGCCCTGTATTTAATGTATCAGCCTGGTCGTATAATCGAAAAAAAAAATAATACGTTTTAATTAAACCAGGGATTGCATTAGAAAAAAATTGTTGTTATACGTTATTTACAATTAAAACGTTATACAAATTTTGAGTTTATCGTTATTTAAAATTTAAACGTTATTCAATTTTTGCGTTTATCGTTATTCAGGATTAAAATTTTTAATATATTTTATAAATTAAAATTGTTAAATAATTGGAAATTAATCATTTCATTAAATGGTGTACTATACATCATAACGTTTTGCATTATGTTTTGTTAGATGATATATGATATATTTAGTTAATCGTTATGTTTTGTTTTGTATTTAATTATTTATGTTAATTATTTTCCGTTATAATTACGTTTACAAATTTCAATCGTTTTTTTATCAAATATAATATTATAATCATAACGTTATTATAACGTTTGCAAGCTCTGAATTAAACACAATTTTAACTAATTAATTTCATGGTAGAAATCTGAAACCTTGCCTACATGACGTTTAATTGTTGGCCTTTTTCACTCCTTTAAATTCTATAAACATTTTTAAATGAAATATTACAACAAAAAAAGCGACACATTAAATACTGAGTTTATACTAAGTGCAGTGACCCGTATCATAATGAATAAGGGATATTACAGTTAAAAAACATTAACTCAACACATCAGGCCGAAGTGTTTGACTGTGCAGTAACTCTTTTGAGTCGAAACGTCATGACAATAATAATATTACAATTTTTAATTGAAATTACATCGTTACCGGGTTGTTAAAAATAACGTATTACCGGGCTTATAGTTATCAGCTATTATTATATTTAGTGTTTGAGCGGCGTAACTAGAATTGTAGGGAACCATGGCGTATAATCTCACTTGAGGACTCTAAAAATGTAATTATAAATAAAAAATCATCCTACTATATATTTATCTAAAAATAAACATTGAATTATAAAATTAAGCCAGTTAATTGGACATTAGTACAAAACATAAGTATCAAAACGTGTCGAGGAACATAAATATATTTTTAAAGAACGATCAAATATTAATTAATTATTGGAAAAAAAAAAGAAAAGAAATTAAAAATTAAATAAAAATAAAATATAAATAATCTGTCGTTTAATTTAAATTTTATATTTCGTAGGGTCTGGGTCACCTATGTCACTGATACACATAGATTATTATACCTATAACAGGAGGCGCGTGCGTCCGAATATTAAAATATTTCGCCGGGCTGGGTCGGGTGGCGGGCGAGAGCAAAACAATACTACTACACAAACCCGCTCGCCCCTCAAATTCTACCCTACTTTTTTTTTTTTTTTTTTATGTTTTCTTTTTCTTTTTCCACTTTCCGTTGTGGCTCGCGATAATTAATTTCACTCACGTTCGGTTGTATGATATTACTATAATCGGCCGATGGCGATTACACGCGCACGTCCGTCCGTGAGTCGCTCTCAGTACATAATATCGTTGTTATTATTATTATTATTCAAACACACGTGCAGCTCGCGGGGGCATATCGTATTATATAAGCGTACTAAAACAGTAAAATAATAATAATATGTATTATGCACGTATACAGCGGAGTTTGGGTCTGTTTCGGGGACAGGAGCGGAAAAAAATATGACAAAAAAAAAAAAAAAAAACAATCTGTACAGTAGGTATTATAACCTATACGTATTTATATGTATACATAAATATATACACATGTACATATATATTATATATGTATGTGTGTGCGCGCGTGTGGCACGCGCGTCACAAATTGAAATCACCGTCACAACTCGTAAAAACTTTTGATCGTATCTTGCGACCATGGCGGACGTAAACGCGAATAGAAACCTGCGATTGTGCAGATATAGGTACGTTGCTTGAAAATCTTTTCAGCACTTTTGCGTTTTTCTCTAGCCGTACGTTAAGATACACTGTTTTCGTGCAGCCCGTTCGAGTCTTGTCCGTGCGCGATCGCGTTAATTCAATCATAATAGATTCTATACTTCCTTACCACAAAGTTCGAACTAGGTTATCTATAGGTATTAATAAATTACTTTTCGAAACATTTATCTTATACCTTGTGATATTTTTGATATCTATCGTCCTTTTAGTCCGTTTATTTGTTTTTATTACTTTTTTTCTTGATATTTTAACACTTTTCACACAGATTTTATGAATATATTTAGGTACTTCTTATGAATATTTTGCACGTTATTAACTTAATCATGTTTTTAAATCATGATTCATGAGTATATTTAATGTGAATTTTACGCCGATTTTTCGAGATTGATGAATTTATAAATTTCTTAGCGCATTCAATTTACAACTTAAATCATAATTATTCTGGTGCAGTTCTTACGGACATTTGGAATAACCAATTCTTATATTTTGTATATTTATTTAGTGAAACGACAAAAATTGTCATTAGGCGAAAAACAATGATAATTACAATAAAAAAAAAGATTTATTATCAATACACATATCATTATAAATCACGTTTGCAAAAACAAAAAAAAAAACAAAGAATAAATAAATAATATAAAAACTGAAAACAGTTATAGGTAAGGATGTATAACATAATATATTATTGTAAACAAGTATAGGTATAGGTTATATATGTATATATAATATGTTTAACCTAGTAGTTTATCTGTAAACAATACATAACACAATAGTTAATAATATTTTAACGAACAAACAAAACGTATAAATTTCACGATTTGATTCAATCGATTTTCGGTATTTATAATAAAAATTATATAAATATAATATTATGGTATACAATTTAATGTTGCGTGGCCTTATTACACATCATTATAATCAATAATAATAATTATTAACAACACGGTATAACTATCAATATAATATTAAATACGACGGAGGTATAAACGCAGTTTCTAGGTACTTATATAACATAGTTCAACTGATTTTCAAGCTAATTTTCTCAAAATGTAATGTACACACAAAGCGTCTCATTTGTGACCGGATGACTATATGGAAACCAGCAAAACATTAAAACGTTGCACGGTAGTTGAAACACTGACAGCCTTCATAAATCAGGCAGTGATACAAATAAGTCATTAAACGTTTTCGGGACAACAAACGACTTTGCGTGCTATAATACGATACTAATAAGTATTTTCTATAATAACGGGGTTAATTTTGGACAAATTAACCTTTCTGTAAACTCGACTGCTATGACGTAGGTAATGTATTTAGAATGGTCTTCGCACAAGGCACGAGAAATAAATACGTTTTTTCATTGTTTTCAAAAAAATATTTCGCCAACGAAACATAACAATTTAGAGAGTTACCTGCGTTCAATTCTATTGTGAAAGTAACACTGAAACAGAACAATAAACATCATTTTGAAATGCTACTGTTCGTTTTTTTCCTAATAAAATTATAAACAAGAAAATTAAATTGAAAATTACGTGCGTAGGACTTATACATCTCTCTAATTCAATTTCACGATGAAAACCGAATACGTTAAATATTGATTGCAGTGATTTATAAGTATGGGCAATTTCCGATGATCTTTGGTGTTTAAGAATTGTATAATACTATATTACCTATATATTTTTTTAAAAAAAATATGATTTTCAAAATACCATGAATTTTGAGCACACGACAACATAATTTTAAATAATTTTAAAGGAAAGTATTATTGTTTATTTTTGTTTATTGTTGTTTTGTCGTTAATAATTTTGGGTCTGTATCAAATTTTTGGTTTGCCGGTAGCTAAAATTAATCTAAAATTCTAAAATAAAAAAAAATACTAATACCTGTTATTAGTTTATAAATTCTATTGTAATACATTCAATATGGTTACATCTTTTAATGTTATATTTATTTGCGAAAAATGAAATTGATTTTACTGAAATTTAGGCTTCAGCAGATCAATCTATGGTCGAATAATTTTACACAGTTTGACGTGAAGAAAAACAAATTGGCAGTTAATTGATGGAAATAGCAAATCGATGTTACATACTAAATGACGAAATGATACGTCTGTAGTGATCAAATCACACGACGCAAAGCAATGACTATGCCGGACATACATTTTAATCGTAAATCAAGCAATAGATTAGCGATAGTAATCATTTATTTAAGTTTGGATACGTGGCGACTTGAAGGGTGGTCGGGTAACTAGGAGGCCACAGGGAGGTAAAAGTTTCTTATCTCTGTTGGTATAATAGTAATATTTGTGTTATATCACCTACACTTTTACCATTGCTCTTGAAAACAGTTTTAATTAATAAACAGCACGTTAACTGCCGTATAATAGATTTATCGCAAATATAAACATTTTCGAACGCGACTTTCTATTCTGAAATCGAAAATGGTTTTACATACGGGAGTAAGAATACAATTTTGGTACTTATACTAATAACATCGATGTATTTTGTGTAAAACCGTAAACTGATAAAATAAAAAAATATCTTTTTACGTAAAAAAAAAAAAAACAAAATCGGTCGAACCTTTCACCCCTAACAATAGTTTGTTTGTGATATTGAACTTGTATCACATGCACATGTCAAGTACATACTATTTATATATTACGTATACGCATGTATTTTATATTTCATTTACCATTACTATTTTGAAATTTATGTAACAATTAATACGATCTATTGGTATTTCGTAATAATGGGTCTATGTATGGATTGGAACAAATTTACCTTATTTACAAAAACATTACAGTTTCAATAATTATTGTGCTATAATTTTTGAATCTGTTTGAAAAAAAAAAGACAATGGTTATATTACATTTACAAACACTTATTGATTTAACATTGTAATTAATTATTATGTTAATCTTATTAAGGTACATCATGTTATAGGTATGTTTTTTTTAACATTTTACTATGGGATCAAACATGATATCATAGTACCACTCAATAATAACAATAATAATATTAATAATAATAATAATAATAATAATATCAAAACAAAATGTCGTTTAATGTACAGTAGTAATCGGACCAATTTGACTCAATGCGGGAGCGGCGACAATTGGGTCAGTGGTATGCAAAGAAAAATGCCTGTACGATAGATACTCGGGAGGAAGTGGTTGTTCTCTTTTCGTGTCTTCTCTTTGTTTTTTTATTTTCAGATATCCAAGTACAGATACCAACACTATAAACACGACACAGCCCAAACAGCTACCGATAATTAGACCTAACCGTCTGGTCAGTATTGAGCTCTTGTGATGTTCATCGGAGTAATACGCTATGTCACCTTCTAGTGTTTTCACTTCGGTACAACGACTACTTTGAGCATCGTTCTGCAGATGGTGTGAGATGTTCATCGGTATCCAATTGCCCAAACCTAACACACATACCAAGTACCGGGTTTCTGGTTTAAGGTTGTCCAAGAGAGTAGTCTGAGTGTTTTTATCGAGAAATTTGTTCATGATCTAAACAAAATCAAAAATAAATAGTTTTTTTTTTGTAAAATCGTACACGATAACCACCGTTATAAATATCATTAAGGGTAGTAAGTGACTTACATTTGGAATAACTGCAACCGATGAAATTGCCGCTGCCGGATAATCCGGATCTTCAATTGGATAATACGCTACTCTGTAACCGTGAAGGCCCGTGTGATTTCGACCTTTCCATGACACGAAGATTGAATATGGTTGAATGTCTTGAATAGCGAGTTTGAGTACGACGGGCATGGCACAAAACGCAGGAGGCTCAAGTTCTATAAATTGTTGGCCCTTGAGTTCCGGAGGGTGGTGGCAGATCAAGCCTTTCGTGCTTAGATCGGACATTAACTTTTGGTGATCTCTTATCCATTCCCATAGCTCTTGTTGTTCACAATCACAGTTAATTGGATTTTCTGAAAAATAAAATTCAATAAATTAACAATTTGTTAATACATTTTTATAAGTATAATCATTTTTAAGCAATTTTTTTATTTACCTTCTGTACGCAAACTTTTTATTTGTGTTTCCAACGGTCTAAGAGCATTTATTGGCAAGTTTTTGAAATTATTTTTACCCAAATCTAATATCTTGAGTTTTTTTAACGATCGAAATGCGTCTGGAGATATAAATGATAGCCAATTTCCATATAGATATAGTTCAGCTAAGCTTTCCAAGTTTCGGAACAAACCTTTGCTGATTTTTTCCAGTTGGTTATATGAAATATCGAGCACCTGCAGTGATATCAAGTCAGAGGAAAGGTCTTCGATTTCTTTTAATGAATTCTGAGACAAATTCAACAACCGGAGATGTGATAATCCCTGTAGTCTTTCTTGGGGTAGAAATTCCATACGATTATTACTTAAGTCAAGCGTGTGTAGTTCTTCGAGAACGCTGAACGTACCAGGAGATATTTTTGATATTTTATTATTAGATATGTACAAACGATGAAGATTGGTGAGCGACAAGAAATCATTACTTGCTAGTACCGATAAATTCGTTCCACTTATGTGGAGTTCTTCTAAGTCAATGTGCTCGATTGTCATGAGTTTTGTTGTTTCATGTATTTGGCCCAATGGGTTATTAGTAAGATTCAAGAACTGAAGATTTTTGGTAAGCTGAGGTACTTTATTGAAATGATTATTGGACATATCTAAATGTTCTAGTGATTGAAAAAAGTTTAGTGGTAATGATGATAGTATGTTGTTTGACAAATTCAAATCGGTTAAAAGCGTGAAGTATGAAGATGGAAACCCAGCAAGTATTTGAACTCGGTTTTCAGAAATTGAAAGGCTTTGAAGATTTTTCATATTAGTCAGTTTTGTCATATCTAATTCGGTTAACATATTTCTGGCTACAGATAGTTTTTGTAGATTTTCACAATTCGCCAATGTAGCATAAGGCATGGTGTTAAAGTCGTTCCCATCCAAAATTAGAGTTTTTAAATTGGTCTGTCTTTTGAACAAATCTGCAGGTAGAGCTGTCAGTTTATTGTTCGATAAAGACATCATAAATACTTCAAGATTAAATTTGAATGTCATGGCAAAAATTTGACCTATATTACAATTGTCTAAATACACGTGCTTTACGTTTGGTAGATACTTTAAGACAGTTGAATTAAGACCATCTAAATTGTTGTAAGATATGTCCAATACAGTCAACGTAGGCACATCCACTTGGAGTAACGCATCGGCAAATAAGTAGTTTTGTTTCAGGTGAAGTTCGTTAAGAACGTTCAAGTTGGAAAATGTTCCGTTATCAATGGTTCTTAAAGAACAATTGTTGAGATATAAAGTTTGAATGGGTAAATCTTTTTGAAACATGTACTTATGTAATTTCGTAAGCGGATTATTGGACAAGTTAAGAACCGTTAATTTTTTCAGCGCCGCGAACGAATTTGCGTCTATCCGAGATATACGATTATCCGTGAGGTGCAGTTCATTCAAACCCCTGAGTTCAGCAAATGTTTTAGAAGTTATTTCTTGCAACTGATTAAAACTAAGATCCAGAAATACCAACGCTTGCATTGATTCAAATGTTCCAACTTCGATATTCTCAATGGAATTATTGTTCAAGTAAATCCTTTGTACTTGATATAGGTCAGCAAATAGGGATTTATCCAATTTGTTTAGTTTGTTGTGACTCAGCCACATTACTTTTAGATTGGATTGACCATGCAGTGTCTTGTTATTTAAACTTGCTAACACGTTAGAATCGATTTGTATTGACACTAATGATGGTGCATCATGTAGAAATACGTCACCTAAATGAGTGAGGACATTGTTTTGGAGATTAATATGTTGTAGACTTTTGAGCGTTTTGAATGCACCAGGTTCAATTTCCATTATTGCGTTGTTTTGTAAATGTAATTCCAACAATTCAGGTAACGTTTCGAATTGTGTTTGTAATATTTTTGATAGTTTGTTATTTTGCAGTCTGAGTTCTTTGAGTTGATAATTGTTTCGTAACGCACCGTTTTCGATTTTAGCAATACGATTGTTATCCAAACTCAATGATGTGAGTTTATTACAATGAAAAAATACATTGGCATCTATGGTTTCTATATAATTGTCACTTAAATACAATTGCATTAGTTCGGGTGAACTTGAAAAAGCACCAGATTCGATTATTCTAATAGCATTTTGCTGAATGTATATTACCGATAACTTAGGAGAATTGGAAAACGAGTCACCTGAAATCTCTAGTATATTGTTTTCAGAAAGAAATAGTTCTCTGAGCTCGGGAAGATTAGCAAACAAACCGCTAATATAATGAATATGATTATGGCTTAAGTCTATAGTCCGTAAGTGAATGTTGCATTTGAATGTGCTAAAATCCATGAATACTATTTTGTTGCGACTAATGTCGATAGTTTCAAGTTCGATCAGCGTGCTAAAACCTCGTTTGTGTATGCTTTCAATTGAATTGTAGTAAAGAGACAGCATCTTGAGCTTAGGAAATAAACGGAATGCATCCTCAGGAACTGATTCAAAATTATTGGAACTCAGGTCTAGCTGCACTAGACTTTTCATATATGAATAACGGTCGTCGTGAATCGACGCTATTTCGTTCCATGCGATTCTTAAGGACATGAGACGTTCTAACCGTCTGACGGCGGACGTCGGAAACGTTTTTATCTTATTATCAGACAGATCAAGTTCGGTGAGACTTGTTTCTAAACCAGCAAATGAATATTCTGATATTTTGAGAATTGAGTTACCCTTGAGGTTGATTTTGATTAATTGCAAACCAGAGAATGCATAACTACCCAGTTCGGCGATATCATTGGATTCAATATCAATTGTCTTCAATAGCGTCAAACTGGTAAAAGTTTTTTGCGGTATTTCTCGTAGTTTACCCGATAACATTGCAAAAGACTCTAAGTTTTTAATGTTGTTCAACCCATCTTCTGTGATTATCGACAGATTAGAGTGGGATATTTGAAGCTGTCGGAGTTTGGTGTTTGGAGGAAATAGGTCTGCGGACAAGGTAGAGACGGTGGGTTCCAGGTCGTAGATGTTCAGTGACTGAATCAAACCTCCGGATACAGAGGACAGTGCATTGCGCACACCTGTTCCAGTAGCTCCGGGACATTCGAGAAAAATGCCGTCCTGAAAGTCGTAACAAGAACACGACTGATCAGAAATCTGAGCTGGACATGTTGTGATTATAGTTTGCGTTGGTGTTTGACTACGGATAGAATGAGCGTGGAACCAAAGAAATATGCATATCCACAGTAACGGCCAAAAGTCATTGGATCTCATCTCATCGCCATGTCAATAGGAACGGTTTTATTGCAGCTTGTGCGTAATTGTTCTGAAACAAAAATAAAGTATTCAATCATAAGTTTTGTATTTTAAAATCTAAACTTTTTTTTGAACAACTAAATTTTAGAATACATTTTAGTTCAATACGTTTCATGGTTAGGTATAAGAGATACAACTTTACTGTAATCTATAGAATATTTTTCAGAGTGCCGCTCTAATAGTAGTTGCATTACTAATGAAAGACTGATCATAATATTTCATGTTTATAGTGTGATGGCATTTGAACACGGTATATTATATTCTTACTGTTATTATTAACTAATTGTTATGTGCTATTGATAATAATCAGCATTCGTTTATTTTTAAATCAAAAATCGATGAACTTGAATTATATTTAAATATAATTTGTTTATTTATAAAAATATTTACTAACTGTCGAGTTATGAACATATATTATTAAATAATTTTTAAATAAGCAATTTCGTGAAGCTTACTAAGAAGTAGGTACAAAAATACATAAATTATACTATAGTTATAACTTACAACTAAATCGTTTTTATCAAAAGTTTTTTTTTTTGTGCAAAATAATGTTTATGTGATTTATTAGTGTTGTTTTTTTAAAATATATTATGTGAGACAAGACTTTAATATTTTATGTTAATTTTATGTAGTTAATATTAGTAATAAAACAGGATGTAGGTAATCAAAATTATAATAATTGAGAAAAATAATTTGTAACGCATTTGTTTTTTTCATGTATATAAAAAAAAAAAAAAAAACAATAATTAAATATTGCAATAAGTATCTAATGTTTGAGACATATTTATTATAGCATCTGAGTTAATTTTCTGGTCGCGAATATGTTCATTTGTGTAGTAGGTATAATCTCATGTATAACAAGGACAGCTCCTTGTACGCAAATTTTAATGTAATTTACTCTCGTGACCGATACACACTTTCTGTCGCGTTACAGAAAACCCGAAACAAAGTTTCCAGCGCCGATAAAGGTTAAATAAATGCAAAAAGCGCTGTATATATAAACGTATCTTAAGTTGGGATCAATTTGAATAATGAATCCAAAGTTCTGTGAAACCGAATAAGTGCAAAGCAGTGAACTCGAACCAAGTCTGGGACGGCTGCGACTGCAATGAGATCGTATATATACGAGATTAAACTGACTATTAAATGTCAAAGTTTTAGTGACGCAAAGCACGACAGAGGGTTTTTGGATTTTTAGCTATTACCCCTCGTTTCAGCGTGCGCACGCACATGTTATATTGTTTTACGTACCTACAGCCGATGTTTCTCTATTGGTCACTAAATTATATTGTCAGGTGAGTGAGCGAGGAAAAAAAAATATGAAAACGAATGGGGAAAAACCGTATCGTTTCGCTTTTGGCTGAATTTCTACGTTATCGTTATCGTCATCGTCCATTTCGTCCAAAGGATAGTGGTTTATTATTGAATTATAGTCTTACGGGCTTGGTATAAAAACAAAAACAGAAAAACTAAAAAAGGCTTCTGCCCGCAGAACTCTTTATGAAAACTCGTCCCGCCACCGATGAGTGAACGGGAAACAACATTTTCTTCGTCGTATTCTCCAGAGGCGAAAACCGATGATTTTCATATGACGACGACAGAGGCGTGCCCTCGTCAGCTGTGGGTTGCTGTAGCTTATATGTATAATATATGTTACGCGTGTATGTATAATGTATATATATATATTTATATATTTTATACGTATTATATAATATAGTATATACCTGCGGCAGAGATGGTTGGAAGCATTTTATATTTTGTACGAAACATTTTGCTCCGCATATTTCCATCGCAGATATTATATATCGTGGAACGTACGGTATTTTTATTTTATTTTTCCTCCACACTCTCGAACGCCGTGAATTTTATTTCGGCATTTTACCATTTGAAAAGAACCGAACGACGTATGAAACTCACACTACCACCGACGCCATCACCTCATCCATCGTGACGTATATAAAATATATGTACATTGTACACATTATTTTTCCCACCTTGACGCCGTTGCGTATTACTATAGCAGTCGCCGAGTTTATATTTTCTATGGTGTGTATGATGTATAAATATTTAAACCAGTGAGCGAATTGTGGACAAAATTTACAAGACAAACACGACCGAACGGTAGGATACGATATATTATTATTATTATATTATACATAGGTAAATGCGTGCGTTACGCATAGGTACAATTATTATTTTATACGTCCTCGCACACGCCAGGAGGATAAAATTTAAATTAAAAGCCCTTGTAAATAAAATTCAATAAATTTAATAAATTGTTCAAGCGTCAAGGGACGCATGGCCATAATATTATTTACACACACCTTGCAACCCGCGAGTACATGATTTGTAATAAAATATGTGCGGCAGGGTGGTCGGCTGTGGCCCGTGTGATGTGAGTATGGCGCGATGTGTATGTTGTTATTATCATGTACGAGGTGCATATCCGCGCATATCGTTCTTAACAAATTTATCTACGACTGTATTTATTATTAACTGTAATCGCAAATATCACCGATACGTGTCAGGTTATTTTGCAGTTTCGCTAACGATTATCATTGAAATATCGCTGTAAAATATTATGCAACAAACACTGAATGGCGCAAAAATTAAAACACTGCGTTTCCCATGTTCCCGTACGCAGCGACCGAATTATTTTTTTTATTATTATTTTATAATTTTGTTTTTTTCTGTTTTATTTTATTTTATCTACTTGTCAATGGAGACTGATTAAATTATAGTATCCTTACACTTTCCAATTAAACACACACACACACACACACACACACACACACACATATATACTCCTATTATATAAATGCGTATTCATAAATCAAAATATTGTTTAGTAATATTTCATCCGAAATGGTACGATAGACGGATATTTCAATTCAATTTCCTTTTCGTAGGTATACCTTATACCAGTACAAATTCAATTTTTCACGTGTTTTTATACGCGTTTTTTAGCGCTTGTTTTATTAAAAAAGAAAAAATCCTACAAAACGAAATGAAGAAAAATGAAACGAAAATGTCATTTTTAAATTAAAATACATACATATATATATATATACATGTTTGTAGGTTTGAATACTATTTTTCCCCTTATCATCTGCAGACTGCAGTAGACCTAAAAGAATATTTATCAAATATCTGTTGATTTAGAGAGGAAAGGTGGTGAGATGGAGGCGTGAACACATTTGTGATTTTTCGCACAGAAATCTTGAAAAATTCAAAACTCAATTACTTCCAATTCGGAAGTACATACGTCTGCACTCTACACTGTAGTAAATAATAATTATGATTTATCTAAAATTGTCTCACAGACGCGTACAAGACCACTAATTGTTTTCTCCGTAAAAATCTTAATAGGCTTCGTTTTTCTCATCTAAAAGATTTTCCTGTCCATTACGAACGCTCTCATAGTCATATGCATATATTATTGTAAATATACCTACTTGTGGTTAATATTCACTTTCGTATAAGTAAATTTTTAGTTCTCACATATTAATATAATGTGTTGTAATAATAAACGTGTATGGTCGACATTGTACGCTAATACGGTAAGCAGGGGCGGATTTAACAATTTGCCTCTCTTATTGTACAACAAAATTGCCTTACATAATACAATTTTCTATGTATTATGCAATTATTTTTTCATCAAATTAAAGTTCAATAAAAAATGTTTTAATTAAAATATAATATTTTCTCTTTATTTTTATTATACAAGAAAAAAAATAATAAATTGATTAAATAATTATTTGGTTATATAAGTAGTTTTAATGCTAATTATTTATTTAAAAAATTGAAAAATTCATGAAAAAAATTAAGTATTTTTCTATACAAAAACAAAATAAATACAATTTTGCTGCATATAAAAAGCCGTCCTATGCGGCTGCATAGTTCGCAGTTTCTTAAATCCACCTCTGACGGTAAGGGTAAGCGGTGAGCGTAGTAATCAAGTATACACGTCATGATATTTCTTTTATTGGGTTAAATTTAACACTATACATAGAAAAATTGTCAATTATATTGTTATTACTCAATTTCATAATAGGTGCATGATATAAAAACAGCGATTTCGCAGATTAATTTTATCGCGCGTGTTATTATTACGTTTTTGCCGTCTGGGAATGCAAGTATAATAAAGAGGCGTCGTGTTGTTACGAGTTTGGTCGCGTGCGGTCTAATAATAATAACGTCGTAATAATAAATTATGTATGTATACTGTATAAAGGACATCTGTGGCATCATAGTCTCGCCGGCGAAAAATCTCGTTGGAAACGCGCAATTATTAGTGAACCGGCCATCGGGGATTATAGTAACAATAATATTATATATATAAATTATCATTATCGTCTTAATGCGCCGACAACATTGTGATGACGATATAATAATATAGTATAGTTATGTATAAATAATGTATAGCAAACGTTTGCATTAAATATCGGAAATTAAAAGTAAGCGCCGCTACGACGACGGAGACAAATATTATAAATCTATAAACATACGAATCATGAAACCAACAAAACTATATAAACAAAAAAAAAAGGCTCCGCAAAACGGTTGTTTTATTTTTTTTAACTCGTCTGTCAGTAATAATTTAATATGACAAGTCAAATTACATTTTGTCTAATTAGTTTTTTTGATTTCATTAAATAAATAGTGTGTATGTGTGTGTACAAATTCATTTGATTAAAAGTTATTAATTTACGCCTCCATCAAAAGTAACTGAAATTACTTAGAGTCACTTGCGTATTTTGAGTCAAAGATAATATCATATATTACAGGAAAATATATCGGACGAATGTTCAGCCGACAAATTATAAACCACTTATTGCTCATGAAGATGGGACAGTGGATAGAGTGGATAGACCGTTTTCCGGTCGACTGAAGGGAAATGTTTTTTTCTACGAAGGTCAATCGGTGAAAAAAAACTAACATGCCTAAGTTTATGCACGATACTCGATCTGGTGACTGCGATAGGGAACATAATGTTTCAGTAATATTATACAAATAAATGTAAAAGCGGTGTTTTGGAAGCAGTGCAGAGGTTTCGATAGCGTATGTCGTCCCTGGTACACAGACAATATTATTATACAACCACGTGCGTTCCTATAAGTAAAAAACGACGATTCGATAATCGAAACAACACCTGTTATCAAATTATCAAAATGCTAACGGACAATAAGCGTCATATTCGAGTTATGATCTCGCAAAGGCATTCGCATTTGCTAATATCACATTATGCTGGCTGGTGTCACGTGTCAGTTTGCTTGTCGAGATGACCGCGGTATGAATCGATCGTTGTTGAATAGGTTAGGTTACCTACTAAAATAAATTAATTGTCTGAAAGGTTTTAGTTTTGATATTACCGTTTTTATTGCTGTTACTCTGTATAATGACAACAATAAAAATGATTTAGGCGGTTATAATTATTATAGTAATTTCATAAATTCTCACGTCATTTTCTAACCTGTCTTTATACTTCGATATTACTAAACATAACGTTTTGCGGTCACGAATTGTAATTAAGTGAATATTCATATAATTTATTTTTACAAAATATAGTAGTGTATTATCGTATTTTTAACAATTTTTAATTCTTATAATGACACGACAACCATTAATAGTTATTGATTTTTGATAGCGTCAAACGCGTAAGTATTATTTTAATTGTATTCAATGTTGTATTTACTATTTAGATATTTATAAATGCGGCGTGATAATTCATATTTTTGTGATGTAAATAATTTTAAATACACACAATTTATTATATTGTGACTATTGTAAATTATTAATGATAGTTTAGAATTTTGAACTTATAATAATAACGTACGTTAACGACCATTGATAATATTTGTTAAATTTCAGTCAACCAATTAATAGAAATTATAATAGTTGTAATATTATTATCAAATACCTAAGGACGATCAATTAAAATCTACGCATGAACAAATGTGCTGGGTTTCAAATTTCAAAATATTATTTGAAATTGTCCATGCTACAGAAAATAAGTGTTTGTATATAGTTATGTCTACTATTTAAATTTAAATCATTTTTTTAAACTCAATCTTTAGGTACCATCCAAGTCATTCGACAAATAATCGTTTAGACAGTAAAATAAACAAAATAATACTAACGAACCTCAGTTCATGTCTTTGGGTTGTGACCCTTACAATAAATTATATTTACATGATAAACACTAAACTACATTAAAAATAATAATAAATGTTTTAAAATTAATTTGTATAAATATTTTAACAAGACATCTTAAAAGTAATTTATTTATGTTTCAAACTTAACTGTTTACAAAATCGGTTACTGATTTCAAAAACTAGTGTTATATTTATAAAAATCAACTTAAGATATTAATAACTAATAACTAGTTATTATTTTTTAGACATCAACAATATATAGTATTTAAACGAATTTTTTTTAGATTAAATTAAATTTGAATTTAAATATATTACTTTAGTTTTAAGTTAGGTATGTTTTTTGTTTTGTTTTAGAATATCTACAAATTTAATATACCTGATATATAAATAGAATACAAATATGTATTATTTTCTGTTTTAAATATTTATAAGTACTTACGTTGGAATATGGAACTTTTTCTTTCGATTATAATTTTTAATTAACATTAAGGGTAAGGTTGATGAAATAAAATTATTTTAAGAGCACTGAATAAACTTTTATTGTATTTGTTGTGTATATTATTAAATAATTATTAGCTTCTATTAACAAGTGTGATAAGTAAATTTTATTGTAATTATATATTTAATGATTTGAAAATTTCGAGTAATAATTCAAAATTGAGGTTATATTCATTTATACATATATAAAACACACCAGTACTGAAATGAAAAAAAAAAAATGTCAAAGTTAAGAAAGACAAAATTATTTTTTTTAAATAAATATCATAATTTATAAAAATAACAAATAGTAAAATAAGTTATCTCGAGTATGCGAATATTACCGCGGCGAAGACCGAGCGGTTTGAACGTCATGAATCAACTGCGAAGGCGTCTCGACTGTCGGTGTATAGACATTGACTATTTACATGCCCTTTCGATTGGTCGGTTAGCCGCCAGTTGAATAAACTCCGTCATTTATCACTCGCTGATCGCGCGTACATCTTTAGACTACTCAATTTAACACCTATCACATACACAGTAGCGCACCGACCGTGATCGGACATGGAAACATTATAAACCACGAAATATAATAATAAACACAATAATAATATCGTTAAACTTCTAAACATATACCTAATATAAACAGGTGACGTATAAACAAGACGATAAAACGTGCGTAGTTTATACCTAGTGTATACTAGGGCTAAGGAAAGGACGAATCGTAGCTGTGATTGGAAAATGGGTATATTCGAATTTTATTCGTTCGAACTAGTCAGCAAAATAATTTGTATTTTTAAACATAAAGTTTATTGTTTTTAGTAATAATAATATTACCTAACATGGCAACAATTTTAAAATAATAATAATAAAATTGAAATAAATAAATAAATATTTGTCATTTAAATATTAATTATTTAATAACAATTTACAAACCATAAAATAAAATATGTAAGTATTTAATATTTATCTAGGTTTACTTTTGAATTAGTTATGTTATTGATTGGATCAAGAGCAATTCAATTATTTTGATTTATGTAATGACTAATGAGTGCAATTTGGGAAGGACTCACGATGTAAATAAGTAGAATTCGATAAATAGATATTATTTCATACCTATATGGCTATATAGTTTGAAATATAAAATTATTAAGAAAGTCAGTTTTGAATAATAAGTTAGAATAATAAGAAGAAGTATGAATGCACGTGAAAATAATAAATACCCACGTACGTCAATATGACATTATTTTTATAATAATTATTTGTATAATCATCAACATAATTATTAATATTATTAATATTATTAATTATATACATATATGTATATAAATATATTTATTTTTATTTTTATCAGTAAGAGCTGTGTTTTTTGCTTATGAGTTATGACTGTTTATTTGTTTTTTATGACAACCAGGCGTGCATAGGCTAGTTTTGCGTTGTTCCTCGCCCAAAGCTTTCAAATCAAAACTGACAGATTAATTAATCCAAACACAGTGACTATCCCCACTCTTGCGCGTGTTACACGCCATAATATAACTTTTTATTAATATATAAAAGAGAAAACCACCAGAATTCTATCAACGACATAATACTTACCGCAAACACAATATTACTAGGTACATTACTATTGATTATTATACATTAAGTTATTACTATAGAAATAAGACTGATAGTTAAAATATTTAACTAATCAAATTAATAGAAATGCTTTGAATATTTTAGATTTTGAACGAAGCAATAGATTTATTGGTTCTACAATGATTTGTATTGAGAAACCTGTATAAAGTTTTATAAAGTTTTTAAAGACTTTTTTTTTTGATTTTACTTTATAAAACTTTTTTGTTATTTTTAATATATACACTTGAATATACCTCAATAATATATGTTTTTTGTAATTGATTGTAAGGAAAAATAATATTCATTTTTTCACACGATTTGTGGTTCGGTTCATTGTTAAACATTATAATATAACCGAGTATACTATTGAAAAAAATATTTTAATACAATATTCACGATAAAAGAATTGTTTACGATGACACGAACAAGCAAATCCGAAAATACTTTCCACAACTTCATTCTTCCCACTCCACCCTGGAAAGATAAAAAGCTTCTAAGCCTCGTGGAAGATTATACAGTTAAAATAAATAAATTATTAAAATTTTCAAGGGGTTAAGCTTCTCTCTTCCACTAAAATTCATCACATTTGTATTATTGTTTGCATGATAAAATGCGATATCATCTGTAACACTTTATATTTAGATTTTTTTTATAAATTTTAAGTTAAAGGTAAAACAAAATTTTATAATTTTGCGAACCTTTACCAATACGTATAATTATAATTTTGTTGTAAAGCATGAATTTTAATTTTTTTTAAAAAAATGCACTTAGAACCGTACGTTTCGAGATGGTAATTAATAATATTACATAATACTTTTTGTCGTAATGAGACCGACCACCACGAGCTTCGCACAAAACTATAAACATACGATTTTAGTGGGTAAGACGTTTTGTTTATGTCAGACATAATCATGATAATATAGTATTATACCAAATCCAATAATGTTATTCAAACGTCGACACGATGGTCATTGTGTCGTGTCTTCGGTAGCGCGTGTATCACATGATACAATATAACGCCATGATATTATACAGGGCGGCCCATTATGTTTTCTAATTTCCTCGTGTCATAGCTGGACAAGAAAACATCATACCTATAAAATAGGTCATACTGCAATAATAATAATAATACTAATATATACACCGTGCCGAGTGCTTGATTCTGCGGCTATTGAGTTTCGGTCCCGCGAGAGTGTTGGGGTGTTGTCGTAGTGCTCAGTGTATATGTACATAATAATTAATATTATATATATATTTATATTTACTAAAACGGTTTACGTCAAGTCTTGGATGACCGACGGGCCGATCGTATATCCTCGTTCTCAATTCCACGTGTAAAGTTAGGTGCTATATATCATTGCGTTTATTGCCATAGCGTTAAGTGACATATTTTTAACGCCTATCGAATTATTCGATGACCACGCTGCATTACGCAGATATTGTATTATTATGCGTTTTACAATTTTTGATTTCGATTCTATCCATCGGATGGTCACTAAAACACGCATGACATTCAGGGACAGCGTCACGTACGAATTAATAACGTACCACGTATCTCTGCAGTCGTCCACGGTGATCTAATTAGTGTAATCGAAAAAAAAGTTTAGAGCCAAAATCGACGACCGTTTTTATTTTTAATTACCACAGCACCCCTTCCCTACAAACTTGATATTTTACTATGGTTATTCAATTACATTTTTTCTTCGATCCAATCTGTTATATGTTTTTTCTGTACCCTAAAAACATGAACGACATTCTACTTTATACGTATAATGTAGGATATAACCCGATTCCGTACGTTTTTTACCCAAGATTTTCGTACAACGTCGCCAGATTTCATAAGGTTATGTATTTGGCTTAGTATAATAGTGTTTAAAATTGCACGAATCACCAAATATCTTTAAGTTAACAAAACTTGTAATCTTTATTTTTCTTAAACATATTACGATTGAGATTAAGATGTATTGAATATCGTTTTTAGTACAGTTTATTTAGTACTTATAGTTTATATTTTACATTATACTTATTACTTAGCACACATATACGTAGCTATAAAAGTTACATTTATAACTAACAACGGTAATAAAATCATTATACATCAGATAAGTATTTAGTATATAGTACATATAATAAGTTATAATCAAGATGTCATATCTTTCTTATTGCCATTGTATACGTTTAATATGCTACCTAAATAGTTGGTTTTTTTCAAGGACAACAAATGAATCGGAGAGCATTCATAGAACGTATAACGTTCGCTTACATTAGTCCATACCCTTTTATTAATTTGGTTAAATCAGTTATGAAGAACTCATAAAAAAAGTCTTACACAAAAATGAGATCAGCATTTCAAGAACGTTTAAATTTAATGGCCTTAACTAACACACAACGTTTAGATTAAAAAATTAATGATACATAAGATTCACTAAAATTTAATAAAATATTTGCAATGAGTGCCGAGATGTTTATTTTTAAATAGCAAAAATATTTATAAAATTCTAAATATTAACTATTTAACTTCAATAGTAAATTAATTTTTTCAATTATCTTTTTGTATTGAAAAATTTATTAATTAGAAAGATTAAACAAAATGACAAATGATAAGACGTATAGTTATTACAAATAAAAATGACATCATTGTACAGAAAATCATACACAATTGTGTTGTGTTTAAGTTGTTTTGACAGCTTATTACTTATTAAAAATTGAACGGAATTGTGTTTCCAAAAAGTTAAATCGTATTTTACCAGTATAATGGAACTGTCGTACAAACGATCATATTTTTTTTATTCGTGGAATCATTATGATTTTACAGCGGTTTCACAAAATGTAGTCTTCCAATCACAAAAAAATCACAATACCAAACAGTCATAGAATTGACTAGTATTACCATTTACGAGCAATTATAAATGTATATTTTAAGCACGAGTTGATAGCGATTTAGTTTAATTATAAGGAGACCGACAATTTTTCGAAGAAAACTTTAAATATAAAACCAATTTATAAAACTACTTCTTTAAGGATGTTTTAAATATTTGTGTTTCTCTTACAATTAAAATTACTATTTGATCTTTTTCAATAAATAATAATACATAAATACATAATGATATATATATATATAGGCTACGGATGATAGTAATAAAAAATAAAATGACAGCATGAAATATAATTTACTTTTTAATAATTAATCTTGATAAAATAAAATGTTTCTATTTCCAAGACAATGCTTATGGGAGATACAACTATTGACTTTATAAATATAATCCAATTTATAATTAATTACAAATAACAAGCCGTTCCAATATTACATGTTACAAAATAATAATTAGTAATTACCCTTCAAAACTGAATATATATATATATTTTTTAGTCAAGGCGCTTAGGAATCATTTTACAGGAAAAGCCATCGTAAGCCGGCCTTTCCATCATCACCTATGTATGAGCTTATCGCCTAATCGACTGTAAACTAATAACAATAATGTACATATAGTCCACTGGTGCGTTCATAGTAAGTTGGTTGTACGGTCAAAATGCCTGTTTTACATACTAAATTGCGTCCACGTAATATCGTTTGACAATAAAAATCAATCAAATGTCCAAGACTATGTAATATTATACAAAAGTACCTACTTACACACGGTATATTATCATAAGATGGTCGTTAAAATTTCGATGTAATTGAAATAGTTTTTATTAATTCTTATATTTTTGTATTCCGTTCGTTATATATTCAATAATTTATTAAAACAACGGCAGATAGAACTAAAAACAAACAAAAAATATATACTACAAATTTGCATATTTTGGGACCTATGTGAGTACATAATATTATATGTATTAAAATTCAAAACACCATTACTATTAAATTTATTACTTTTAGTCAAGTTATAAACCATATATTATTTGGGGCTATATGGATATATCATCAGTTCCGGTTTGAGGAAGAAAAAAATATTATAAATAATTCATATATGTAATTCGAATTTATTTTAAATAAAAAATTGGATATTGTGTAATAATTTGAAAATCATTTCCTGTAGATTTGTTTGAAAATATTTTTACTGATTTGTTAAAATCGTATAAGACTTGAAACGAGTTTTATTTATTTATATAGTAAATATTTGTGTAAGAATAAATCACAACAATTATTCATATTATTATTATTTTATAATTCAACATTACAATACTAATATAGCAGTTTTCAAGAATACTTATAATATACGTGCATACTGTTTGTAATGATGTCAAACAAAGCCGTACACAGAAAAAAAATTTTTGATGAGGGGATTAAAAAAAAAGCGGAAAATTAATAAATGCTTTAAAGCAATTAAACATTTACATTTTTTAAGCATCCATACATAGATTAATAAGATTTGCTAATAATTATTGAAATAAGCATATTACAAAATATAAAATAAAATTCAATTTTAAAGCACAAATTTTAAATTTCTATTTTTTTTCTGTAGAAAAACATATTAATTATTACCACAGGATCGACATGAATATTTCTATGTACACTACATAGTGCTAAACCAATTAGTGTAACGGTAGTGTTTCGCAAATAGTTCTTAATTATTTTTAGAGAAGAAGATTCACTTTCGGGCGTTGTGGTTGACACCGGTAAAGTAATCAAAACTTTTAATAAAAATTAAATGTTTGGAAAAAAGTTTCGGCTATAGTTTGAATATATTTCAAATACTTTGTCTTATATCCAAATTGTTTGAGGTATAATGCTATATTATTAACATTTTATTAATAATAAAAAAAGTTTATAAAAACATATATTTTAGATTCTGAGCAAAGCGATGAATGTATTGATTTTACTATAACGTGGTTGAGTATACAATAAGTTGTCATTAAAATACTTCAATTTTCAAAAATGGGGGTGGTTTTGGATTAATATTGGGTTTAGTCTGTACTTTGATGAGGTTAAACTTAAAAATTCTTAGTACTGAAAAACAAATAAAAAATTAAAGAAAAACGAAAATTTTTACACAAATCTAATTTTAGACCAGATTGATTGTATTTTCTTAGACTTAACTCAAAAGCCAATAACTTTAAATACTTGAAATTACATTAAATTTTTTAAATATTTTTTCTATTAACGAGTTAATTTAAAAAATATTTCAACTCATTTTAAAATATTTATAGGGATAAGAAATTTTTAATTTTTTTTTCTAAAAATATCAATATAACGTTATTCACTGGACGCAAATTCTTGAAAATTTAATAAAAGATTCTTTATAAGTAGTTCATACTGAAACTATAGAATCTAAAAAAAACGTATAAAGGCAATTGTTTTTTACAGACATTTTAATTTTCTATTTGGACGAAATTAGTTATTTAAACAATAAATAACGATATGTACATTATTTTGTTGTACTTCAAAAACATTCGTGGAAACCTATAATTTTATGTATTTTACATTATTATGAATTCAACTATATTACGCAATTAATTTTAGATTAATTTTAAAATTATATTTTTGTAAGTACTTTGAATCTATTTTTACTGATTTACGATATTTATAAAAGGATTTTATCAAATTTTATTTCATATTAAAAGTTGATATTATGCTATATATATAAATTATTATAATAACTAAAAACTAATAAAAAAATAATTGCAATATTTTCGGAAACAATAATATGAACTTACTATAATAATAAAAATAAAATAAATTACTAATAACTACATAAAATAAGCATATTACTTAGTGATAAAGGCTGATGAATTGTTTTCGTAAAATTATTTTTCATATTCAATGATATATTATCATTGAATTTAAAGTTTAAATTTTAACATATCTATAATTATTATCCACTCAACACTTAATACATAGAAGAGTGGTACCCACTTGTCAAACTTCTTTATATTATATACGATTATTCATACTTTTATGAGTTTATTTGCATTGCATTTCTTCTAGATAAATTATTAGGTTCTTATAATAATTGTCATTTTATGATAATTTATTATTGAAATAAAATTAAATAACTAATAATATTTTAGTCAAATTATTATTTGTTGAAATACTTAATTTTTGAAAAACATTATTCGTCATTATGCAACATATACAGCTATTTGTAGCTTTAAAATTCTTACCATACAGTCTTAACAACCTAACCTTTTAGTTAATTACTTGTAGATATAAATAATAAATATTGACCATCTATCTTGGTATTATAAGGTAGTTTTTGTATATTAACAGTAAAATAATAATAGTATACATACTACTGCTTAAGCAAGTCAAAGGAACATTCTACAAGTGGCTACGGAACATCTCTCCCTAAAACTTTGACTCATAAATACCTGATGTGCGTCGGAGCACCGGAACACGCATGTTGGTGTTGGTATATCTAACAATAGACAGAATAGTCAGAATTTTATTCAAACTAATAAAACCTAGCTTTAGTAAAAAAAAAAAAAAAAACAAGAAAATTGCATTTAAGATCAAATAGCTTTAATCAAATACGATGGATTTAAATTTAATAAAAACATCAATGTAATGATGATTTTGAAGAGAACAGATAGGTTTAAAGTCAAATGTCGACGTAAGACCCGATTAGTTGTTAGTAATATGTATTCAATCCAGATGACAGTAGTTAAAAGTGGGTCAAAGAGCCAGTCAACCGATGATTCAGTCTATATAGGAACGTCGCAAACAGTGTATATAGTTTACAAAGCAGTGAGAAAATTATGTGACATTTTTTTGTACAATATGCGATGTAGTTATGTCTGTTCACGAGTTTTATATGAATTACTTTGCTAAGAATGCTGATCGTTAAAAAAACTCGATAGGAGATACAAAGTTGTGAACAGGAAATGCTAAGAGCTTTTGCAGATCTGTGTGACGTGTTACAAAAAGCGTATTTAGAAATTCGTCGTCAGGAGTGAACATATTATAATCGCGGTCGACTACACACAGTACACACACACACACACACACACACACACACACACACATACATGCGCGCACGCCGCCGATAAAATGGATTAAATAACCAAAGTCCTGATACATATGACCTACGTGTAAAATATCGCACAGGTTTTCTGTACGTATGTAACTTTTTCTAAATAGTTTACCATTATTACAATAACGGTGGATCATGCAGTGGTTTATTCACTATAGATGCACTATGCATTTTTCCGTTTTCGTATATTCTAGGACAGTTCTCGAATAAAAAGAGAATTCGTTTACCAGGTAGGGCCCTGAATGACTGGTTTATTTACCGAACTGATGGCAAAGTTTGAGTATCGTTCGAGTGTAAGCTTTATTTCGGAATCGTGGCTGCTGGAAACGATATATATATATATAACGAATCATAGTATGGTGTTTTGGTTTCATCAGAGAGCACTTTGTCATCTTATTCGATTGATAGATTTTTATTTTTCGCATATATATATATATAAATGTAATATGCTACTAAATAAACCAACAATAAAACTTTTCGATATTATACAATGAAATCACGCCTACTTGGTACTAAGTTCTCCCACGTAGCAATTCCATTATAAAAATTTCATATATAATATGCGAATGTAGGTTTATTTTATTTTAACAATCTTCGTAGTTGTCACGAAATTCATGGAATTCAAATGCATAAAAAATGTAACACATACGCTTTAGAGGGAACTTACACAGACACCATTCATCTCATCGTTGCTATGAGAACCAAAGTTTTTGAAAAAACCATACATAATTATTATATATACGCGATTATTCAGTTTGTGTGGTATATTATTCGTACCGTGTATTATATACTATACCCGGGGGTTCAATCGAAATAAATGAACACCATATCATTATTATATTTTTTTTGGCCAAAAGTGCGTTTGACAGTTAATTTTGCGACCGCGCTTGTATATATTGTTTATATATCATAAAATAGTAAAAAATACAAACGCTACGTATTTGGTCAGTTTACAATTTCCACGAAGCAGATGATTTTATTTTTCGTTTGTTTATTTTACTTTTACTAAATTTTGTTTGTATAGGTACGGTTTTGTTTTTTATATTTTATAAGGATTCAGAGAATGAGGATAATTGCGTACATATAATTATTAGCACAGGTCGGATTTAGTGATAAATTCTATTTTTTCAATCTCAACTTTACATTTAGAGCGGCTACCAAAATAGTCACGTCACAAAAACTTTAAGGATTACACATATTCATTAGTTATTAGTTAATCGTATATGTAAATACTAAAATGCTATTCATGTACGAAACTAATAAATAATGTCTTTGTAGCTCGACATGATCCCAAATATTCTGCCCTTAACGTTAAAATTGACATTAATTGGTCTTGGTATTAGAATGTAAAATAACTCGCTTGAGAAACAAAAACCGAATAAAACACAAAAATATTACTTACTATTCAATTTCATAATAATTATTTTACTAGTTTCAACAAACCATTACATTGTGTATACGAGTAGGCTGACTAACTTTTAAATGATATATTTAACACGACATTGTACATTTACACATCTGTTTTATATTTTTATCCAATAATAATTTATTAGTATTATATTATTAATACAGTTGTTACATAAAAAACTTGCTAAATTAAAAAAAAAATGTCAATATAGTTATCATTGCTATACAGATTGAACACGACTGGATTTAAAAGTTATACAAAATATAATATAGTGACGCTCACTAAACATTTGTCCAAAACTCAATTTAAACGAGATAGCGTTCTTTGAGTGATCGAATCATTTCAAGAGGAGATAGATAGTATTTTTACCTCATATATTTTTTAAGTTGAAAATAATACGATTCAAGAGCTTCTCGCTTATGGTATAAAGCGTTATAATTGAATTTTGGTTTTTTTGGCTTATTTTTATCAAACTACAACCTTTTAATGTATATTATGTATAAGTAATTTTAAATCGATTGATATGTCTAGACATAGTAAAAAAAAAATTAACAGACTTAACATATTTACATTTTTCATCATTGTATTATACAAACATTTTAATAAGATACGGATACAAAATACATATATTTCTTATTGTAGAAGATACCAGATAATTATATTATGAATATCTATTTTATTTTCTGTAAGAATTAATATGAATATTTATTTTTATACGTAGAAATAAGGTACAGTAAACTGTATTTTATAGATGTTATTATTATGTTTTTAATTATAAATATAAGAAAACATATTTCTAAAAAAGAATATTTTTGTAGATTTAAAAGTATCTATTTACCTGACCCAATAGACTTAATGCTTATTACCCTAAGTACTAATAGGTATACGTTAATATCAAAGAGATAAGAAAAATTTATAAAATTATTATTTTTACGTAAACAAATTACTTTAATGCATTTTAAAAATCACCTATTATTATAAAATGTAGTTTAGGTAGTTTCTTTTGTAGAAGTATAGATAATATGTTTTAGTCTATAACATACAGTGACTGCCAAATACACAAACATTTTACTTTAATCATTGTAAGTACTCAACATTATTGTTGAGAACATAATTTAAAGGCTTAAAAATATTAAATTCCTTAAATTAAATGGTTGAAACGGATAATGAAAAATATTTAACTGTATATTATACTACGTATTATTAACTCATAATTAAAAAATAAAAATAAATACGTACTTAAATAAACGGGAATATTAAGTATAAAAACCAATTATTTAACGATGTTTGATTTAGAGAACTAATTATAAAAAATAATGACTAAATCGTAGTGAATTAATATAGCGTGGATATGCATACTATTACATTGATTGTGGAAAACGTATGCCATGTATATAATATGTTTATATACAGAGCATCATTATTTTATAGACTTTATTTTTTACGGATTAAATCACAAGGACAATAACGTCGTACTATTTATATACAAAATGTCTGAAAGAAACCTATAATTTACCATGTACACCACAAAACTGTGCGGTGTGTTTATTCAATATTGATATTTTATTTTAGATATACCTATACGTAATAGTATTTTCGAACAATAATCGTCGTAAATTACCTGTGCCTCAATATTCTGCGATTAAAATATCAAAACCAGTAGCGCCTATATATGTATAAATACAAAATATTACGATCCTGTTTGCAGTGTGAGTAATGGGTCACGGGTAGTGGTGTAGCTGGAGAAGTATATTATTATGATTAGGAATGGGGTAAGGGTATTTCAAATTTTACGATGTTCGAATGGTTTTACGTCGGCGTCAATGTAAAACGGACTTTGCGGGTAATCATTATTATAATAGTAATAACTTATAACTAATAAGACTATAAACCTTGTTCATTAGACTAAAATGTATGATTATGGTACTAGAATACATCAATGTTGTAAAATGAAAATTCCCGCAGTTAACACAATAATATAATATAAAATAAATTATAGTTATCATGTATTAAAAAAACCTTACATACCAAATTATAATAGTATTATATAATATGATGTCAACCCACACGCATAGTTCGCAAAGTTAATAATTATTTTACTAAAGTTGTCCATAAAATTATATATATATACAATAATAAAATATTTCGCTGGTAATTTAATTCGTTTGTTATTAACTGCCGTTATAATATAAAACGACATCCGAGAAAATGTGCTCATTTTATCTTCAGACGGGTGTACTACTTAAAATTTATTGTTATTGTATTTTCCTCCAAAAAATGCCATGTCGATTTCGCCTTCAAAAATTAAAAGAAAAAAATATCCATAAAATTCACAAACATATAATATATTATATACTATTATATTAAAATCATAAAATCCAAAAATCCACAAAATATTTACTTTTATTTAAGAAAATACATATCTCAATATTTAACGTTGCTACCAATTACCATCAGTGTGAGGCACAGAATGAACGATATCCACGAGTGCATTTTTCTTTTATAGACTTTTCGCACAATGCTCGTAAGTCGTAAGTCATGTCAAGATTTAGTATTGTTACTATTAACTTTTATTATTCTTAGTAACGCATATACTTGAATAAAAATAAATTATTTGAGGATGTTTTGGTTTTATTATTTTATAGTAAAAATTCTCTCAAGTACCTATTCAATTGAATAATAAATATATCATACATATGAATAAATATTAAAATATTTTATAACCTTATGTATTTAGTTTATTAACTTAATGTTTTTTCTTTTCCTCATGTTTGCAATAGTTTTGTCATACATATTTGTAACGCTACACATATTATAGTTTTTCATCAAATTTATTATCGTATTTGTATTACTATTAATTTTTAATTTTGTCGTGAATATTTATCTGACGATCATAGTTTATCTCAATACTTATCTTACACAAGTGTAGTTCTAGTATTCTACATTTGATATATTCAATTGACATTAAGTCAATATATTATAGAAGCTATATTATTACACAAGCTATTTAATTGCTTGTTACAATTGTGTACAGATTTTATTTATGTTATTCGATAAAATGTTGTTTACTGAACATTCTATGTTCATTGTTTGTAAAGAAGATAATTTATTGCAACAATATAGTGGGTGCAAAATTTTAAAATTAAAATACTTATAATAATAATAATAATAATAAAAAAAAACACTAAATAAATATGATATATAATATAAATAGGTATATATTATAAAAAACGCACGAAAGAAATAAATTATACCTAAGTATGTGCAAAATATAAAAAATAAAAATAAAAACCATATAATTGTAAAATCAAAATGGGATATATTTTTACTAGTGAAGTATAATTTTTCAAAAACATAAAAGAATGAACAAATACCTTTTGAAAATGTTACATGTTTATTTTAAATTGCAAACACGTTGGGCCAGTATTCTTTGTTATGTTTTTCTTTGCTTTGTAAGCGAGTTTGAAAAAAAAAAATGAAAATGACAGTGAACAAAAATAAAAATGTAGAGTTTAAGTTTGAAATGTTTTTGTATAAAATTACAGTTATACTTTATGTTAGCAAATATCAAAAAGATACTTGAAAGAATATACATTTTTTCAAACAAATCATAATATAACCTAAACATTAAACCGAAAGTTAATAATTTTTCCGTCCACGATGTAGGTAAGATAACAATACTGATTTTACAATAGGTAGGTAAAAATGAAAATCTATATTAATAATTATTGGTTTTTGGTTTTATGAAATATATTTTGTATATATTGTAACTAGCTATTTATACTAATTATAGCAAACAGAAATGTGTATTTTCTAGTATTTATCGTAACAAAGAATTTATGAAGTTCTAATGCTTTTATATAATAATATCAGTAAAATAGTGAGCAATACATATTATATACCATTATATTTGTATTGTAAAAATAATAATTTGATAAAATGTGATTTTCAAACGATCCCTTTGTCAGATAATTTTGTGTCGATTTAGGATCTTAACATGTTAACAATAAGAAATAACAAACACGGCGACAATATTATAATGAACGTTTACAGCAATGCCGCATATACATACTGCAACATTCTCTAATATCATTTTATGCCATAAACTACTCGATACTTTGTGCAAATTTGTTTTTATATTTCTTTGATTTCTTCACGACCCTATTATTACAGTTTTTTACTGTGTACAGAACACGCTATTGGTTAAAACAGCGTCTGCGTGTAGAATACACAATACCATTTATGTTATATTGTCATCAGTACTCATATATTATGATATACTAATGGGGTTGGATAAGAGTGATAAAAGGGAGAAAGAAATTCTTTTTTATAGACAACTACTTTTTACCAACATGACATTGTAGTATGCACCGTTCTAAGTTATTATATTTTTATTGAATTCGCGGTGCAATTATTATCGTTGAACTGATTATAGATTTATCGGAAAATTGTATAGGATGGTTTTTGTATCACACCGATTCTCCACAAAAAATGAAATAATATGACAGTCGTCCACCGAATAATGGACGACGGAAGACCCACAGGCCGTAGTATATTTTTTTACAAATTGCTCGATCGAAAAACAGTAATGACTTACAACAATAGAACACTTCATTATAATTTGTCAGAGAAAAAAAAACAAATGTAACAAAGAATTGGTGGAAAAAAGAAAATGAAACTCTCATAGCTTTTGTAAACTTTTCAGGATAATGGCATAACTTCAATCTGTGTGTCACGACTCTTACGTATGTATTAAAATTATTGAAGTACCCATGCCTTATTATTTTTTTGATAATTAAAATATGTGTCAAAAAAGAATTAAATATAGTTATATGCAATCGAAAAACATTCACAGAATTGGCAATTGTTATTAGAAAATAATAATAATGGTTTTGACAAAACAATTTGTTTAATGACTCATTGAATTAGCGTGTATGACATTATACAATGCTTGTTGTTATAAAAATATAATAGTATTATATTATAATAATATTCATATTTTTCTCGGTTAAAATCTTTTGAATATTTAATTTTTATAACATTTTTACAAGTATTAATCCATATTATTGTTATCATATTAATTGTGTTTCATATAAGCTTATATTTTAAAAATAAATTGACAATCCTTATTTTTATCTTCTTATCTAAGTTATTTTTCTGATTATATTTATGATTATAAACATCGTACATTTAGATGAGTACTGAATGAATATTCCACTTTTTAAGAGTTTTTTTTTAAGTTTGAGTGAAAAGAGTAGTGTGAATATAAAAGACACCTAAAAAATCTTTACTTTTCATTCATAGATTTTAAACGCTACCAAAAAATAAACCATAATAACAAATTTTATATTTTTACGTAGTTCGACACAGTTTAAACAGTATATTTTTGAAGTCAATTTCTAACGCTCATTCCTATTCAACACCACTTCAAGATACAAATATTATGACAAATCGACTAAAGTATAAAATATTAAGACAAATCGCATAATATGATGGCTAAACATAATAAATGAAAGATGCACTTGAAAATGAATAGAAAAAATCGAATTAAAAGAGGATGTGCGTAAAAAAAAGGTCGCCTATATTATTGAAGACATCTAAATAATATTTATACAATATTTTATTGTTATACATACAGTAATGATATTATATTATTCAAACAGAATAGAAATTATTTTAGACCAGCAACGAGTGACGACGTATGACAGTTATCCGGATGAAAACATAATGGTGTAATATAATATAATATAATATACATACTACTCATCAAACTATAATATAATGTTATGACAGCATCTGTTTTACGGACGAACAATGGCAGCAATTTATACACGAAACGACGATAATAATGGGTATTATTATTATTATTATTATTACTGCTACTATACTACTATTATTAGTTTATTACGTTCGGTTCATTCGATAATAATTAACGGGAGCGCAAGCTCGCATGTCTCTGAATCCGTCAGATCGGAAAGACTGATTCGGCGTAAATTGCCAACAAACGATATTTACTCCGGATATCCTTCAAAATAATATATATTGTTATTATACTATATTATATTATAATGTACACAGCGTTCCTTGTCATTTTCTTTTATAAAATATTGTTTCAATATAGAGAAATTCAGACTTAAATTTTAGTTGCTATTAAAAATAATAATGATTGGGTTAGCTTCAAGTCGTTCTTGAAATTATTGTTGATCGTTCAATAATTTCGGCAAATTAAGGATATAAATGTCCTGATAATAGTCATAGCGGAGTTTTGTTTTGATAAACATATAACTATTCTATTTACGTGTTATCATTCGATAGCATAGAAAAACAAAACAAATTTCTTGTATTTCTGGTAACTTATTCGAACTTTTTTTCTCGCGCGATTAATATCGCTTCGCGATATACAACTGGCAGAGAGAAACAATATCATAAAAACTCTAAAATATTATTTTTATACAGTTTTCCATTTCACAACACCTATACATAAACAATAAATATACAGAATAAATATTGCATCTGACGTCTTTAACTGTATATTGACTATATAATATAATACGTATACACACATATATTATATATATATTCTAATAATATATATATATATATTATTAAATCAAAGATTATTAACTTATCGAGCATGGAAAAAAATATTTATGAAAAATCATACCATGAAAATCTCATGGATTTAAAATTTTTTTGTTTAAAAAATAAAAGGTCGAACGATTTCGACCTTTCCCTTCGTTCTCCGTTTTCCATCCGATATCATTATTATCATTAGTGCTATCATCGCTGTTAATTGTTATTGTTTTTTTTTGTGTGTACAGTGTTGTGCCTTTTGCATATTATTATTATGTTTTGTCTTTGGTCGTGTAAATCGTCATTATTATTTAATTATTATTTTATTACTATTATCTATGGATACCTGTATTCGGCCAACGCCCTTATTATCATTGTTATTATTTTTCTTATCATTTTTGTCTCTGTCGTCTTCGTTTTTATTACTGTTGTTATTCTTGTTTTTTTCGCATGCAGTGCGCATCGTTTTCACAAATTAATTATTATATATACAGTAGAACCTCGATTATCCGAACCTCCGTTATACGAATCCTCTATTATCCGAACTATAATTTTCGTATCCGAACTGTAAAACTCGTATCTCGTAATCGGTTTATCGAACTTATCATAAAATTAGCTTTTGGTTTATTATTAGTACGTATTTTATGAGCGTGAATCATTAGTAGATAATTAAAACGCAATGAGCTTATCTAAATGATGTCATCGTGCTGAACTTGTCAGTTTAGTTCGGCTTTCTACCGAATTCACATCTTTATACGTACTAATATATTACGATTGTTAAGTGCATATCTAAAAATTAAAATGTCTAATAAACGTAAACGTAATGTTCTTACGATGGAACGAAAAATAGAAATTCTTGCTAAACTGGACAAAGGTGAGACTAGCGTATCTTTAGCCCGCCTTTATAATATAGGTAAAGCAACAGTTTCAGATATTAAAAACAACCGTCGTGCAATTATGGATTTTTCGTCGAAGATGGAGTGGTGATGGAATGAAAAGAAGGAAAGTTATGAAGGTCGCAAAATATCAAGATCTCGACAAAGCGATGGAAATGTGGTTTATACAAAAACGAAGCTTAAATGAACCAATTTTTGGACCACTCATATGTGAAAAAGCTTTCGAGATGAATACAAAACTTGGAGGCCCTGAAGATTTTAAGGCCAGCAGTGGCTGGCTTCATAAATTTAAATCCCGTCATGGAATACGTGAGTTACAAATTCAAGGAGAATTATTATCAGCTGATTCAAGTAGCGCTGAAAATTTTAAACAAACATTCCGCTTATTTGTGGAAAAAGAAGGATATTTTCAAGATTCCGTTTACAATGCCGATGAAAGTGGCTTAAACTGAAAAGCATTACCAAGAAAATCACTTGCTTCTTGCCAAGAACATGCAGCGTGTGGTTTTAAGGTATCTAAAGAAAGAGTAAAAATTATGACATGTGCTAATGCTGCTGGGATGCATAAATTGCTATTATTACTCATAGGAAAATCAAAAAAACCACGGTGTTTCAAGAACATCAAAAGTGTACCGGTAACATATACAGCTCAAAAAAATTCTTGGATGGACTCTAAATTATTTCTTAATTGGTTTGAAAATGATTTCATAAAAAATGTAAAAAAAATGGCGTCAGGATCATCATAAAACAGGTAAAGTGTTACTCCTACTAGACAATGCACCCACTCACCCATCCGCTGAAGTATTAAATTTAATTGATCCAGATTATCAAGTCATGTTTTTTCTACCAAACGCAACGTCTTTGATTCAGCCTATGGACCAGGGAGTGATTGAAAAGTTCAAAAGAATGTACTGAAAACAAATGTTGAGGAGACTTTTATTAAATAAAGGCACTGAAGAGAGTGTTGTTGCATTTTCAAAATCATTGAATTTGAAACACTGCTGTTACATGGTAGCAGATGCCTGGGAAAATTTGACTGAGGACAATTTACGAAATGCTTGGAAGAAATTGTGGGTTGCTTCTATGAAGTTAGAAGCCGAAGAAGAAACTGAGATCTAAATAGTCTTAATGATTTTGTTGATTTATTTAATGAAATTCCAGGATTTAATGACTGTAATTATGATGACGCTGTTGATTGGTTAGCAACTGATGTAAATGATCTAGGATATCAAATATTAGATAGTGATGAAATCATTTCTTTGTTGCAAAATGAAGAAAGTGAAAACAGCAGTAGTGATGAAAGTATGAGTAAACCAAAAGGACCATCATCAGCTGGAGCATTTGCTGCATTTGAAACTGGTATTGAGTGGTTTGAAAAACAGGCCGAATATTGTCCAACACAATTACTTCTCCTTAAACGTTTAAGAGACTTGGCTGCAGAAAAACGCGTTGCAACTCATCGTCAAATGAAAATCCATAATTTTGTCAAAAAAATATAATAAACATTATATGTTCCTATGTATTTATGTAATGTATTTCTAATAATGTAATAAATTCTGATATTTCTAATAAAATATTAATAATAGTAATAAATATTTAATTATAACAATAATAAATTAATTATTAATAACGTATAATTTTTTTTTTTATTTCTAATATCCGAACTTTTGCATATCCGAACTAGGCGCGGTCCTAATTAGTTCGGATAACAGAGGTTCTACTGTACTACATTTTTGTTTTCGTTTGTCAATGCGACGTTTTTAAAAATAATATATTTATACTTTTCGCAATTATGGCATGAACTTTGGGTTTGTCCTACTCCTGTTGTCGTGCTATTGTAGCCAAGTTAATATTCCACCTATGATCTCTGGCATAATAAGGTAAGGATCTTTTGTCCGAGGCACCATCCACATCCTCATCAGCGTAAGACCGCCAGCACTCGTCGTGGTGTGTGTGAGGCCGCCCCGGTCGTCCAGTTGCAACCAGTCACTAATCAACCAATCATCAGCTCACCAGTCACCTGCCTTAGATATAGTTAATTTTAAGTGTAGTCCCAATTTGTTAATTCCCTCCTGTGGTCATTACACCAGACCGGATCGACCCCAGGGTCCCTCGGCCCTATTATATATATAAATTGTACCATCCTGCTTTCTATATTATTAAGCATATATATAACCCCGTACCACTGCGTCGTCGTCGTGCATATTAGTTGTCTACCCATCGTTACATCAACCGAGAATCTTTGATTGCCTACCAACATTTTATAAGAGGTATTATCGTTCTCGGGTAAACCGAGTGGTCCATCGGTTGTCTCGTCTGTCTTCGGCTAAAACAACTATTAATATAATTATATGCTTAGATAAAATTAAACGAAAATGAAATGCATTATTTACCTATATTTATTTTTTTTATAAAGTTGCGAAGCATGGTTGGTTATTTTTTAAATTAATATTATTATTATTTTTCAAATTTTATCAATAGTGATGTGCAACAGATTCTAGTTGAATATATATATATATATTATATTATACACATACATAATGTCGTTATTTAATTATTATTTTCAAATAAGCGTTACACGTACTTTTGATAAAACTTTTAAAAGTATTGAAAGATACTTTTGTTCGTTTATTCTGTAAGTCTGTTGTCTTTATAAAGTTATACTTTTTGAAAGCAATTTCAACGTTTAAAAGAAAAACATCATTCTACTCAATATATATATGTCATGTATACATACTTATGTATCTACGTCACACATACATAGAAATATATATAATATAATATATAAACGGCACATGTCAGTGTATGACATTTTATTGTTCTTTGCAGAAATTTATTTTATAGTTGCTTTTCGTGTCGGGAATACATTTCTCAGATCCATCATTAATTATATCCTGTCCAACCTACAATCACCGTACTCTTTGACACCCCCTGTGTCACAGTCATCCACGTGACCCATCGTTGATAACCTCCGACGTGACTGATTACTCGACAATGTACACTACCACCCTTTTACATGCAATTGTCCATAGGTATTGTATAACGCGCGTAGTAGGTACATTACGAACTGAGGCGTACCAATGAATAATAATAAACGTCATTCATCGAACATATATTAGACTTACATCGTTATTATATTAGGCATATTGATATTGTTTTTATTTCCAAAGCACGAGACATAATATTGACATTGTTGTTGAGACAACTGTCATCTGTGCGATTTATTCAAACTGTATAATATTTATTCTGCAGTATAATATTATATGGCAGTATTGAATCATATTTGATATTTATTTATTTTTTATGTTTTATACATAAAGGGTATTTTTTATTATTAAAAAATATATACTGTTGACCTCATGGCTCATGTGCAATTTCGGGGGTGCACAACGGCTGCCACGACGACGCATCATACATATTATATAGTTCCTTAGTGGTAATGTTTGTATTATTATTCGTTCTCTACAACGAGTTTGGTATAGACGCGTTGAGTTTTAACTTTTAAGACGACGTCTCACAGTTTAGATCTTAATTGACGCAAAAAAAAGTTCTTCGGTATTTTTGAAGTAATTATGGGAGGCTGTGACTTTTGTACGAAAATATTTCGACCACAATTATTAGGGTCTGTTAAGGTTTTGTGTATCATCAGAACTACTATAGTCCTTATTTCTTTTGAACCAACTCGTAACTCATTATCATTTTATGCATGGCAGTGTCGTTTTTGCGAATTATAACACATGCTATACAGCAAATAAATTCAATTAAAAGAAAAAAATAATAATAGAAAAAAAGAGAAAAATTATTATCATAAAAATTCACGAAATAAAAAAAAAAGAATCATCGAAGAAATAATAAACATATTATATTAAAGAATATACGATTTTATAAGAAGAAAAATAAAATATCAACTTGGGAAAAATCAAATATTATTTTACTACCATGTAATATTTTTAACGTATTATAATATTTTGTTTAGCCAAATAAGTAACTAAAAATACAATAATACAATATTTCCAAAAAAAAAAAAACTTGAATTTATAAATACGGCAGTTGTGAGTAAATATTTTATATTTCATACTTTTTTAATAAATTATACTACACAGAATTATATGATATATTATACGAAATAGAAATAGGAATCAAAGATACAGTAGTAACTGTATTAAATTGTATATTTTTCACAAATTATAGTTTAAGCTTTAATAGCAATATTTGATAAAAATAAAGTATTGTATCATATATTATAAAATTAAATTAAAGCGAATTGGTTTTAAATATTGAACACAATATTTCTGAGTAAATAATTTATATTTTATATTTCTTCTTAATAAATTAAACAACATATCATGTTATTATAAATGGATGCAAGAACGTAATTTTATATTAATTTTAGTGAATATATTTCAATTAAAATTATTGATAGATATTGCATCTTATTTTTATTGTTTTTAATATTATGCAACGCTACATCGTATATCATAATAATATTAATTGTTTTGCATAATTTAATGATATTTTATCACTATAAAATTATTACATTTTTTTTAGTTAAATCGAAAATAAATTGATGTGTTATGATGGTAACATTTATTTTTACGGTATTAAGTAGGTACTCTATAATCTATATTAAATAAAACTAGATGTGTATTTCAAAATCTTAATCATCGTTTTTTAAATAAATATTTAAAAGTTATATTATATTTTATTTCATTATAAATAGCATAATAACTTTTATATTAAATTTATTATGCATTTACTGATATAAACAAATACATTAGGATTTAGGAAGTGATTTTTTTCTCAATATACAAGTTAGTTAAATAAATCCCATTATAAAATATATATTGCATATTATTATTTGTTATGTTCATACGAAAATATGTAATAATATAATATAATAACTACTATACAAAAATAATGATAATTCAGCCAAAAAAAAAACATTTATAACAATTCTCACAGTGCAATATTATTTTTGCATTATGGTATGATTCATGTATAAAATTACGTATAGTACATATATGATAAAGTATGTATATGAATATATAATACACTTTTAATTTAGTGTTTAAAAACAGTTACAGGGTGAATTTAAAGTTCTTCTGAAAACGTTTCGCAAAAATAGTAGTATTATTTAAGAGTTAACGCTGGCAGTTAATGTATTGTACTTTAGCAGAGCGGGTATGCAATTCAAAAATTACGAGCAGGAAAATAACAATTGTGGATGGTTTTTGTTTATAGCCAGAGATTGCTTTTCACTATTATATTTTGTGAATTATACATCTCTTGAATAGTTCTGGCTCAAAATGAATTTTCCTAGTGTTAGAAGTTATTATACGTGTACATACCGTTGGTCGTTGTTTTATGAGTGGTTATAGTTACAACTTATAACGATGTTTTGTAATAGTGCAATCATTCATTCACATTTTCCAATAAATTATGATACACAACGCTTATAATATAAAAAATAAGATTTAAGAAAAGTATTCAAAAGTTGTTTAAGAGGTGTCTTACTTTAAAAGAGAATAGAATAATGACATTTTGGGTAAAGAGTGCTCGTTTTGTTCTTCTTTGTACAAATCGATCAGAGTATTGTTTTAAAATTAAACGTTTTTTTTAACGATCAGTGTAATTGAAAACTAATGTTAAATGTAAGTAAATTTGATATTTAATTTTTAATTATTTCATTAGCAGACTACGAATATTGCCACAAAACTACTTAATTTACTAATATCGTACAGAAAAGAATAGATAATTTTAAAACTTTGAAAAAGAATAAAATTGGCGAGATGAATAAATCAATTTTTAATTAACTTATGGATTTTATCATTCTATTGATTCCATTAATTCTATTTCTAACGCTTTTATGTTTAAATAAAACTGGGATAAATATTAAATATTAGAAATATAAAAGGGAAAACAACTTAAAAATTCAAAATAGTTGATATTGCTGAAGAAAATTTGATATGGAATGCAATAACTTAATTATAAACGACGTTTTTCCACTGTATCAAAGTTAAGAATAGATTAAAGAAGATGTTACGTAAAATTCAGCCCCCACGAAAATATGAAAATTTAAATATAAGGAAACGTAGGTACAGCTTTTTTCTGGATTTTTTAATTTATATTTAAGACCTAATTAGTATATAGAACATACTATGATTGAATTACAATTATCAAATAATATAATGTACTTGCAAAATTCAATAGAGGGATTTCAAAGAATGTTTATCAGTAAAAATAAGTCGGCGTAATTTTAAATAATGAAAAATCATTGAATACTATGTTTAAAACAACGGAAAATCGATTGGCGTCATCAGATTAAGTCAAAAAATACGATTTTTCATTAAAAAACCTTTATTAAAATAGTCAGTTGATGCAAAACGTACTGTTTACTATAGATTCTGTAGTAAAAGTTAAAAAAATAATTGTCAAAACGTGATAATTACATCAATTTTTCAAAACGTACTATTTTAATCCTTATGAAAAATGTACTATCACCCATGCAAATAATATAAAAAGGAAAATAAATAAATGCAAAACATACTATTTAAAAAAAATGACCAAGGTTTAATTTTAATTTTTTTTTTATACTGTTAGATTTTATTAAATTAGAGAGTTTTAGTATGTGTTAAAAATTAAAAGTTATTTGTTTATCATAGTATCAAATTTCTAACTTAAATATAAAAAAAATCGTTTAAAACTTTGATATTTTAATTATTATGCTCACTAAAACTTTATGATTACCTAGGTCTAAACAATGAAGCGCTGAATTATTATTGAAAATGTATCAATTATTTAGTTTTTAAATTATCATAACTATAAATAGTTTTTTCCACTAATTTTGATTTGATTTATACTTATTTTATTTACATTTGTTATAACATATAACTATGTCGAAGAGAATTAAGGTTATGATGGATAAAGGGAAAAGTAAAGTAAATACCTAAATCTAGTAAAAAAAAGTATATAATAAATGAAAATTATCATAATTTCTGAGATTTTAATCTTTTGCATACAACTAATATTATAGTAAAATTACCAATTACTATAACTTATATTCTCGGGTAGTTGATGTTAAGCAACAGAATATTAAAGTTATTAATAATATTGATAAAAATAAGGTTATATATACCTATATAAATTGTATTTTTTTACCTATTAATTTATAAATATTATGATAATTTAATAATTACGGTATTAATAGTAACCTATAACGTTGTTTTAATTGCGTTATAATAATTAGATACTAATTTTTAGATTATAGTATTCTTAAGATTTGAATCGTTAGACCACCGATATTGTTTTCTAAAATATAGAAATTATGAATTATATGTTTTTTCAAAGATGAATCTGGAACACAATGGCTACAGGTATCATAATCAGATATTAGTAGGTATATAATTATTAATAGAAATACAAAAAAAAAAAAAAAAATGAAGTTTTAATATAAAACCGTAATCTTGGTACGTATTGTATAAGAATTTTGTATAACTACCAAAAACTAACCGTATAAAAATACCAAAGAAAATAATATTAAGAATTTGTTGACGAGATGATAATGACCATTGAGTTATTTTATTATAGTGTTTTATTCATAATATACTTATCACTTGACACATAATATATTTTCTATTTAGTAAGCTAACAGGTTTTTTTTTTATATTTAAGTGTTTAAACATTATTTTTTGTTATAAGTGTTAAATATATTTTAACTTATTCAAGTTTGAAGGTATAATATTTTAATTAACTTAATGTTACGTACTTAATTAAGTCCGAAAGTATTCCTTTAATATTTTATCAATATTATATTTGTTTAGATTTTTTGTTTTAGTTTTAATATTTTAAGTATTAACAACTTAATACTTGAATGTTATCTCTATTTTACTAATTAAAATGTATATTAAAATATATTATGATAGTCTTCCTTTAATTTATGTAATTAATAGATAATTACTACCAGTTTCTTGTGTTTTATATATTTTCTTAATTTAATAAGTATTACTAAAGTGTAAAATAACACTAGAGTCAAAAAGAAAAAAAAAATTTCTTAACTTCAAATTAGATTAAATTATATTCATAGTAGTACTTAATCAATAGGAATAGAACGTTTTATAAAAATGTCGGTAAAAACGTACTATTCTTACCATCAAAGCAAAATGTAATATTTTGTTATAAATAGTACGTTTTGATCGAATTAAAAATTTGAGAAATAAAATGAATTTACTTAACGGATTTTTTTTTATCTATTTTCAAACATTTCTTTAACATTAACATCTTAATTATTTAATGCACAACAGAAAATGATCTCCTCTGAAAGATATGTTAAACACGAATAGTACGTTATACATTGCCGCCCCATATATTTTATCATACTCGCGCACACTGCGCCCGGTGAACAACGTAGATAGTCGTGGTCTGAAAAATTCCCAAAGCAATTTCATTCTCAGTAATTGATAACACCCAAAGAACAATACATAAATATAATATCATTATAACAGCATTATATGCGTGAGCGTCATTCATAGTATTATAATATTATTGGCTTGACACTAACACGCGGTGTCCCGAGGGCTCATTGTTCGCACCCACAACCGGCGTGTTACGCAGTACACACTCGTGCCCGTAGGTATTATGTTAAAGTCGATAATAATAATATAGTAATAGTAATAATGATGATTATGGTGATTTAATATAGTAATAATATCCCGACGGATGCTCGTTGTTCATGTATGTACGGTGTTAATTCGTAAACAACGTGTAGGCGTAACCATCCAAGCGCACATCGTGTAACGTCGACTCTTTACAATGGCGTAAATGTAGATTTCGGTTGAACCCAATGCGGATACTATTATACACGGGTATAATATATGAAAATCTAGGAAAACGTTTTTGGACGAAAGATTCGCTGCTTGGAAAACCCGACGGGACGAACAGTGTGTAAACAATTTGTATTAAAATAATGCCGTCACCGCAACGTACGATTATTATAGACGTACGCGATTTTAGCGCAAGACGTAAACTGCACTATTTTTAAGATCGTGTTGCTAAACAACGGGCCGATATAAGAGAACTAGCATATAGTCATGATTTTAAATGCAGGTTAGGTTGTGAATACCACGCAGAGATGAAATCGCTAAAACTGTTTAGATGTGTGTCATTCCGTAAGTGTATTAAATCGGAAAACGCGCTGTAACGTTTATAATGTGTCGAATTGTTCACGGTTTTTGGACGTACGAAAATATAATAAATAATTGCGAGTAAAACGTATCGTAAAGTATGAATAGTTTAAATTTTGAAACATGGCATCGTTTTACACAATGTGCACACCGTTATTTCGTATATTATATCGTCAGTATTCGACTATAAACTGAAAACATTTTCGTTAAAAATAACGTCGTAAAACGTTGCGCGCAATTCGATAAATCTTGTCTTTTGAACTTACAAACGACGTCTTTCATTTTTTATTTATTACTACTATTATTATTTTTATTTAAAAAAAATATTTCATATGCATAAACTTATGACGGGATAAAATCTCTAAACGGAATCGTCTGACATTTCCTAAACCGTTCGCTCATTAAATCTTCTTTAATTATTTCCTGTGTTAATCGCTATGCACTGTAACAATATTACAATGATAATAATACGCTGTTGTTGGCTAAAAGTCGATAGTATTTTTTCGCTGTTTTCTCGTTTATCTGTCGACAAGGGCTAGAGAATAATATATATAATATACTTTTTAGCCACTATACGAGCATACAGTCCCGACGAGAGTTATAATATTATTTTTATTATTATTATCATCATCATAGAATACGTGCATAAACTTACGGTAGTACACTAGTACGATATCACCGCCAACCGCATACACGCCAACCTGCACGGGTTTAGGTCAACGCTCTCTTATGCGTATTTGTGCACACGATAAAATTTTATGACGACGGTAGTGGTGGCAATGGGTATCGTGCGGGAAGGGCCATGAGATTGTAAATATCGCACTAGACAGGAACCGAAAAACAAAACGAACGTACCCATAGATAATACTACGATGTCATAAAAATATCAGAAAGGGAAGGATAAGAGGGCCAAAGACGAAAAACCAAAAAAAAAAAAAAACCCCTTTCCGACGTATTTGCATTTCGATAAAATACATTCGAAGTCGTGACGTATAGCGGTGTGTTGGTTTGTGGTAGTGGCGGTGGCGACGGGTTCGTCGTCTAGAATAGCGTTGATTTTTTCGGGATATACGCACTCATACACTGACATACAAAACAACGTGCCAGAATATAAACGATGGTTTTATTGTATATCATAACGGTACCTGATGGGCATGATAATATATGTCGGAGGGCAGACGCGCGGAAGAAGGGACAGAACGATTCGGAGAAGAATGCGAATATTATTATTATTATTGAGTGGAAAATCCTATTTCTCCGAGTTTCGGATCGTGGCGCATAACATTATACATAAATACGTGTACAATAGCACAAAAAAAAATATTACAAACACAAATTATTACACATACACAAACATGGTATTATATTATTTGTATGCGCGTATAATAATAGGACGACCCAGAGAGAACCTGAGTTATTGCATCCCAACGCGTAAAACCGTCACGATAAATCTGTCAGTCTCCGACGCTATTATTTTACACATTATCCGTCTTTGCGGCGCTGTGAGGCGCATACGTGATTTAAATGTTCCGAACAGTTTCCGCCGACCCCTCCGACACCATATTCTTCTCAACGATACAAACCACCGCGGTATCACCTAACCAGCAAAAGAACGACGTCCGTCGTTTCACGATAAAGGCGCCTTTATTACAAATTTTCTTTTACCATACTAGAAAATAAAAACCGAATTGGAGATCGAAAATGATTGTCAAAATCTTTGCTTTTTGCTTGTATAATAATATTATAATACGTAATATCAATCACCGTTGCACAACTATTATCCAGTCGTGTGTTATAATTAGGGACCGGATTTATATGCAAATGCATATTTGTATTGGGATAAGCTTTTTGAAATCTGATGAAAATTGTCCCCCATTTAGATCACTCTTATTAAAATAACACTAATTTTATTTTGCATATTTTGCATATTTCAACGTTTTTACCTATTAAATGCATATTGAATGCATATTTGTAGTTTTAAAGTGTATATTATTATTTATAACACATATATTCGTTTTTCGTCGTATTTTCACGTTCACAGCCACATAATATCAATAAAATTGACACCGGTCGTTATTTCCAAAGAGTCTATGTGAAAACCGCGAAAATAAAACAGTGAAAACACTAATAGCGAAAAGTAAGAAAACCTATACGTATATACTTACAGATAATCGGAGGAATTTAACGTTTGAACACATTAAGGAACTTCTGATCATCCAATGCAATAAGGTAAAATATGAAATCAATTTTTGTTTCAGTGTTTATTAATGTGAGTTAATACTTTATAGATTGAAGATGTAAAATGTTAAATGGCAACGAAGACGACAAAATACTTTATAAGCTTTTTTATACTTTTTTAATACCATATTAATTAATAAATATTGTTACATAATTTTACATAATACATATCTTTACATAGGTTTAAACAAAACTTTAAATGCATATTTAAGTACATATTTAAAAATAAATACATATTTCTTAACATATTACAGCATTATTAGAAGCATATTTTGAGGATTTTTTGTGCATATAAATCCGGTCCCTAGTTATAATCCAACATTTCTTATTTCCGGTCTGCGACCATGTCCAATATAATATACATTCGAGTATGTGATAATTATACAAGCGATAAACGGTGACCATACTATACAATGACTTCGATATATTATAGAAAAATTCGACATATCAATATAAATTAACAAATAAATCCAATGCTGAGTAATCGGGATTGAAATAAAAATTCGGTATACATATGGAAACTTTGAGATACCATCATTAAAGATTATATTAAGTTCAACTGCAATAGGTTTAAAGATTAAAGTAATGACTAATAATATTATATTGTATTATTTTCGTTGTTATTAAAATATTATACACGTACCGAAAATGCGATATCTATAATCATATGATTAGATATATAATACAAATTGATTAGTTAAAATTCATAACACTATACCTGGAATAACTGATAAACGAGTATAAGAACTATCAGCCGAGTAGAAGTTTATAATTATATTGAACAGAACTTTTTAACACGATAATAATAAAATATAATTTATTATATTATTATGGTAATATGAATTTAAAATTTAAATACAAGAATTGTTTTAATTGTATGCATCAAAAATGTGTAATTCACTTTATTTACATAACAAAAAAAGGTCTTTTTTATCTAAATATATACATTTAAATTTAATTAAAATCATATCATATTGAATTATGTTAGACGAGTTAATAAATATTTCAGTTCATTGATATATTTTTTTTTATGTTATATATTGACCATTATGAAAGCACAATATTGTAACAAAATACTATATGATAAAGCATCTCTGTGAATTTCAAAAAGTACAAGTTACAATTATAATGTTACATTGTTATCAATACGAAACGAAACACACAAATGCGTACAATACTATATTATAATACTAGAACGTATTATAATGGATTTGAAAAAATACATTTTTAGTTTTTGTTATTCCTAGTGGCTTTTAGAAGTACTTTTTACGACTTTGATCTATGGCATAACAAACATGTAATAAATATTAAGATATTCTATTTAGATTTTTTATTCTAACTTTTACGATGTATAGTATAATCTTAATAATGGATGTTTACAGTGATCTTTTTCAAACCCATTATGATTACATGATGGAAAAAATAAAAATTGCTTAAAAACATAATGAAACTTTTGTAAAATTTAATAAATCATTGTTTGATTCATTTATTCCTATTTTTTTTAAAAATATTTTTGGCATGGAATTGATTATTAAGAATTTCACATATTATCAGTTATTGTGATGGTGGAATTATAACAGAAAATGTTAATACTATTTATTAACTCAAGTTAAATATTAAAGAAAATTACTGTCTTTTTTTTATTGGTGAAAAATAATATAAATGATAATTAAATATTATTCGATATTAAATATTATCAATTCAGCGAAATGAATATCGATGGTAATAGTTATAATTTTGAATACAAATGTATATTTTTTAATGTTTGTACTATTTTGAAGTAAAATTTAAAATTATTGAACTATCTTTATGAAAAATGTATAAACGATGATAAAAAGTAACTTTAACTTAATTTTGACTATACAAATTAAAAGTATTTAAGTATCGATCTATGAAATAGGACATTTTTATAACTTAACACTTGTATTACCCCTTAGCCATAGTACAATACTATTTTAATATTTAAAATAACTGTAAATACATACAGTTTAACTAAGATAAATATAAATTCTACATGAATTGAACAGTAATTTGAAATACTGAAGCGATGAATAGTAAGTACATTTCATAAAAACGGTATTACATTTAAGGAATATAGATGAATTTTGGTTGATATAAAAACATGTCTAGACTAATAGTTGAATAGTTTAAGTAGGTAACGATCGTCGATATTTGACGTATAATCTTAATTAAATAAATTTGTAAAATAATCAAGTAAAATAAAATATTATATTTCGTGAAGTAGCTTATACCTAATTACTATGCTTCGGATTTGAATAGATGACACGATGTATACTAATTAATTATAGAACAAAAAACAAGATATTGTTAGTAAAATATCTAAAGGAAATGTTTTTTGAATAATATTTATTAAACATTATATCTGTAAATTTTTATTATAAACTTTAAAAACTACCATTCAAAACGTATTAAAATATATATTATATTAGCGTATGATAATATAATATTGTTTGTATTTATAACTTTTTGGAGTGGCGAAAAAAATAATTTTTATACTTAAAAACGTTGTGCAATCAATCAATTGTAATAAAGTTTGAAAGTATTGAGCGAAACTGAATGAGCCAATCAAATGTTAAGTCACTATTTAATAATAGTATACTACTAAAAAAAAAAAATATCAAAATTAGTATGTATAATTACTAAATTATTATAAATGATGATTAAATTTACGAATTTCAAAATATAATTTAAATATCAAACGTCAAACGTATTCCAAAAAATAAAATACAAATTGTTGTGTTTCACTTTCATAATGAGGATTGAGGACCCTAATATCCACAACATAGATACTATTAAATGTTTTTCCGTAGTTTCGTAATTTTAGGGCAAGAAAGCCATTGTTTAGTTATATTAAGTTTTATCTCAAATCATCATACCAAGGTGCAAGATACACTAAATATATCTCATCCATTTAAAAAAAATTGTAAGGCCAAAAATAATTAAAATATTTTTATTTTAGGCTATATTATAATATTATCGCATTATCATTACACTCCCGTGAATTTTGTTTTCTGTATAATTTCTTGCAACTAATGTAATAATTTCGAAATTACATTATAATTGTAAATATTATCATACTTTTGGACTTATATTTACTATGATCAATGAGTTAGAGGCAGAGATAACAAATCTCTGCGTTATAAAGTATTTATCATTTTCAAAAGTATCACATTTTTTTTTTTGTATTTAATTTAATGTGGATGTTTAAAAAATACCTTCTGTTTTAACACAAGTCAACAAATGTATGTTAGTTACAGTCTCGTATACGCTTCAATGATAAAACTGCTGTCGTGTACTATTTGAAGAATTATTGTTCTTATCTCGATTGTTACAATGATGTATGACTCGTTAGTTTTTACAAGTTTTGCGTTAGATGGCCAATCGATTGATTTGTCACAGAACAGTTTACATCAGACTATACTATAATGGGCTTTTGTTAACAATTAGAAAAAAAAATTCTTCTACTAAATATGTTTATACAAAACACTATAAAAAGTATATTCACTATGGCTGAATTAAATGATAAGAGAATATCCACTTAAATATTCGGATCGAGGAAAGTCGTAAATCTAGGAACTGGATTGAATTAAAAAATAACAAAACAATAGGTGCAATGCTTATCCGGAAAAAAATCCGTATACCAACATCAACAGCAAAACTATTTATATATAAGAATAATAATGTACATCACTAGTACTCAGTTTACAGTACTGTTTGTAGGCTAATGGCAATAATACTTTTATGGTACGAAAAATACAAGAGTAGTCAAATACATACTTTACTACAGGATACACACTTCACAATAAAATTTTTATATACTGCTGGTGGGTCGATAAATTTGAAAATAGCAATTATGTCCAAGTATCAAACGGCCGATTCTAAAATGACTATAAACCATGTAAATAGATTATTACACAGTGCATAGGTACACATATGGACATTTAATTGTGTTTAGGATTTATATTATTTAGATAATATGAAAAAAAAAATATCAAAATAAAAAATAAAAATATTAATATTGATAATGTTGTTATAAATACATAAATATTAAACTGCAATAGTAAATTATTAGATAATTTAAATTTGTTTGCATATCGTTTCGTTTAATAACATTCGAATATTAAACTATTTCGGATCATGAAGCACCCGTCACACTCGTTACACCGTCGAGTTTCGTAATATAGTCACATAATTCTATATACCCAAATTCCAAACGTCTCCTGACATACTCGCTATGCGACGATATCCTTATTATGCGTGCAATGAGATAAAATTGTTTATGTCATTTAATTTTTTAGTCTATTGAGCAAGTCTCAATTAGTAAGCATGATTATAGTTAGATATGCACGTGCTATTTTTATTAAAATTGTAGTCTGTATTGACTGTTGTCAAATTTCCGTTACTTTAGTTATTATTTTCGAAGTACGTAAAAGTGTCGGCGTATTATTGTTACACTGTAGGGTAACACTATTAATTGTAATTTATTATCGATATAGACATAAATGTACTTTAGTTAAATTGTTCCATTATCGGTGGTAGCATGTTAAAATTATTACAAATCTACGCAGTCAATACAAAGGATAATTATAGCCTTAATTACGTATACATATTTTGTAGTTGTATTCTGGTTAACCACACAATATATTCAAATGACGTGGGTGGCTAATAATATGACTTTGTATAAACATGTGTTAATATGTATACGAATATGAATATGAATATATACAAATATGTATATTGTATACTATCAATAACAGCGTGTAGTATGCTTGAAATTAGTAATAACACCATAATATATAATATAGCCAGAGAATATTTATTAGATACTTCTATAAATAAATTAAAATACAGTTAAGTTTGCCAATTTTCAGTTTATTTTTTAAAATTATTTTGTTTTTACTCACTTTGCTTATAATTATTAGATATATATTCATTAACTGGAAAATAAATCAAAAACATTAACATAATATTTTTATGAACTAATAAAAATGTATACACTTCATAATTTTATTTTTCTCTAAATTGTTTAAGAACTCAACACAAATTATGTAATTTTATAATATTTCTTTGATAAATTTCAAACAACTGTGTATATTAATAGATGTTATTAATACACTATAACGAATATAATATGAAAAATAATTTGTCGTCATTTATTGCACTTCAATGGTATTTACAATTTAAACTTGTCATAAAAAGTATTTACGAGATGAAACAATTTTGGTGGAAAATTTTCGTTTAAAACTTTGGTTAACAAACTATTTGGATCGATTTTGAAGAGAAACAGTATGCTATCTATTTACATAATTCCATTATTAATGGAAATTTAATTGTAATAACACCCTTCGAACGCGGTAACATTGATTGCATTTTATTCATTTGTCAACTATTCTGTAAATTATATTTACAAATTATAATATTGAAATACTTAAAAATTGAATACAATTTCACACTTTCGTTTTTATTATTTTATTATACTTACTTGAATGAATGTCTCGGAACATTTATAATATATGATAATTGTGTACTTTGAAAAAAGTTTCAAAATTATTTAACGAAGAGCTTACAGAATATAATATAGTATATATTATATTCGATACTATATTATATTCGAGAATACTATATTATTTGGATTTCATTTATTTTATTCTGTTTTACTCGTTATCGTATCAAATAAAATGAAATAGTTTTTAAATGAAATGCACGTGGAGAATGTAACATAATAAGGTTTTTAGGGTATGTATAACCATAGACGTGCGTAAACTTCAATTTTCTGTCGAGTTTGAACAATAATTAATGTCCCAAACTTGGACAGTGCCTCTAATTTTTTTTTTCAACACATTAATGCACATTATAATTGTAAATTAAAAACTATATAAATAGAATGAAGTTGTGTGCTCACATAATATTAATGTGCTAATTTCTATACAAGTATTTTTGAAGTTAATAAAAAAATTATATAAATACAATTATGCATAAAGAGAAGAAAACTCAATAAAAACATGGTTTAATGAACAAAAAATTATGTATAAATAATATTTTATTATATACACTTAGTTATATAATAATTTTAATTAAAGAATTTTAAATGAATATATGAAATATATATTTCTTATACTATTTTAAATCCATCAATGTTTATGTCAATATTAATACTAGATATTATAGTTTTAGTTCAGTAAACATTAGTTAAGTAACTAATTATTAAGTTAGTCTTAATAATCCTAATATTTAGTACTCCTTAATAATTTATCTTTTACTATTGTTAATTCAGAAGATATCCATTCGCAGGAACAATACTTGTAACTATAGGTATTACACTGAATAATTTCAGTACAGTGAAAAATCCATTAAATTATTTACTTACATTTAATCTAGCCTCAAATGTATTGGTTCATTTTTAGTATTAGTATCTGGTTGAAATTTTATTATGCCCCTAAAGATTCCGGTCGAACCAAGGTTCGGCTGGCTCGCCTCGTGCGCACGCCTATGTGTATAACTATATATTGTTGTAATTGAATAACATAAATAATACATATTAAACTACTGCATATAAGTTAAATAAATATTTATAAACGTTAGACTTCTAACAAACTTCAAGGAAAAATCGTATTCAATTAAATTTAATATAATTCTTTATGATAATACTTTTATGAACAGTAAAAGATTCAGTTTGAAAAAAAAAAATATGCAAAATGTGATTCATCGGGAAATATGTAACTTGATTAAATTTCTACATATTAAAATTTCTCTATAAAATAAAAAAATGTACGTATATAATGTTTACTTTAAATCAATTTGGTTTGAACATCGATATCTTATAAGGAGGTTTTGTGTTTATTGCAGTTGTTTAATAAAATTACGAAAGATTAAACGGTCAAAGAGCAAAACCTGCCAAACGAGGATTTTGAATAAGATTGAAATGGTTTATGGTCCTGACAGAAAGATTAAAACGTAAAATATTTAAAATGAATTAAACAAAAATCCACATTAAACCTTTTTTTTTCCTTCAGCAATTTAATACAACTACACGTTTCAGACAGCTTTCACGGTAATGATGCACTTTAACTGGAAGATATTATACAATAAGAACAAATTTTGTTTCTCGAGAATATAATAAGCTATACAATTTATCATTACACTTACACAATTCAGTCTAAAAAGCAATTAATGTGATTGTTTTAGAACAATATATGTATACCTCGAAAATTCCCTCAGTGTTTTGTCGTGCTTATTGTATAGAAATTAATTATTTTTTAACGGATAAATGTTATGTATTAGAGTTGCAGTTTTAAATATTATTACTTTCTAAGCTACTATTAAGTTCAGTAAAATTATTATGGAAATAAATATTTTACCTATTTTTTTATTATTAAGGTATACATTTCAAGTATACTTAATTACATAGTACAAAATTAATTGTACAGATAATACGGTATCATCATATTTACTTGTAACTAAAAAAAAAAAATAATGAATATTTAAATAAGAGCTAATACAACGTAAATAAATAAAATTCAAATAAATAACTTATAAATTAATTTCTATAGCGAATTCAAATGTGATTTATTTTTTAAATTAAATTAATTAGAACAATAATTAATGACTAGTAAATAAATCATTGGAAGTTGGCATGATCATAATATTTTAAAAACGTACACAAAAACTGCAGACATAGCGTGAAGATTATATTGTGTGGACTATAGAATACAGACTTGTCGTTAATTTGTTACTATTACGAACTGTTGTAGAAAATCAACGTCTTAAAGCATGGCATTCCGATATTGAACCATGTACTGAACTAAATTACCATCTCATAATTAATTATATTTTAATTTGTATTGGTCGCAAATTATTACGTTACACCGATATAATAATGATAATAAATATTATATAATTTAAAATACTGCACTGTGCGGACGGTAAGAAGAATAATATATGCTGACAGTGACATTGTCATTAAGCGACGACAACGACAATGACGACGACTATCGTGACGTGGAAACTTCGACTTGAAATCGGGGCGGGAGATGGAATTATACTAACTACGATTTGATGGGCGAATAGGAGTGAAGGTGAATACCTGCTTTTGTCAAATATTAACGTGCATCGGATAATGTATCTCGGAGGGGTGAAAACAAAATAATAATGATTATAATAAAATAAACATAGAAATTGAAAAAAAAAAAAACGAAAACGAAACGCACATAATCATAAAATATATTACCGCGATAGTACACTCATCCGCGTTTAATCGGTTTTTCTCTTTACGCGCGTTCTCCTCTCGATTACCGTATCCTTCGTCGCACACGTTCGTATTGAATATTACGGTGACCGGATACACACCGTGAACACGACTGCGGCTCTATTATACATAGCAATATATATCACGAGTCTGTGTGTGCGCCATCGGATTTTGGACAAACGATATTAAATATAGTGCATATGTATAGTAAATTATCCTCTGTTCACCGTCAAACCACCTCTCTCCGCCGATCTATAGAATCTATTGTCGTGCTATAAAACCTATAGGCCTGCTCTCGACGACCCAACAATACTCCACCACACCTGCTCGCAAACGATATACACGCGTATTGTTCGTATCTGTGTGTTTAATTTTCATATTTTCGTCACCCCTCGGGCGAAATCATTGCCGAAAAACAATAATAATATGTCAGGACGAGTTTTGGTTGGACAACACTTGACCGGTGTAAGTTAATATACATGTACAAGCCGTAGTAGCAGCTGTATAATTATTATTGTATTTATTTATGTTACCGACTACGATGCAAATTGTATTTCGTTTCACCGCAGTCCTCGCGCACTTTATTTCAACCACCGAGGGCAGTGCACACTATGCGTTCGTCGTTCATTGGTCAATCGTATTATCGTTATTGTTATTGTTGTTGCTTTCTGGCTGTCGTAAACAATGCGGCTTAAAATAATAACTCGCAATGACACGCACTAGAAAATTACACATGTCTACGAGGTAGTTTAGGTGTGTATGGTGTATATGTGGTGTATACTATTATGTTACAAAAATTATCGGAATTCATTGAATACTCTCAAAGCCAAAAAACAATACACAATATAACCTGTGTTTTTCAACCAGAAGGTTAATAAGAGAACAAGTGGTGACTCACCAAGTACGTTCATCTCGCGACGCGTAAGAGTCGAAAAACACGAAAAATAAGAATTTGACATCGCTACCGGTAGAGAAAAATAAAATTCAAAAATGTAAGAACAAAAATAAAAATGACAATATAACACGTCATCATAATAACAATGATATATCATTCGCGTGCCCGTGATGGTACTACCGACACGATACATAGTGGTGTACACGAGAAACGCAGGCACGCACAAGTGTATCAAAAATGCATACACGGTGCGCCGTGTCAACTTTTCCCCTAAAAATTCGATCGCGTGTCACTGCTAATTTATTTTTTATTTTCCGTGACATTTTACAATATTGTTTTATGAAATTTAAATTGAAAAATAGAACTCGACGTTTAAAACTATGTAATTTTGTCAATCAAGACAAATCTATAATAGGTACCTGAATGGCTATATTTTAAGTCGAATATAGTAATTTAAATTAATACGATAATACTTTTGATTACCTAAGTTAAAACTGAAAAATGAAAATTTGCCAATATATATTCAATATGCCTATAAAATATACATAAACACAGTGTTGATAAAATGATGATTAAAAATAATTAAAAAAGTTTTTATAGTAGTTTTTATTCTTAAATTAATTTTATTAAAGTGGTCTGAAATATTAAAATACCATAAAAATAAGCATGTCTTGTAAATTAATAAATATAAACAAAAAATATTTCAAACAATTTATGGTATAAATAGTCAATAATTATAATAATAATAATAATAACAACAATAAAAATTAATGTTAAAATATTTAAAATATTTCACATTAACAATTACATTTGACATTGTGAAAAATATTTTTAATCAAGTTGAACAATAGCATTAGACTTTATCATTATACATTTATTACATTATTTTGAAAAAAAAATAGATTACATATTTTATGGATTTTATCAAAACTAAATAATATTATAAATTCATGTATCAATAATAATAATAATATGCCATACATTAACTTAGGTTATCATATTTATACACATTTAAATTATAATTTTATTATGGTATATTTTCAATAAATATATTAAAATATAAGAAACAATAAATTCCCTATTATCCGAAGAGGTTTTGAGTTGTTTAAATACATTTATTAAAATGAATGATTAGCTTAAAATTGGATCAATATTAAATTTAAAGTATCTAAGTTAAAATAATATATAGAAAATTGGCTTAAATGTAATTAAAGCTATGACAATTACAGTAATATTTTCAAGTTCAATACATCAAAATTAAACTTTTTTTATTTTTTTTATTTTAAACTTAATATTTATCGCAATTAAAAATGTATTTAAATAATAATATTTTATTCAATATATGAATTGAAAAAATAAAATATTAACTCTGTGAATATTCATAAATCATCGCATAATATTAAATTTTAAACACTATAAAGGCTATTACACAAAGTTATTACACATAAAAAAATCAGAGTTTTTTACTTGTATTAAAGCTTTTAATGCATATGAATAATAATTATATAAATACTTACCTAAATATTTTTAATGATAAGTATTTATAATCAAAAAATAAAAAACCCAGGTAAACAACTAAATTAAAGTTAACCGTAAAACTTTTTAATTGCTTTTTTGTATTAAATGTATAAACGTATTAAACATTTAAATTACAGTAAATAAAGTAGCTTAGTGTAGGGGAGATTTTTTTTTTTAAACGTTTAATTAAACACCAAATAACGAGATAATTTTGACTATAAATCGTTGTTTTAATTATTTGTATGCATCTTTTTAATTTTATGTTAACAGCATTCTTGTTTTACATAAATTGTTTAAAAACGTTTAGGAAAACATGTACGTAATAATTATTGTTAAACCTGCACTTAATGAAAATCCACTGAAGAGTAATTAGGGTGAGCTATTTTGTTATTTATTCATAATAATATTATCATAATATTATGCATAGTATTAACACTATTAATTATTGTATTAAAAAATAAATCAACCAAGTGAATTTTAGTTTGAAGCTTATATATTTAATGCTATCATTACGATCGTTAACTAATTATTTTTATAAAATTCAATTTCTCCAATAATATTCAATATTACTCTTATTTAAAATAAACAAAAGTGATTTGATTATTTTGTGTGAAAAAGTATTGGTAAAATTTATCATAACAAAAAAAAATTAATTTAAAATCAATTGCCATAATTATTTTATATATTATATTAAAAACTTTTTTTTTCATTTTATGTAATAAATAGAAAGTTATTTTAGATATATAGCAGAACGAAAATGTTTATATATACGATGAGCACATAAAATAAGTGTCTCGAGTATTTGGAGTCTCTTATCAAAATAAAAAAAATTATATAATATCAAAACACCGCTTCTAGTATATTTTATTGTTACAAATAATTGATTAAATCAGAAATCATTATTTTAAATCATATGATGTATACCTACAGTTTATCAAACACTAATATAAAGTATGGCACGACAGTTGATAAAAATATATCGATTTGAAAAATAATAGGTATTTTAAATGTTTATTAAAACATATGTTTATGTATGCAGTAATTCAGTGTCATATGGTTTACTGACTTTTAAGCATCTATAGATTTTTATCTTTTTTTTTTTTTTTTTTTTATTGAAAATCACTACATGAGGGCCGAACTATTTTCACATTGCTTAACCCTCTATAGATTTTTATCTCTGGTTTCTAGGTATAACGTTATATAGGATAATTTATATTGTTCTAAATAGGTGCCAATTTGTCCTAATAACATTGTTGAATTTATAAATCGCAATAATGAGTTATAAAATATAAAATTACTAAGTTATATTTATATTTGTTTTTAAATAAATTAAGTGAACGAATAACAAAGATATCGCTATAATAATTACATATATAAATTGTATAAATTGGTAAATGACAAAATAGTTTTAAAACTAGTTATACTAGTTAAATCTAAACTGACAGAATTAATGATATATTGGCGGTAAATCGATAACCTATATTAACTCAAGAAAAATGTCAATACATTATCAAAATATTTTGTTACTTCTTTTAAATATTTTGTTCCATTTATAATAATTAAATTATATTTTTCCAATTCATAAAAACGATATAATTTAATAATATTATTTGTTTTTATTTATTTTTTGTAAAATAAGACATATATATTTGAACGTTAAATTGTATTTTTTTTTTTTTAATAAGCTAATTTGAAAAATTGAATTTGTTTTATATATTTAAATCAAATTAAATATATGGCATTTAATTTTTTTTTTCATTTGTATGACCTTCAATACTCTTTGTTAGTATTAATTAGAGTTTTGTTATTTACAAATATATTTATGTTGACTACTCTTGTTTCATGATCATATTATGTAATTTTGTACAAAAGTATTTTATTTCAGTGTTCAATAGCATTCATTACTTTTATCAACAAAAAATTGTACTTATTTTTAATTTTAAAAATAACAGAAACTACCAAAAGTACTATAACATTTTTAATTTAAAGTGCAAAGCGTTTTGTTGAAGTTCAAAAAGGCCAAATAAAAAAAAAATATTTTAGTACACCCATTAATTTTAATTTTTAATTAGTTGGTTAATAATAATAATAATACTTGTTATTAGGAAAACGAAAATAATCTTTTGATAAACATTTAGCAAAAAAGTTAATAGAATTAGTACCAATAGCTGATGTTGAATAATAATAAAATTAAAATAACGTTGGGTTATACACATTTATTAATACGTTGTCATTGAGTAATTTATCATTTTTGTAATGCTTTTATTTATAAATTTAGGAACATGATATTATTAAAAAAGTTAAAATAAAAATAAATATAAAAAAGAAATTAGCTATATGTTTAAATTTGCTTATTTTTAGTAAGAAAAATATACCTAATACATATAAAATGAGAAAATTTTACCAAAACTATTACATTCTTTTCAAATTTTAAAAACCGTTCAACTAAAGTACTTACATGATACTCTTTTACTCATGATGAGTTTAATATATACTTTATTTTAGGAGGGTGTATTCAACTTAAATGTATCACTGAACTTTTACTTAACTAACTCTACTTTAAGTTTTTTAATCGTGCATAGCTATAACCAAAATAAAAAACTCCAAATAGTTTTTGTAAAAAAGTTAACTTATAGTTCCTCGTTTGTGCACTCAAATTCGTTTGTAAAATTAACGAACGTTTAGAGACTAAACATCGTATTTACACTTAATGTATAAGACTCCAAAATTAGTTAGATTAAGAAGTCGTGCTGGCACCAGTAGCTGTATAAATGGCTTATATATCTAGAAATTGTATAATATATCTATGGTTCCGGTCTCTGGTACCTACTTTTTCAAACTATATATATATACATAAATATAAGCTGACCATGATTTCCTAACAACATTACGCAGGTGAAAAGCTCGTATAATAATAATAAAACAAGATTGTTTAGATGTTAGGTTTGTACAGTTTGGCAATGAAAGTTTATTACTGTATGTAGTGTATCAAAGACTGCGATTATAGTGTGTAATAAATAAAATCACCATGTTTGTGAACAACAACAACAACAACGACTATAATAATAGTTTATCGTTGAGTCTGTGTAAGCTAAGGCGCGGTTTCAATCGGCATAGCGCATTAAATGGATGTATATGTTTACTGCGTAGCACTATATTTAGTACTGTACACCGCGCCATTTTTCGGAAATCGATTATTGGATGTTTTTATGTTTTACGTAACGTAGGTTTTATTCGCAGTGTTTTTACTGCGGTCAGCTTACATTTTATGTTCTATATAGCTATCAATGCGCGTGGATATATATATATATATATATATATATAGTATATACCGTGGGTGTGTGTGGGTGTGCTATTGTGTGGTTATATGTACATTTATAAAGTTATATGAGTATTAAGTATACATTGTAAGAGTATAATGCACAAGCGTGCGATCATTCGATGGCAGCGTATTATGACATAATATACTCTAAATTCGGCCAAACGGTCTATAGGTATTTTGCGACGACCTTATGTATATCTCAACTCTTAACGTCAGACTACTAAAGCAAAAAAAAAAAAAAGATGCTACCACTAGTGATGCTGTAACGGTCAAAAGTGTGCCGTTTATATACATTACTATACTACATTTCTATGTTTTCACAAACAAAAAAACTAGTCGTTTTAAATGTAAACATATTAAAAACGTATAGTCACGTTTAATGATGTAGTAAAAATAATGAAAGTATTATGCAAATTAATATTTTAAAATGGGTACTTCCAAATAGTAAAAAATAAAAAAATATGAACATTATTTAATCATTTATTTGATAATTATCTATTAGTTTATTAGATATGTAAATATATTTCAAAAAAGTATAAAAACTTGAATAATAGTAATAGTAATTAATACAAAACAAATAGTTGTCCAATGAAATTACTTAAAAAATAATAAACAAGAAAATTTACTCTCTGTTAAAGATAATAAGATTGTTATTAGTTAAATGAAAAATATAATTAAGTAAATTTGATTTTCAGAAATAGGTAGTTTTTTAAAAGGAAGTTCATTACACAGAAATTTTACTGAATTAGAATAATTTACTAGACGAAACATTATTTTACACCTTCATTAGGTTTTAAAAATATTAAATAATTTAATTTCTGAAAATATATTATTATCATCAAGTGTGCAGAGAAAATTGTTTAAAACTACTTCGATTATAGACAAAAATCTTAAAATATACGACTGACAACAATATAAATTGCATGCAAATTCTAACCGTTCTATAAATCGTATAGTTACACGACTACCTATATCGATAATGATGTAAGATAAATAGCCGACGATAATTCCTAGGCGAATTGAGACAGCTGTACCAGGTAATAGACCGTTTTGAAATACCATTAAATGTGAAAATTATAAGTGGATGACGGGAAAAGACATGTTCTTATTCGTAAAGTGAACGATAACTGTGGTTGAAGTAATATAAATATGATATACAATAAACGCGAATTCTGTCACCACCATCGCAACAAAAACACAACATAATTATATAACTATATATTATAGAGTACGATAGCAGATAGAAAATCAATGTCGATTTCTCGAATTATTAGTGACCTTGTCCAGATCAATAAATTGTTAAAGTCTCCGACTGACAAAAAACAATCATATAATTCGGTGTTAAAACACTATACTATTTACCAAACGCTCATATATGAAATTATTAGGTGTCTAAGTGCCGGAAATCCAATAATAGACCTATTTTCTGTTACAAGTAAAATTTTTTAAGATGAAAAATAATTTACCACGATGTGCCTAATGCATTGCATTATTTTAAATGCGTTTAATATGATATTATTTCTATATTATAAAGCATCACGCATCATACATTACATGTCACATTTTATTTACAGTATCGACTCTATATAAAATCCCATATTGAATCCAAAACTATGCGCGACATATTATTGAGTTATACTGACATAATGACCCTAGAACTCGGCGTGCGGTGATTTCGTATCCTTTTCGTTTTACGGTTATCGACCAAAACGTGTAGAGCTTCGTTTGAAAAGTAAATCTACCCAACATATTGAAGTAACGCGTCACGTAATATAATGTAGTGTATATATCAACTTGACATGCTTTTTTTCTTTTTCTAATGGGTGACGGTGTCATTTAGCAGCCTACAATATCACAATATTATAAAATATATCATTATAATGTAATCTACAAGCGTTCCGGTAATTATTTTAAAAATACAGTAGTTTTCCTAGAAATTTCCGTTTATCATAATATGTGTATAATACAACTTTTCGACACGGAACCGACTGCGCGTTATAGCAGACGACGGCATCTTAAAATATGCCGGAAACAGTTTCATAAAATATGATTTTTCTTGGAGGTGTAGTTATGGGATTTTTAAGTCCTTGTACTCAAACTTGAAGTCCTTAAATTATTTCAATATGCCAAACAAATTTTAATAACGGTTTACGAGTTTCAATGAAAATACATTTGCTTCACGAAAAATAATAACCTAGAAATATACGGGAAATGGACAAAGTTTTATCAAATATAAATGTAATTTAAAATATTAAGACAAGAATAAATATTTGAATAAAAAAATAATATTTTACGCAGTTTAAAATGTCATGTATCAAATTTATGCTCTAATATATAAATAAACACATAATATAGTTGCAATTATATACATATTTTGATTAAACGCTATATATTTTTATATTTTACCTAACATAGCATTAGAATTCTATAGAAATTCTAGGAATTGTACAAACGGTCTCGGCTTAATTTAAAGTAACTTTAAAACTTAATGCATTAATGCCTTAGTTCAACACTTTTCTTGTACACAAACAACTCGAGGCGGTACTCCAAATAAAATAGTGATTTTAGTAATCACTAAACTCATATAAATTATGCGCTGTCAAGCAAATTAGATGACTGAGTCGTTTTTAATCATATTTTTATTACACTGTATAAACAACCTGAAATGTTTTTAGTAGAACTAGCTTTCAATTAATTTTTATCTAGAACAATTAATTTGTTTCAATCAATGATAGTTTTTTAAGTTTAACTAGGTACCTAGTTAAATTTAATGCATGTAATTATCTGATCTATCAGATCAATAACAAAATACTTATCTAATCACTGCAAAAATTGTATGTATCATAAACTGCTACACTAGTTACTTCTGACAAATACTTGATATTAATACAATAAATAATTAATTAATATTATTTTATGCCATAATATTATATATTTATTCTATTTTCTTGGCTGCATTATTTTCTGGTAGCGTTATAGTTGTGCTACAATATCTATATTCTATGTGTCGATACTTCGATATTTCTATTCATTATTTGCGAGCAATAAAGGTCAGTACTTGAAAATTTTTTTTTATTTATAAATTTTATATATAATTTAACTAATCATTTCATTATTAACACCAATAGATTTATTTAAATACTAATTTATTAAACGTATAATACCTAGGTAGTTTATATTTGAATAAACTGACTTTTAAGTTTATATTATAAACCATAAAAAAACTAATTTCTAATTAAGATAGGCATTTAAAAAATTTGAGAAACAAACTTTAATTTCAAACTTCAACAAATTGAAAAATGATTAACTTGTTCAATTTTGCAGTATAGTGATAATGGTGTGGCGAACAATTTTAATGTGCGGCCAAGAGGAGCACATGGTATACAATATATTATTAGAATTTATAATATTATGTGTATACTATACAACATCTGAATTAAAATGTTTTATCCCTATTTCCGGTATATTACCACAGGATCGCGAATTTGTACGTAAAATATAATCATATTATACATAGGTGTATGATATGAATAGTTTCGTTAGGTTAGAGGTACGAGATTCTTGACGAATTCCATCCCAGCCCCCGTTTTGTGCACCTACCTGTAGTCGGCAGTCGTCATCTAATACTTTACTCGGTAGTCCTGTTCATGTGGCGCAATAGCCACAGTGGTCGTATATTGTTTAAACTGCGAATTGCAGCATTTATGTTGGGAAGGGAGGAGGAGTGTTTGTTTGAGAGAATGCTGCAATTATTATTGCATAAATTACTTACGCGTTTCCACGGTACCACGGTAAATGCATAAGAATTTTCAGTCTGTCTACCCCCAAATCACGTCAACGCTGAAACAACAACAGATAGAAATATGAATCAGTGGCATTGTTGAGGACGAAGCTCAGAGACTGCAGCTCTCTCTAATATTTATGGAAAGTTGTAAAATGGTTTTAGTATTCTGTAAACGTATTACGTAAGAACGTAATAATGATTTACTAAAATTGTAATTTAGAAAAAGATTACTGCAAAGTCTAAATCGTGTATTATACCTACAGCATCATCCTAAAAAACTTAAATGGGATTCGAATTAAGCCTCCCTTATGTACGACAGATTACCAGCTCTCTTCAAAATATAAATCCTAGCTATGTCATTGGATATATTGGATTTATATTACAGTTTGTATTGGTAAAAATCTCCAATAATACTAAACTTGAGAGAGAATATAACTATAATTGGTGGCGCTCGTCCTCGATTGATAACGAAAAACGTAAACGTGTTTGCACAGTATAATATAATTAATTATACAAAGTTTCATTGTATAATGCTTATTTTCATTGAATTAGTGTATACGATGTAAATATTAAACACATGCGCTATCTGGGGAAATATGGGGACTTAAAACTAGGAATTTTCAAGCATCGAAATAAATTTTTGATAAGGCAGGCAGTGTACCAAAATTAAAACCGGGTTGTGAATATTTATTTTAAGGCAAGACCGCCTTATTAATACCTCAACTTAAGGTTAAAAAATATTAGTAAAAAATGTCGTGATTTATTGAAGAACTAAAATAATATATAGATTACATAATTTCTGAGGATAAATGTATTCATTACTTTAAAATAAAATTATAGAAAATTTATATTAATTTATTTTATGTTGTACTTACGTATACATATATTATGCTGATAAAGCAGTATTACGTATAAACAAATTAATATTTTATTTCTTCGTACATTAAGCACAGTTTATTTATTGTTGTTAATTTTGACGCGTAGTCTTAAAAAAAGGTAACTTTTTAGAACTACTCAGCATTTAAATAATATAGTAACGCATATATCTCCGAAGTAAACGGTTAGCGCAATAATTAGGGTTCATCAAAACTTATAGATCGCAGCATACTCGTATTTGTTATAATGTTGTTAAAATGAATGCCTATAATTTTTCAAGCATATTAATTATTATCGTCTATGAGATTTAATTATTGGGTAGAGTTACAAAACTGTCTAAACATTTAATGACAACTATATCACACTAGACTAAAATATTATTATATGTTTTTAGTACATTGCAATATTTGTGTCTAGCAAGTAAGTATATTACTCGTATATAGAATATATATTATAAAAAATATGTGAACTGTATTTCAACGATTTTTCTTCCGTCTGCGGACTCCAACATATACACAGATATTACGCCTATACAATTTTTATGTATATAGACATATTCACCTTCCGTCCAGACTCAGCTTACGCGACGTTAATTGGATACATTTGTAAAACTGTCACGCGGAGTAAACAAGCGCTGAAGGTGAAAAAAAATCCCAATCGTTTAAAATATCGATTGGCTCGATTAATATTACGAATAAATGTTTTTTTTTTTCCAGGCATGTACTTATATACTTTAATACGTTTAGATTCACACTTCACATTATGCACACACGAACGAAACCAAAGTGAGACTAGCGACGTGTCATCATCGCCACACATATAATAACGTATTGCTATTTATTTTATTATTATTATTACCCCCGCCTCCCGAGATTTATATTATACATTTCCACCGTTGACGTTCGTTCGCGGGCACATCAATAACTGCATCTCGCATATAGTAAACCCGATTTTGATGTATGCGTGCGATCGTCGTCGACGAAATGGCTGCGGTGCGAAAGAGAGGTAACTTTTTTTATTAAACATATATTACTTGTATAATATATTATATATATTAACAATATTTTTTTAGCAATTTTTTTTTTTTTTTTTGCTCGGCAGCTTAAGTGTTCTGTCAAAACCGATGGGAAGATTTTTTTTCCACGTTTTCCATATATTAATATTATTATTATTATTATTATTATATATTATAGTTCTTTTGCGACTTCCATCGCATACGCTATATATATATACTATCGTTTCTTCGCGTAAACACTTTTAAGGTGGAAATCCCTGAATTGTGTACGCGTGCTTGTGTGGAATAAACAGTGTATATGACTATACGACTTTTACGAGTGATGTGGGTCGAAAAGTTATACAGAAATATTATATTTTATTACTGTGTAAATAATTGTGTGAGTATATGGCCCGTTTGGTACGATTGTAGACAAAGGTTAAATTTTGTGCAACTGACATACATACATGCCGAGTATTTCAAGTGCGTAACGGGCTGAGGTTATCGTATACAAGAGACTGGATTATTGTAAGACGACGAAGACGACTATTCGATGATAGTTCCACTTCCAGTGTTATAAGGGTACGCATATGTATATGGTTAACATATGTATCGACAGATCAACACTTTTTTTATTCTTTATTTTTTGTAACGTCTCATACATTACATATCATAAGGTTATGATTTATGAGTTTCGTTCACGGCAGAACATTATCATAAAACGTTATTACGTATGATATTTATGATACATTAAATTATTGTTATTATAATCATCATTAAAACATGACTTGAATGTTTTTTGCCTAATACATCATATACATCCACAATTTAAACTAAAATATTAGCATATAAATATACACACATACACATAAACACATACAGTGTAGTTAAATATAATGAGACAATTCTATTTTCTCGCTAAGTCAGGTGGAAAGATATTTGTCATTAGAGATTTATATGTCCGTAGATTTACTTATTGATCCTTCTTTATTCTTCGTTTAACATTTAAATTCTATATATTTTTTCCGTTTTTTTTTTTTTTTTGTTTCCAATGTCTGAGTTTATATAATATATATACATTCATATATCATTAAACAGAAACGCAGCTAGGTTAATAAAAATATTTTATGCTAATATATACATTCAATCAGGAGATATTTATATATTTGATTAAATAGTGTTCGTAGATTCATTTTTTATATTGGATTATGGATAAAATATCAGTCTTCCTAATCCGGCTTAACGTATACAATACGTATAGAGTACCGCACTAAACTATACAGATCACTACTGTGGCACTGAAGTATGTATTTTGAAACTCAATGGTTAAAAAAAAAAAGAGAATACCAATTGAGAATCCGAAAAAACCAACGCTTTGTGGTAATAAATATATAAAATAGCTTTAAATTCATTTCAAAATATATATTATGATGTATGTATGTGTGTGAGATTTTTTTTTAATTACTGATTTATATTTATTTATGCACGTTATACTGTTAAAATTTTGATCAATTTTTAAAGGTCAAATATTAAAAATGATTAAGTTTGTTGTGTGTATCCATAAAGTATATACTATATATATATTTAGGGTGATCCATTATATGAATTTGCAACATTCGTGTTTAATTAATTTATGGTTTTGAATAAAATATGTTTTACTTTATATTATAATGTTCGGATATTATAAACTCAGGCTACAAAATATATAATATAAAAACAAATATTTAGTATCTACTACCATTATTTTAAGAAAAAGGAATATTTAAGTATTCAGTTAGAATTTTTAAACATGATGCTTATATTTTATAAGAAGTTTTAAATTCGATATAAATTTTACTTATAAAACTTTAATTTTGTATACTTCATTTAGATTGTAAAACTGTATAAAATTATAACAATTACTACATGCACGATTAAAGTTTTTGGCTAACGCATTTGAAGTACTTTTCTTAAATTCAACATATTAGAAAATACTATTAAAATTATGAGAAGCAGAAATGTAGATATCAACTAATTATATTACTAGGTATTAAAAACTTTTTACGTGTTTTTCAAAATTTTAATCATGCCTAATGTTTTTTGTTTTCAAATAGTGTCATTGGTAGCCCCATCACGTCATCCAGTTATTTTGTTCAATGTTCTTATTTTAATTACCAAATTTAAATATTATTATATTTAATTTTAATTTTGAAGATTATAAAGTATTTTATTTTACTTATATAAATACTAAAAAAAAAAAAACTGTTTTGCAGTAAAATAATATTTTTTCATTTTATTTTCAATGTAAACTAATTTAAATTTTATTTTATTATAATATTATTTACTTGGTTATGTATGGATAACGAATTGCACGAGTAACATGACGTTCGTGCTTCAAGTACATCATAATATTTAACAATGTATATATATATATTTTTTTTTTGTATCAAAATTTTCTTAAAAGGTATATTTATACTTTTTGAGCACATGAGATCATCAATTTTATTCAAACAGGTCCCTCTATTGTGTAATATTCAGACCTTTTTTCCTTGATAATATTTTCCCCGTCATATCGTCTGATAGATTTATAATTTAAGATAAAAAAAATCACTGAAGTATGGAACAGAGCTATGAAATATTATGATACACTATTAATGTGTTTTGTTTAAAATTGTTATACTATTCGGATCTAAATAATATAGTATTTTTGTACTTTTTGCACATTTGAAGAAAACTATGTATAAATATATAATTATCTTCCAACAATTCTGAGCAGAATTTTCGTTTATTTTGTTTACACAATTTTTCTTAATTTAGAATTTTTCACCAATTACTATGCAATTATTATACATTAAAAAAAATTAACAATTTATTCATTTAAGAATAAAAACAACCAATACTCTGAAATTATATACAATTACTCAATTGTATATTATTACATGTACATATTTAATCATATTTTGAATACTTAGGGTATATGTTTATGCAAACTTTTTATATTATTAAAATAAAATATCATAAATAATATGTATTAAAACATAATACAGAAATGTGTGTATAGGTATAGTAAAATATCCACTTTTTAGTGTTGGTCATTTACGTCTTGTTTAGTAAGTACATACCATATGCATGAGATTAAAATAATCAAAATATGATTGAAGACCAATCTCAATACTTTGAATTATATGCATGTCACACAATGGTTTAGAATATAGTAATAAAAACTATTAGGTAGTTTATTATAGCACCTCGTGACAATTACGAACCGAACACATAACCGTACATTTATTTAATCATTTACTCAATAGTTCGCAAAACGGATGATGTTATGCTTAGTGTTGAATAAAGTAGTGAATCTGTTCATTAGTCGAGGTAAAAATAAGAGTGACGGACAGACCGAATTTGAAATGAATCTATGAATTTGTCGTTACAGTAAGACTCTGATAACGGATGAGATAAAATTTATAAAATTATCAACAGCTAAAATAAAAATAACGAGGATAAAAAGTGTCACGAGTTTCATACAATGTTTACAAGAATGACAATAAATCGCAGTAATTGTTATCCTTTGAGAATAAATATCTTCATAAATCAAGTGCGTAATTAAACATATATTATGCAACTAGGCACGTATAATTTACCTCGTATACATATAATGCGACAAAAGTTCATACACACTGTTGACAACTTGATATCGCAGAGAAAAAACTTTCTGTGTACTTAATATGGGAGCATCAGATATTTACTGTATAATAGTGTACGTGTGTTATTATTATATAGCACCGTTATATTATATAGTGTACAAATGCCAAATATTATATATATAAATAAACATTTTAAATAAGTATATAACATATTTATATGTATATAGTACATTATACAATCTATTCACTTAATTCTTATACGCGTCCACTATCTATATCCGGCCGAAGTCACACAATAAGAGTTTCCGATTCGTATGCATAGTTGTTGTTTGTTGACTATCAGGAAGTTTTTTTAGTCAACCTTAATAAATTGTCAAGTATTATTGGAACATGGAGCGTTTTAATCATTACGTATCAATTTATACACCATAGTGTAAAACTGACATCAATGTAAAAGTAAACGCCATCGATTTTTGGTCTTAAAATTATTAATCACATTACGTATACAAATTTATGTGATATTTGGACATTTAAAGCGATTATAAATATTGATGATATTGTGTAAACAAAATATAATATTGAAATAAAATAATAGTATTACTAATATTAGATATTTTCAATTTTAGTGTCCACTGTCGCTTGTAATACAAAAGGTTGTGTACTAGTAAAAATGTGATACACTATCATTATTATATAAAAATATAATAAAATTTATTATTAAAAATGAAAACTGCCTTAGGTCACCTTAAAAAAAAATAAAATAATTTATATTGATTGTTCAATTATAGAGAACCATTTGTGTACTTAAGTATTATAATATAGTAATAAAACTAAAATTAGAGAGTTTTGAGCTTATAGCATTTGATAATATATGCAGTGTTATAAATATTATAATATACAATTATCTAACTAATATGTACACATCAGAACTTAATCTATTATAACTTTGTTTTATGATGAGAGTATGGCTAAACGATTGGGAATTTCGTACAATAATCTTACTACAGTCCTTTAGATTGTTATTTGTCGGTTTACTGTCGTACTTGAAAATTGTATTCAAATTCGTAAATAGCTATGTAGTTATTAGAGAGTTCAATTAAATAGCATAATATATAATAATTAATTATACATATTAGTACAGCGACTAATGGTAATACAAACACTGTCGATGTTTCCAAATTCAATCTCATGATATGCATTACACATTACTATCTAACTATTCATTAATTCTGGAATCAAATTAATTCATTTTATTATATAATAATACAATTTTAATGCATTCACGTAATACGCGTTTAAAAATAATTCAATCTTATAATATAATGTTTTATTACATGGCGATAATACGACGTTTTGGGTTAGTTTAATTGTAAAATATTTGCATTAATTATAGTATAATAACAATTATCATCGGCACGGTAGATTATAAGAATAAAAACATTTATGAAATAATTTTATATTTATGATATTATTATTTAGATTTTATGTAGTGAATTGATTTCACGTACGGTTTTTTTTTTAAATGCTAATAGCACAATAACTGTTTAATATTTTGTGTCTTCCTAGTTTCAACTCAACTAATATGATTATGATATATATATTAAGAAGAGAAAATCGATTTTTATAACTAGATTATTTTCAGCATATGATTTAAATACCTACTGTGTGATTAACTGATCGTAATGTACATATAAATACGGTTTATTACAAATGATACGTTTGCGATATTTTATCATTGCGATTCGGTCAACATTATTCATAGTACGCTGTAGACTTTTTCCAGTCCTTGTGGAAAAACAAAGTCAATTTACAATATTTTTTTCTCGTTTCCTCTTATCTGGCACTCTATTCTAGATGTATTTTTCATGTAAGATGCCCTATCCAATCCCATCCCGAGATAAACCAAATATTTAACATTTTCACGCAATTTATCGTTAAAATCTCTCACAGAATAAATTGAGTAAATGCGATTCGGTAAATTTTAAAGAAACGCTGATCTGCGGGCGAGTTTCTAAGACTTGACTGGAATATAAATAAATGACGCACCAAGACCAAATAGAAGTTTAGACAGCTTGGCCTTTTATGAAATTAATTCTTTTAATATCATTTAATATAATATTATTAAAAACAGAAAAATATATATTTGTATGAGAATAATTATGAAATACATCATAGAACTGTTTAAAGGCTAAATGATTAAACTAATCGATTCTATGTAGTTTTTTAATTATTAGTTATAACAATTTAGTTTGAAGTTCTATGAGTTGTGTTCATTCGAGTTTGATCACATACTATCGCATGTGTACTGGATTTTAATGAAATTTGCATTGTAGACTCGAACAGTGTAGAATATTGAGTATATACTACTTGAGAATATAATAAAACATTTCCACGTATTTAAATTAATAGTACTACATAAAATTACAAGAATTTTTAGTATTCATTGTATATTATTACAAACGCATATAATTTTATAATTAAATAGAAAAAAAATTATTTTTCAAAAATTTTAACACTATCTTACACTTTGGTGAATTTTAGAGTTGTGTAGAATCGTATATATATATTAGTATTGTATTGTGTTCATAATATGCGATAGCAACATCAATATCGTTGTAGATAAATACCTTACAATAGGAAATAGGTAATAATTTATTTAATTTTCAAACAAATATTATTATTTCGTGCGAATAAAATGCATGATTATCAATATTGCATATCTTATCGTAGATGAGACAACATAATATTATACACGATTCAGCGTAAATACGGAGGCATAACAAAATTATTTGTTTCAGAGTACCATTCGGCAATTGTAGAACATTATAATATATGTACAGCTAATCAAAATGGTGTTTACCCGCCGAGACTGAATTATTCTCGCCTGTACTACCACCGATGCAATAATAATATAATGACTAATATGACTAAACCAATTTTGGACAGTGGAAAGTGACTACAAGTGTTTACAAATAGTTGAAGTGGGTATTGCCATGAAGACATTATAAGCGATATCATCAAAGATTCAGAGTACTTAATTATAAATAAGGTTACCGACAAATTCTGCCCACATTGATTAAAACTTAAAATATAAAAAAAAATTCAAAAACTTGTAGGTATTTTTTATTAACTGTATTGAAAACATTTTAAGAACAAATAAAATGTATAAAAATGTTAATATAATCAAATGTTAGTTTAAAGAATTATTATTGCTATAATTGTTAGTTATTGAACTACTAAAAAACATTTTGAAAATGCAATGATAAAAAAAAAAAAAATAATTCCATTGATGTAAATCGATTCTCTTTTACTACTTTTAACTCTTCTATGGAATCCAAACTAAATCCGTTTTTGAATAAATTACGTATTTATTTTACAATTTATGGTACAAAAAGTAATTGCAAGATATACAACTCTGGATAGTACACTTTGGTAAGACGGGTACGAATATATAATTGGAAATTAACGTTTATTTGCACGTCACACGTATATATATATATAATATATATATATATATATATATAGAACTACAACGACATTGTAGTACCTATATATATATATATATTTGCGGTTATCGGAATTATGCAATGTAGGTTTGGTCCGGACCATTCATTCGCCGGAGGACTACGTTTATCTCCGATCGTCGTGAAATAAATTATGCGAAAAGTTTACGGACAAAACGTCGTTGGGCGAATTGTCAACATCAGCTCTTGCTTAATAAAATATATTATTCGCACACGGTCTTTATTTTTCAACTGGATTTTTGTTTGTAGTTTTATTTGTCTTTAAAACGGGTGCCTCCACCATGGGTAGTAAACTTGAGCAATAAATGTACGAACCGTAAACAGCATATACACGCAAACACATTATAATATATATATATATTAACGTTTGCACAAAAGCACAAAAATCGGATTGCGTTTAAAACCAATTCATTTTATTTGACGGAAAAGCCTAAATTTTCTCCTATTTCTTTTTTTTTCTTTTTTGACTGGTCGGTCTGTCCAAAGCGGACTCTAAGTCAAAACTAAAATCAAAAATTGTATACGTCGAATGTGATTTACAAACGGATTATCAAGATTTTTTTTTTTTTGTTTTCATTGAATACAATTTTTTTTCTCTAACAACATATTAATAATTGACGTAACATTAAATTGTATTATTAACCACTAATAATACAATTTCTATTAACAAACTATTGTGCGAGACTAGTACTACTTGTATAAATTGTTTATTATAACAAACTTTCCAGGATATGTAGTACGTATACCCTCTTTCGGAAGCTTTTTTTTTTGTAGAAATATACATATAATACCGGTGATAATAATTTTTGCCAAAACATTAAATACTGCAATTTATTTACAAAACATTGTCACAATATTTATGCATACATATATTCATTATTAATATAATTTGCGACAAAGAGGGGAAGAATAAAAATAAAATACTGTAATGTATAATCGCGGATGTTTATTACGTTCAAGAAAAAAGCAGATGACACCGAACAGCACTCTAAATCGTGAAATCCAAATATTTAAGACGCGCGACTCGACAACGAACTATCTATGTCAATCGGGCTTGGACGCCAACACCAGCCACCGTCGACAATGACGTGAGCAGCGGATCTATCCCATTATTATCGTCTAATGGACTTGGACCGTTTGATTTAAGGACGAATAACGTTTCAACTGGAGTAGCATGGCAAGAGGCGTTTCAGTTCTGGCTGTGGAATAGTCTTGGGGAGTAGAGTGATCGATAGGTACTTGATATTGTGAACGAAATCAACAAATTCTTCTAAATGACTCGAAAGGAAATCTTATATTTTATTTTGTTAACGCAAAGCTTTTAGGCGACACTCAAAAATATTATTGACAAATATCAAAAACTGAAATATTGTAATTTTTATTACATGTGTATTTATATATTTATATTCTCTGTACTCTGGAAGGTGGGGTAGAGTAAAAATATTAGTAATAAAGTAATTTTCGTGTTTACACAAATTTTTAAACGTTTAGCTTGAATTGAATTTCGATTTGCTGCAAACGTTCAATAATATAATATGATTCGATTAAAAATTTATTTTAAAATGGAAAATGATTTTAATGTATTTTTTTTATTTTTTTTTTATTGTAGACAAATATTTATTATTCAATCGATCTGTAATTGATTACAGCAATTATTTAATATTTAATTTTTTGAAATTTTAAATATACTATTTACTATGTATTTTTTTTAATTCTCGAGGTTATTTGTATTATTTAAGGAATGAGGGTATCCCGTAGATATACAAACTCTTGTTTTTTAAATGAAAACTTCCTTTTATATTGTAAATTATTTAAAGGATAATTTTTCAGGAAATGTTGACGAATCAAAATCAAAATTTGAATAGTGAACTAAGAATAATAGGTCCATTATAATAAGTTTAGAAGCTCAAAGGTCTATGGCAATTTTAAAATTGAAATAATTAGTGTTAGACTATTAAAATTCATAATTTGTAAAGATAGTCTAAAATTTAACATCAATTTTTATTTCAGTAAATCCATTTTTAAGGGTTTTCATTTTTTTTAAATTAATTTAATAACTGATAAATTACTTGTTCAATAATTATTTAAAACAAAATGTTTAAAATAATTTTTCAATAAATAATTTAAAGGTTATTGTCATGGTACACTCTTTATGTAGTAAGAGAAATCTCAAAAATTTTAATATATGATCTTAAAATATATTAAACATTCCAAAAATCAAAGTTTCTATACTTTTATTACAAGAGAGTAGTACGTATACACTCTTACAAACACACAGTAAAGTAAATTTGCATTAAGTAAAGCTACCTTTAATATTAGACTAAATAATCAAAGTTAAAGATGTTATATGGATATTTTGAATAATAATAAAAGTTAAGAATGTTTAATAATGCTTATTTAAAAATTAAAAAAGGCAATTCTTAAGTACAGATAATGTTATTATCTTTACTTTTGATAAAAGGTCAATTCATACTAATATGAGCTAAAAACTCAAAATTAGTTCTAATAAATGTAAAATTACTATGCCTAATGTTTGTAAAATAACATATGCTCGTGTAGCATTATCTTGTTATTGAATTTATTAAAATTCTATAATAACACTTCTCTTGGTTATCTTAAACGAAAAAACTGATATATGCATGCTTATTGAATCCCCGTTTATATGAATAGGTATGTTATTGTATATCATGTACAATAATATACACCTGAATTGATTTGATGTTATTAAAATATAAAATTGTATTAATTTGTTATTATATTTTAAACGTTTAACATTTTACGTATAACAGGTACATATGAAACAAAAAAAAAATCAAACAAAATAAGTTATACAATAAATAATGATATTTGTGTCTAGGTTTTTTTATGAAATATAATAAACAATTATTTATCGTAATATAGGTGAGTATAATATATTTATATAAGATAGGTAACTCTTTGAATTATTCGTTATAAAATGTACTAAAATATTTTTAGAAATAGAAGTATTCTAAAAAAATATTTAATTAAAATGATGATGATGATAAATTATAAAATATAGTGTTACTACAATCAATAAGTTTAATGTTAAAATCATGAAACATTGTATATCATTTTTAACTTCTATTTACTTATTTATTCAAATAATGAGAATCAGTTTTGATGTTTAAAATAAAAGAATAATTAAAATTCTTCCTATATTATAGGATACATTATAAAATAATTTATACATTGTTTTGATTTAAATATATAATAAATCAAAATAGCCTTAAAGGTGAGATTATGTTTGCAGAACTTAAATAGAAATGTTTCACATTAGTAATATTAGTTATTCTGTGTCGTCAAGTCAATATTATATACCTAACGGTTAGACACAAACAAGATAACCAATAGTATTAATACATATAAATTGGGGGTAAACATTATGTTTGCATTAGAAAACGATTCCCATAGTCAATATACATTTCGGTATTTAAATTAAACACAAATATTCATAATAATTACACACGATGGAACTAAATTAGATATCTTTTGCGGGACGAATAATATTGTATTCGGAATTGTTGTACAACAAATCAATTTTAATATAAATTCACTGTTTCAAACGCTTTAATAAAATTAACTCCTACCAATAGATTATGCTTTGTACAAAAGTGAAGAAAAGTGCTTTTTGTTCTCGGGTATATTTTACACTTATTTAAAGTTTATACTGTAAATAATATTTTAACAAGAATAAGCTCCAATTTCAAAACTCGTAGCAGTCCAAGACGTCGGTGTTGTTCATCGTTTATTATATTTAACAAAACTCAAATTGAGCTGCTATATAACAATCCACCTTTACAAGTAGGTATACAAAAACGATATTAAAAGTACAAAAACTAAACAATATAACTTAAGTAAAACAATGAGGATTGAATTACTATTGAATAGAAAAGGTTTACAAACGAATACGATCAACAATGTTTATCAACCATTATATAAAGAAAAACATTATTATATAGTTTACCTACGTGTTTCGCTTGAATACCATATACTGTTTTTTTTAAACGTAAATTTAACATTATGCGTATGAAATATTTTTTTTTTTTTAAATAGAACCCATAAATCGATTTTTCTCACGACAGCAGTTTCTATAATAGTACCACTTATTTTTTGAAATTCATAAATAACGTCGATAGGTAGTAATATACCCAGATATTTTTATGCACAATTACAATTTCAAATAAATTTTATATATATTTTACAAAGTGGGTGATTTGTATACTACTTATAATATTGTATACACGAGTTTGGGAAAAAATGTATGAATTATGCACTAAAAAAAAACATCTCATGTTCTTTTTTTAATCTCAATAATACCATTTCATTCATTTTCACTAGAAATCAAATTTTCCACGCGAGAAAACAAAATGTTTGACCAACACCAGCAAAATTATGTTTTTCAAAAAGAATTTCGTGTGAAAGAAAAAAAAATAGAACAGATTATAACAAAGATTTGGTATTGAGCAATATTTTTTCGTTTTGCCCACGTAATTTCACCCACGAGTCAAAGGTTAGATCAAAGTTTTTATTGTCTGATTTATTACATAAAAATAGTTTAGCTGATCTTCTGATTTTGAGTGAGTAAAATAAAAAATAATGCATAATTTCAAATTATCGTGTGCTTACTCTGAATTAATTACATTTATACATTAAAGCTTATATGAGAATTACATAGGAAAAATAGTTTTATTTTGTCTAATATGAAGGATTTAAGCTACAACCAAATATGTTGGCTAATATTATGCACCGGTTATTAATAGATAATTATTTACACTACGGTAGCAAACTATATGAATATATTTATACGAAAATATCACTGATAAAATGGAAAAGTTATACCAGGAAGTGTTCAAAAGTTTAGGATTGGAAATCCTTGTCGGAAAGTTTGTGTAACAATCAATGTTATTCCATTGCAGATAATACTACTTATAAATCATTATTGGTTAACAAAACAATATTATCATAACGGTATAGGATACGGAGCGAATGCGTTATTAAGAGCCACGTGGATATGGCTTTTAGCAAATATTAAATAACTTTGAGGCGATAAACACGTTGAAATTTTATCAACACTCTTGTGCAGAACAACAAAATTTTACTAAATAATAGCATTTAAAATATATATCTTTGATAGGGTTATTATTAAATTTGCTCTTTCGAATATCACGCATTATGAGTTTTTTTTTTAATCTGGTGTACATATACATGTTTTATGATATATATCATCCATAAAGTCAAGTTAAATTAATAATGTACACAATAATAGTTATATTTATTTGTCTGAATTTCATATGGACATTTATTTAAGGAAATATTATGAATAATTAATATTTACAAGTAATGTGTGTATGTGAGCATGCATATAATAAAACTCACTTTTTAACTACAGTATATAATTTATACGGTTAGCACACGTTTGAGGTATAGTGTATGCTGTATGCGTACGCTTATTTTAATTCATGTTTTTATGCTTAGTGACTTGAAAAGTACTTATATCCCAACGTGTTTCATCAATGTACAATCAGAAATTTATTGAATTCACGGGTTATTTATAAGTTCTAGGTATGTTTTATTTTCAGTTCAATCAGTGAACATTTTCTTAATAATTTATTAAGATTTAAGAATAGTACACACCATAATAACTTTACATCTTTTTTTTAATTTAAAATATTGTACTGTTTTTATATAGCCGTTTTAAATTCAGTATTCGAAAACGTTTAGTGAATTATAATATTATAAAGTTATTATTTAAAAATCATGAATTCAATTTTTAACATAATTAAAACAAAAAATAAAATTAGCATTACAAAACATGAAATAAAATTAAAAATGATGAATACCATTAAATTAATACCCATATTTTTCAAAAAAAAAAAGTTCAATTTATAAATATTCAAGATGAACCAGTATCATTTTATTTTCTATAATAGATACAATTGATCTATATCCTTAAACATAAATAATGTAAACTTACCGTGTATGTAATTTTTAATGTTCAAGCGGTATAATAATATGTATATATTAAAAAGAGGATAACATATCTTAATTTCATAACATTAATGCATTAAAAATGTAAAATTGACAATTTTTATAAACCGTCAAACGCAAAATTTAATAACGTTAACATTTTTTTTTTTTTTTAAATCTCGGAGATTTCTACAATGAATGTATGTAATATGTATATTATGAATATCTGTGTATATATGTGTGTTTGTGTGTAGGTGTAGGTGTAGGTGTGTGTGTGTGTTTGTGTTAAATCAGATAGAATATATTTATATTGAAAAGAATAAAATATCAGCTACGAAAAATATGTTATACCTTGGTCTACGTAATATATGATACTTTTTTTTTTAGATTTAATACTAAGTAACTGAAAATCTTAATATATAAATACATAAATATTTCATAAATTTTGTTTCTATTTGGAAATAATTAGATGTTTGATTAGATATATTGTATAAAAAAAATAGAGAAAAATTTATTTTACTGCAAATTATTATGTAGAACGCCGTGTAACTGTCAAATATACGATTTAAGGGTTTGAAATGTGAGTTTTCAAATACAAATTAAATGTTTATGATGTACATTATATGTATTGTAAATTGTTACCTTTGACGACTTAACTTTTTTACATAGTAGAACGTACATATATATAATAAAAAGTGCACTACCAGAATCTTTTTACTTGCACTTTATATTCATGATACACAATGTTCATAGATCTAAATGAAATTTACTTACTATATAGTTTGAGCTAAAAAATTAATATAAATTAATAATAATTGTATCAACATGAATTTGTTAATACCACATCAATATTTTAATTGAAAATTGTACGTTATATATTAACTATTTATATTTTATTTTGTTAGTCTTAAGAAAAATTAAAACACCAAATCAATCATATTAATGCCAAAATAATCACAATTTAAATTTAATATACTTGTATTACAAGAATGTATTGAATCACATTATGTTTTTATCGATAATTATTTAGAACAGTATAAAATAACTAACGAAATTTTAGGAATAAGCTTATAAATTAATGTTTAATAATAAATGTTGAAACTAACTTGATATTAAATTTATTATTATTATTATCATCATTGCTTGGGAGTGTTTTATAAATGATTTTTTTTTTTTTTTGTTAATTGGAAATCATATGAACTGGAAACATGACTCACCAAAATAACTGTACATAAAATAAAAAACAAAATTCAATATTTCTCCTGAGCACTTATTCAGGTGACGAATAACTTGATACGTTTGTTTAGTGAAGGGAAAAAAATAGAAGATTAAATTATGTGGAAAAACTGTAAATAAAACCAAGCTATCCCCTTGTCCCTGGGGTCAATAATTTATAAAGTCAACCCATTCAGCTGAAATGTGATCGGTTCGAAAAGCTTTGTTGAGGTCACGAATGACAAATTTCTTTTGCAAACAATGTCAGGACTTTCACCCTTTCAGGCTCCGGATAATATAAAAGAGGAGTATAATATTTTATTTTCTATAAACTCAATGCTGGACAGTCCGTAAAAAAAAATGTTTAGGGTCATTTTTGTATACACATAGGAGCAATACGATTTAATAGGTCCTCTTTAATTGCATTTTATGTCAACCATTTGCATACTACATCCATGCAGAGACCTATATAATATGGCGTCACCACCGACGCATTTTCACTTCGTGATTATTAACTTTATGCGAACATCTAGTGTTGAATAATTGTGGAAAATTATAAAGTATACTGAAATGTATATAAGTAAAATAATGGGGAAAAAATCACACACAATATATCGTACATACTTCTAGTGCGTTGTGATATGTGCCCAAAGATAATTGATATTTATTAATTTCGATTCCAATGAACCACCGACCAGGGTACATTAATTTTCTCCCTAAAACAAAACAAGTGCGTACACTCGATCCATTCTCCATCAGCATGTTAATGCATTCGACCCTTTCGCTTAATCGTATTCTCGTCAATTTAAATGTGCCTATTCTATACATACAAATTAATTTACCGGCAGTTAAATATATATTATTTTATCTGAAGACAAATTAAATTAAATAAGTCTGCTAAATGATACTCTGCAGTAGCTTCGTAAGAGAAACAATTTTTTTTCTAATTTTTTAACGAGATATTTAAAAAAAAAAAAAAAATCCTTGATCATTAATATCGATAACTCTGACTAATGGGAATATTAATAACATTTAAAAGTTGTTCATGATTTTTTTTTTTTTTTTTTTTAATACTGACAATACCAATAGTTTTAAATTTAAACGATAAATTATTGCATTTTTAAGGTACAATGACAACGGCGATAAAGTTTTGAAACAAGATTGTTCAGATTATTTATGATAATAAATACACCACAACGAACGTTATGATGCAAGCAAATAAACTTAAAATTTGTTTTAGAAATATTATGTTAAAATCAAAATAAATAAGGTAACAAATCATTCGAGTATCTCTCACGTCCGCTGTATAATATAATATTCTATTAAAAATAATGCCTTTTTCTTCTTTTTTTTTAACAATGATTAACTGATTCGGAACGTAATTTGTCAGTTTGTAGACCAACAAAGTAATAATATATAAACATATAGTTGTATTTAAATAAAATACTACCCTAAAAGTCATACCTAGTTATACCGTGTAAGAAGTAACGCACTATTTGCTATTCCGATGGAAAGTCAAAGCATATCATTATTATTATTATAACTAAAATATATCCGCGTAATGCCTGATATACGTAGATACGTGACGATATAGTGTGAATCGAAAATTCTCGTGTCCTAGTAGGAACAGTCTACGACGGAATGGTTCTCAGACGAAATAACAAGGTGACATGAACAAAAAAATCGCTTATTGTGTGTACCTATATAGAATCAATTCTATGTGAAACTAAGTATATGTATAATAAAGATCAGCATAATATCTTGTCATAAAAATTTTAATCGAGTGTCGCGTAAAGAGATTGCAATAAATAAAAAAAAAAACTGTTTATAGGTAGATAAGTAAGGTTTACAACTTGTAAATAATGTAACGACGTTTATGTGATTGATTCATTGTTATTATATATTTTTGTACACGGCCTATATACATATTGTGAATTTAGGTTTTCGCAATGCGCATAGAGTATGTATACGTAAAATATACAAATATGTTACGAGATAATATGCATTACTTTAATAGCATATTGCAATATTTATGAGCATATGCTTATAAAGGTAGACAAACTTGTTTCGTCCACACACGTTTACATAGTGCAACCATAAGGCTCTCCTTTAGCTGAGCGAGCCGTTAGCGTACACATAACCATCCCTACGACCACTCCAACCCCCTACAAAAAGAAAAAGCATCAGGACGTAATAAAATACGTCCACATTACATTTATCTATCTCACAAGCACAATTGTGTTTGCATGTCAAGTCTAGAGAGGAGCAAAAAAGTAATTCGCATCTGGGTAGGTTCCCAAGTTAAGCGCGTGACTTGTGTACTTACAAACTGTACACACCACTGCGCCAAGTACGCTATAAATTATTAACTTCTTATGTCACGATTGGACTTGGATTATACAAGACGGTTTGGTAGGGAAAAAACGATGTTATTTAGTTGGCGCAAACATTGTTACTGAACTTCGTGAACTTAAAATATTGAAGTGAGCGTTAATATTACTATTATTTTTTAATTATAAATATCAATTACTAAATCAACTACACAATACGCATAGAAACTTTTCGTGAACTCATTTGACCGCTCCATAAACTTTGTTATAGTTATACTTTATTACACACATCAAATAAATGTATGACAGTTTATGGCATATACGAATACTTGTTCTAGCACAATTAAATAATATTATGTTGGTCGAAATACAATTATATAATAATATTTTTAATATTAACGCCTATTGTTTTGAAAAATAATTGTCGTCGTTTTATTTATTTTTTTAAATTTATTATTCAGCACAGTTTTATTGGTTATACTCGGGGTAACACCGGAATAAAAGATGATGCAAAATAAGCGCATTATTATTTTCCATATTTCTCTCTATCATATGTATAAATGTATAATACGCTAAACACCAGGAAACGCGAAACGAAAAGATATCCCTATTACCATAAATAAATGAAATATTTTACAAGACCACTCGTTTTGTTAGCAATGACCTATTTTATTATTACAATGAAGCAACAAATTAATGATTAATTTACATTATCATACTATTATGAATCTATATTCTATATATTATATACTTATAAACGTAACCTAACTTTACTACTTTTTTTTTTACTTTACATACTGTTATAGAATATTAAATATGTTTAAAGGATTATGTAAGAAAAAAACATGCTTGAAAAATTGAAAATTATATTTATACTTTGTATTCTACAATATTTTTAATTTTTCATTAGTTTTAAGTTGGACAATTGCTTACTTTCAGTATAATTTAACCTCAAACTAATTAAAATTCATTATGTAAAAAGATTATCTTTATTTTTCTTGGTAAAAATAAACTTACATCTGCATTAAGCATCAATGTTATCGCATAATAGTATACACTGCTATTTATATAAATGAAAATTGTTTAAACAAAAAATATGTTGGAGATTTAGAATTAAAATTTTAATGAAAAAAGAGGATCGTACTATTAAAAAAAAACCCTTTCCGTGTTCTGTTGATACTTTTCGATAATGTAAATCAAGTTAGAGCTTCCGATGAGTCTGCAAAGCAGTTATTTTTAAATTACGTACAGAAAATTAATCTGGAAAATACTATGTATATATATAATAAACCATGCTTTGATAGTTAAAATTACTTTTTTAGTTGATTTATTTTTATTTTTTTTTAAGAAACGTAACACATTTTTTCTTGTTAACTTCAATTTTTTAGTATAAAACCATCATTTCAACCTAATAAATAGTTTTTAAACACTAAACTTATTCAGTAAAACATGTATACATTGTTTTCATTTAGTTATAACCTCTAATAATAGATTTTATTTACTTACTGTTTTCTACATGTTTATTTGTTATTCTTGAATCTGAAATCAAAATAGTTATAATTAATTAGTATAATATTGAAGTTTATTTTACCTAAAACAAAAGTTTATATATCTTTATAAGGTACTATACTGTACAAAATAATTGCTATCATTCTTTGCTTTAAGGCTTAGATAGTCAAGGCTTATAAATCGTTTTATATTAATGGACAATATAATAATTATAGTATTATAGCCAGAAATAATAAATTAAAAACACGCATGTTTTATGGTTAGAAATTATACTCAACGTTATTTTGTTTTTAATAAATAGAAGACATTTATTGGGTAAAAATGTATGGGGGATAGTCAACAATGGCTGATATATAGCGAATTAAAGTTAACACCTAATATTTAAAATATATAAAACAATATCGAATAACAACAGATTAATTTCTAAATGATTTCGAACATTGATAAATAGACTAAATTATAATATTTATCCGAAAAAATCTAATGAAATTACATGTAAAATTTAAAAAATATCTATTATAATAAATCGTTTATCGGTCTAACATTATAATATCAATAGATATTCACACATTCAAATTGTAACATCTAGTTAAAATATTGTCGTAATCACTTATTGTATTATTTATTCACACAGATAGTAAATTTTATTTTTGATAGAAAATAATATAATAATAATAGTAATTTTAATCATTGTAAATAAAAATATAAAAAAAAAAAAAATGAATATAATAAAATAATTCAATTATAAATGATTTTAGAAACAATACCATTTATGGACATATTAATTTTGAACAGTTCACTGCACATTCATAATAATTAATTAATCATATTATTATTGTAACAATACATGTACACATAAGTGAACATGAGTTGTGGTCTAATTGGTAATTATTACTTACTACATAAATTTGTATAGAATGAGAACGTTATATTATTATAAGAACAATACCAAAGTAGATCCTAATGAATATATTCAAAGTACCAACAAAAATTATTAAATTTTTAGATAAATTTTAGTATATTATAAACATTGTAAATTAAGTTGTATATTAGTCATTAATTAGCAAATAAACATAACATCGCCATTATTAAATTATTATTTATTATAATTTTTTAGTCAATAATAAATCAGGAAATATGTCACTGTGAATGTCAAACATTATCCATACGTATAATTCTTTGAAAATTATTATATCTTACATTTTTAGTGTCTTAAAAATTTTTAATCTTCGTACATTGTTTTAAGAATGAATAACTCGAGTATGTACAACAGTAGTTCTTTAAAAAGAATGATTTCGATGTAAGTATCAAAAAAATATTATAAGCTTTTTCATTTTGTGTAACGTTTAAAGTTTAAATTTAAAAACTTACTAAAAACGTTTTTACTGTATTACCATACCCGGTTAAAAAATAAAACTTTTACAGATTAAAAGTATCATTGTATTATAGCCTAACCGATTAGGTGTTTGAAAGTACTTAATAAAATGACGCATAATTTTATTATAGAAACTGTTTGGTAGTCTAATATAATCAAAACTATATAGTAGAAATAAATAAAACCAGTCTTATTATAATATTACTATATACAATTAATAGTTGCAAGTCCGGGAATTTTGCCGCCGCACTATTCATCTCGAAAAGTTATTTCGGATTATCAACAAAATACAATAATACCAATACTGTATTAACATAATTCATAAATATAATACAAAAATACTAAGATCATGAAGTTTTTTTCAAACTCCATTACTCGACGATATTGGGCATAGGCTATTTTCCTAATAAATAGGTACACTATGGATTTTGAAACACGAATTTTTATATGTTTCTCAATTTAAATAAGGCACATTATATCACACACTTAATTAAAATTTGCAAGTTTAATTTTTGACTATACACAAATGTACAACTCATAGGCGTGCACATGGGATACTCAGTTATGCAGGTGTGAAACGGTCACGGAAAATCGATTGCGGTGAATTTTTCTGAACTCAAATAATTTTCATCATTCTTAGAAACATTTTTCTAGCTACGGTGTTTTTGTTTAAGCGGTGTATGGTGCTATAAAATCGTACTTTAATTTATTACACAAATTGGATATAGGTTTATTCATTGAGTGTAATATTCTTTGCGAATTGAGATATTTATCGAGTATCATGTAAGACCAAGTGACATTTTGAACGTAATACAATGGTAGTGCGTGATATCGATTTTATAAGGTTTTACGGTCAAAAAAAAAAAAAACTTAATGAAATGTTAAAAAAAAATAAAAACAATTGTCTGAACATCGCTGGTTCACGTATTATATACGGAATCTCGCGCCGTTATGACTTAATCCGACATGGTATAGCCACGTGGGGGAGGGAACGTTTGAAAATTGTTCAGTTGAATTACGACTCAGAAAACGTCCTACCTAAACGACCCATCGCGTGTTTGCCATTGTGTAAATGTATTATACATATACAGCTAACAGCAGAAGTTTGTATATAACACGAATACAGCCAATATTAGTCCGGAAAAAACTGGTCAGAATTTCTTTTTCCTTTTTTTGTTTTATCGTTCTTAATTAAAATTGGCAGAACTATACTATATATACCAACTATATAATAATAATAATAACGATATCTCTTCTCTTCCGATCACCGGTAACAGCCGCTATCGACGAGACATACGGCTGTAAACAGTACGCGTTTGTATACTACTTCAAAGCAGACAAAAAAAAGTGGTCTTTTAACCTAACCAACCGTCGTTTAATATTATGTATTTTAATTTGTGAATATTTATCTGAGAGTATAATATTATGTTAAGTATATATTTATACTTAATTTGTTTTTCTTTTTCCTTTTTTCGCATTTAATTTGCCTTTTTTTTATAACGTCCAGGTTACTATTGCAATACACTGTAAGTTATATAGATCTAAATTTAAAATTGTTTATTTTTCTAGAGATAGTGCTTTGATAATTATAGTATTGCACCGGATTCGTTTAAAATATCATGTGATTGAATTTAAAAAAAAAAAAAAATCTTTACAATATAAAATATTTTTATACCAAACCAAATAAGATTATGCTGAATTTCATTTTTATATTCTACTGCCATTGCAATTATAGTAATACTTTGAAATACGCGACAACACTACAACTGTTTTATGATTATTAAACTAAGCAGATAACCCATAAAAATAATATTTCAGCATTTCTGAGTGTATCGAAATCGCATTATAAATTTTCTTATTTATATTAAACTTTATAATATTATAAAATGTTTGATCCAAAATCATCAGTAATTTACTACTATGATATTGATAAATAATTTATAAATAAGTGGTTTATACATTGTTAATAAGATTAGTATTATTGTCTCAGGTGAAAACATGTACTTTACATTGATTATACAGGGTTTTATAGTAAGAACTGATATACTATGTAGGAAATTGGCTAATTGACTCACTATCTATTTAAAAACTTTTGCTTTCATAAATGTTATAAAAAAATATTTATTTTTAATTTTGATATCATAAAATTATTAATGGTAATATGTATTAAAAAAAAAAAAAAATTAACATCGGTAAGAATAACAATTATTATAAAGTTAGCTAATTATAAAATGTGTAAACTAATTTTGTTGCAGCCTTTATATACCTATTTGTAATACTAATAATATAGTTTTTATTGGTGCAACAATATTCTTAGTAAAATAGTTAATTTTAATTTTATATTTTCAAACTTTTAATTAAAAATTTTACCAAGAAACCCCGTTAAAAACATGTATTACATTGAGTTCAAACTTATATTTGCAATGTATTTTCTAAGGTTATTTGTTTGAGTAACTCTAAGCTGGTACTGAGTTTTGTTACATCTAACTTTGTTGTATTGTTGCCGGTCGGTAATATCAGAAATGCTAATCTCAAATCACACGTGAAAGCTTTGTTTGGAAAATCCGTTCGTTTGGTTTAAAAGTAAATTATGAATATCATATTTATATCTATTTATGGGATAGGTAGGAACTATATACAAATAATATTTTCGGAACAAACCACGTATTTAACCTGACCTAACAATAATTTAACGAAAAACATAATATATACTATATAATAATAATAAATTATATCGTCAACAATGATTATAAATAATCATCATTTTTTACAATTAGGGGTGGGATTAAAACGCCCTAAAAAAATCGAAAAATGCCCCTAAATGAAAACAACAAAAATGCCTTGATAATGTACTATAAAAGTTTAAAAATAAAATGACGGAATATTTTATAATGGTGATTATTTTTTTAAATATGACTCAATAAAGAAGTAAAATGCTTGTAGACATGTATTTTGTGTACCTAGTACAACTTTGACAGTTGTTGACTACATGTAAAAGTATCTAACCAATATATTGATTTTTATAAAAAATAATACATTTCAAACAATAATTTATGTCCATTTCAAGTAAAAATCATTAAACGTTTTTTAATTATTTTAAAAATAGTTTAAACAACGAATTTGTTAATTATATTATCATTGAATTAATATTTATATCTTCTTAGACACATTTTCTACTTTCAAAATTACTATTTTAACACAAAAAAAAAAAAAAAAAGATGAAAATTCATAATAATCTTTGTTTTAATAATTCATTTTACCTATAAAATAATTATGTAAATATACAGTATTCTTGATATTACGTTTAATGTATTATATTTATAATGATACTGTAAAATAACAAATTAAAATCTAAAAAAACAAAAAAAAAAAAAAATAGCAAAAACCCAGATAAATGACAAAATTAAAAACTTAAATTACACTATGATCACTCAAACTTGGGGTTAACCTAACCAGTCGCTTTCGCGATAGTATAAATAAATGCAGGGTAATGATATACTCAGTGAGACATTTACTTGAACTTAGTGATACGTTTTAACCACTATTTAAAGCATATAAGTTTCTTGATTACGATCGAAAAATTTCAAAGTCAATGGATAGAAGATAACATGATACATTGGATTTTCATAAAACCTAAGCAATAATAAGCACATCATTATGTGTATGCAAAAAAAAAAAAAATGGAAACATACAAATAAGAACTGGTTCTAAAACAGTCAGAACTTCAAAAATATAATAAATAAAACCTCATTGAAACTAACAATTACTTAAATATTATGTGACTGGAATCTTAAATTTAAGAATAAGTATTTGATTATTTTTTCATTTTCTTAAATAATTGTTGTATTACTTTCAAATTATATGTACAAGGTTAAATTTAACTATACAAATAATATGTGGAGACGGAAAAGGGGTTCTGGTATGGAGATAAAATATGATTTTTATCGAACGCTGGATTTAATAAAGTGCATAATATATTATTATTTGTTTGTTTATAAATATACGTTAGAACTCATTGGCGTATTTGACATCAGAAGTAAATAATATTGGAAAATGAAAATAATATAAACCGAAACAAGAACTTTGAAATTTTGAAAAACGTATTTGCCAATCTAGATTTTATTTTTAATAAGGAGTTAGAAATTAAGTTAAAATGTATTTAAATACAACTGCTAGATCACCGTTTTCAGTTCTAAACTCGGTTATTTACTCGGTATTTGTACGCAACAATTTCGGGTAAATTTATAATAGTTAAATCAAATACTCGCACCATATTTCGCCATTAATATAGAACAATGTTCTTAATAGTACCATTCTATCACTTATTTTTTAATTTCAAGTTATTTATATATCTCCTTCTTTCTTTTTCAACTTGGCTACACCCGATTTTCTAATTTCTTTAAACTCTCGTCTGTATACTCAACAACTAATCGGTTATGATAAATATTCATGCTTATAATTATCAGCACAACGCGTATTTTTATTTTCCATCATTAAATCTTCCAACATTAAAATGTCTATAAAATATTTGTGATTTATACAAGTTTCAAACTCGTATAAAATAATACTATGAAGTAATGCATAGGTTTTTATTTTAATTTCAATAAAAAATCATATAAGAAACCTGTACATTGTATTATTTTTAAGCTTTTTGACGAGCGAAATATGGTTTATGGACATTTATAAATAAATTGAAGACAATTTATTAACTTTATGGTAAATAAAAATTGTCACCAATATTTGTATTACCCCAACCTCTCCACCTATTCCGATAATCTTATCTCTAAAAGTACTAAGAATATTTTATTACGACCTCTTAAAAGAACCAATTAATTCGAATTGTTATCAGAAAAATTATCTTTAAGTATAGAAACAAAATAAATTTAAAAAAATAAAATAAAACAAATAATATCATTATTGTAAAATCAATGCACTAATCTCTCCACATAAAACTTAAAATGAAGTTTTAAAAAAAGCTTCAAGTTAAATTAATACATTTTAACTCAACCTTAATTACGTGCGTAAAAAATCAACTAATGGTTTTATTTTTATTTTTATATATATTCTCAATGAAGTTAATTTTTAATTTTTACATTAATACTTGTCTTATTAATTTATAAACTTATTAATAATCTTAATATTTATTAATACAATTACCTTAGATTGTGACTATTTCAATTTAAATTTATCATTAAACTAATTATTTTCATTCTTCACTCTGCATTACCGTATTATTTTATCGTTGAAATATATTTTAGATACTTAGTGTTTACTACAATCAATTTTTGCCATTAAAGACATGTTTATAGAATAACCTTCTTACCTATAAATTTACGAGTAAATCACTATCAAAGTAGTCATTACTTCTTTAAATATTTAATTAAATAATTTATTTTCAAAGTAACTTATTTTATAATATATTATAGTATAAAGTTAAGTGTTAAATTATTCATAGGATTAATAGATTTATTTTGAATATTTTCTATAATTTAGTTGAGAAAAATTTAGTTACCTTAACTGAGTTTAAAAGAATATAATTAATTTGTCCAGCATTGCAGAATCAAATTATTTTTTATTTCTAAGAATTATGGAAAGTAACAAAAATCAGAATAGTCGTTCTTTTTCTGGGAATTAGATATAAACCGAAAAATCATAAATGATCCGAGTGAATATACCAAACAATAAATAAAATATTCGTAGCCTTCAGCAATCGCGCAATTAAAAATCCAGGACGGTCATGGGAGAAAAAAAACTACGAGGTTTTGAAAACCGTATTAAAAGTCGTTTATTTTAGGGATTAACAATAAAAACGTAGATATTCGCTCGTTTATTGAATTTTATTTGCCATAGTGCACGGAATAAGAGAAAAGCTACCCGTGGTATTTATTATAAACACCCTATGTAAATAATGGTGCAAAACACTAAAGAATTCCGAGAATTTTCTTATGTTTAAATAATGTAGATTAGTATTTTTAATTGTCCTATAAATGGTGCATGTTTCAGTGAGTTTACGCTTGCTTGTTTAAGTACTTTTTTGGGTCAAAGATTTTTTATATATATTTTTGAAGTCTGCTTTATATATTGTGCATAAAATAAATCCACCTTGTTATTATGTACAATTTACATATGAAAAACAGTAAGTATGTTTGTTTTAAATACTATTCACTACTTATAATTTTATTCATCTATTAATTTTTACAAATGTAAATTATGAAAATATTATGTTCAGTTTGGCAATCCTGCAGAGTACTACATTGGCCATTATAAAATGGTTATTGTTATCAAATCTATTCGTTTTCGTATTTGCTTTCTATAATGAATTAAATACATTTGCAATAAGTATGTATTGTGTAAATTTATATTTATTGTTTTAGAGCCCAGAACTGCAGCTTATATTAAAGCAGGATATCGTATTTTATCAATTTTAAATAATTTTTCTTTACTTTTGGTCATAAATTAAAAATATGATTAACTTCCTATGATAGATCATAAATAATTTAGAGAACAATCATAATAAATAGATAAAATTAATTAAGCAGCAACATTTGACTAAATAATAATAATAATAATAAAATATCGTGTCATAAAATATTTATGGAATATGATTAGATACATAATGTTTATTAGTTTGCCAACTTTAAAATCGTGTTTCATTATCTGCGTAATTTATGATATTGGTATTTTTTGAATTATCACCAAATGCGATACCAGAAAATATTTATCAGTAAACCAAGGAACTACAATAATTATAATTCACATAACGATCCATGTAATTATAAAAACCATTAAAAAAATAATCCAATTTATTATTTAACTTTATAAATTCGAGTTTGAAAAGTTCAGAAAAAACTTAAAAGTTTCTGTATGTTAATAAATTATACTAGACTTACAAAAATTATAATATTAACATAAAACTATTGAAGGACTTACACATGCGTAATTTTAGTACATCGTATTAATATTTCATATACTCGCACACGTTATATGCAAATTTCTAAAAGTATACATTATATTATTAAAGATAAAATAATATAATTTTGTTTCAGAATGTTCATGATATTTATTGACGTCAAGCGATTTAAACCTTGACGAATATAATATATATATATATATTTTTTAAAATGGCGGATCGAAAATCCTAGGCATAATTGTGTTGAGTTAAGAGAACAGCGGTCACATTTAATGGTCAGTTTGATTGTACCTATTTAATGAAAAAGCGTTTAAGTAGCGCAATTGGTCACGTCCGCCAGTCACATGCTTTGTGTATTATTAAAACATCTCTATTCAAATCATCCAAAGTGAATATATTTTTTACATGAAAGTAATGCACTTTGCAATGCAAATAAAATTCGAATGGTCTGTCAATACCATACGAGTGAAATATTAAAAATTATGTACACTTGAATAACAATTCAATTCACAAATTCAGTTGACATTTCATTTGCAAAATAAGTGTTACTGATATTAAATTCAAGAGTTAAAATAGTTCAATGATTTTATGAAGTCGTACAAAATGTTTAAAAATACATTTACAATTTACCCACATCATTTTTTTATTTATTTAATAAGTCATGTTAAATGTCCATAGTAATTTGGTAAATGTCTTAGGTTTTCTTCAAGCTTTTTTTTAATTTTATCATTGAAACCCAGCTGCTGTACCTTCACAGATCCATAGTATTTTGCAATTATATGCTAATTACAACGGTATACGTAAAACATTTTTAGTAATGATGCTTAGATAATGAATTTATTTTAAAAAATCAAACAAATTTCAAAAGTAAATCATATGCATAAGTTTGAAAATCGTGATTCATTTTCTTACACACACTATAGAAACTAAAAACTTATATGTTATCATATAATTTATAATATATAGACATAATACAACATATAAATAAAATTCAATATTCGAGAAATCATAAAATATGATAAACTAACGAGTTTATAGTATAAGAAGTTATTGACAATAATATACTATACTACAATGTTGTAAATTAAGAAAATACCTACGTATAAAAATATTTGTTATGACGAAAAAAACTTATAAAATATTAAATAAGAAATCAACAGAGATCATGATATGAAAAAAGTGGGATGTGTATTTAAAAACAAATTAAAAACTGAGGAAAAAGCATAGAACAGATGCGATATAATTTATATGCAAATGAGATGTTTTTGGAATTTTGTAATTAAGAAAAACAGATTCATTTATTTAAATAGCCAAAAAAAAAAAAATCATTCATATAACAAGACTCATATTGATAAAAAAAAAAATTTTAAAAAATGTATTTATTTTAAAAGGGATACATTTATTAATTTACATAATGTAAATTCTAGAAAACTGTAAATAAAAAAAAAAATTTTTGTAACCGTTTTGCTTATTTTGTTAGTTTTTAAAATTGTATAAGATCAAGTATAACCCTCCTTAATAAATCCATTTCCTGCTTATGACATCAATTTTGTTAATTCTGTGATAAAAGTTAAAAATTCATACGTATTACAACAACATCATAAACTGGATTTTTTTAAATTTAAGTAAAATATGTAAAATTGATTATAAAATGATAAAAAAAATATTTTTAAATGTCATCGTTGTTAGAATTATGACTATTTATATTAAAATAGAAATACGACTTACACATTAAATTGCATATCCATTCTAACAAAAAATACTATTAGATTTTTAAAATATGTAAATGTGCATATAATACAAACTTGATAAAAGTAAATTATAACGCATTAGTATAATATTATTATACAAATTGAGAACGTACTTAACTTTATTTTTTTTCAATTTATCTTTCTATGATGGAAGGTATGATGTAAGACCGTTTTCTCAAACGGAAACTCAACTAAAGTAAGTTGTCAATCGACTCTAAGTTATCAAATGTTATGAAGACGGATGATATAATGTAAGCCTACTGGGAATACCTACCATTGTTAGTAGATGAGACACATAATAAATCGACTCTAAAAAAGACAAAATAAATAAATATAATAAAAATAATGGTTTTATAATAATGTAACCTAATTTGTTTGAAACAGTATACAATATACATATTATAATTTTACGTTTTAAACAATTTTGTTTAATTTAACAATCGTATATCATTTTAACTGGTATTAATGGTTTATTAAAATAGTCTTGTCACGATTTGCAGCACGGTGGAAAATGATTTCACAAAGGTTAGCTTGAAATATATTTATGAAAATATTTTAAGAAAACTATAGTAGTTAGAAAAGACATCATAAGACTGTAAGTAAATGATTTTTCATGCTGATTATGATAAAAATATCACATTATCGAATTGTGATCATGGTCACTATAATATAAAAGTATAGATATCCTACAAAATGTATACGAATAATAAGTAGTGAAATGTGATCGTCGTATGGATGGCATAGATATTAATGAGATGAGAAGTGGATTTTAAACTGTATTTAATATATTCTGAAATCAGTAAAATGTAATCAAGCCTTTATGCCAACACAGAGTCACCCCTCCCTTCACCGATTTCACCTTTTAACTTAATTTAAAAATATATATTTATAAAGCACAACATTTTAACAAATAGTATTATTGTTAAACTTTTTCCATGATCATAATAAATATTATGCAATATTATGTATTTTCGTTGTATCGCCGCAAACACTTTCGGTCTAATAATAGAATAAAAAAATAGATTTAAAAATGGCATTATTGAATTAAGAATACATTTCTTACTTCAGTATTAGAATCTAAACTCGTTACTACTTGTTAGTAAGCAAATAGTCAATTATCACTAATACAAATACATTATAGTAACGTTTAATGTCGGCGTTGATTTCGTATTACAAATTTATAATGTCTTATAATAATCAACCGTCTGTAATTTGTGACTAAACGAGCAAAAATTATTTGAGCAACAATAAGAAAAAAAAGGTTGCTTTTTAACTTAATTAATTAGGATACGATAGAATTTAAAAAAGAAACAGTTTGTCGCAAAAATATATAAGAAGAAAACATTTTTCGTAGCTTAATTTATATGTTATCATATTTTTATGGTAAACTTCAACTCGTCACGGGAATATTATGCATTATATTATACGCCTTTTAAGCATGTTTTTTCAGTAAACAAAGGTAATTAAATTAAACATATATTTAAAATCATGAAATTGAAACATTTTTCGAGCCTTTATGTTTAAATTTTAACCAAAATGTTTACTTTATTAAAAGCAGTATCTACCTATATACTACCTACTTAAACTTTAAAAGTTTTCTGTTTGATTCGATGGCCATATTTTTTAGTCAAAAAATGTATTGAATTAAATACAGTAAAATCTCTCTTAACAGGCACTTCCTAATAACAAATGTATTTTTTCTTAAAAATGGGGACATTTTTACTAATTTTAATGGAAAAACTCTGAATAGTAGACATTTATTTTTGTCATAATTTAAAAATAATGATAAAATGAGTCAGAAAACGTGCTTACACTAGAACCTACAACAATAACAAGCTCCTTCAAAATCCAATTTTTTTTACACAAAATAAAATTGTATTTATACACGTACTTTGATTTCACGTTAGTACTTTAAGGTCATACAAATTTCCATTATTTAATTTTCAAATATTTATCTGTCACTTAAAAAAACAAAACATATTATATGTGTGTTTCTTCATGATTTATCAATTAACCTATGAAAATTGAATTTTTTTAAATAATAATTTTCAAACAGCAATTCAAGATTTACACATTTATTTAAGTAGTTAAAATTAAACATTTCTAAGAAATTAATGCACATGTGCATAATTTATTTACACCAAGGTAAGTTTTATGTAACACTTACAAATTTAACTATTATCACGTGTGTATAATGGGTGCAGTCAAACGTCAAAATGTATATACCTACATACTTACATAATATTATGAATATTATTAAATAGGTTTCTGAACTTTTTGATTGCATTATATTATTTTCCCAGACAAAAATGCCTACAGAGAGAACTGTTTTAGTTTACAAAATTGTAATATTTAGGATAAACGATAATCCGACGTGGTTGTTTTTCATTACTAATGTTGAGGGTTACAAAATCCTTAAAGTGATTACATAGGTTTCTCCACGCAATATTACAAGCCATTTCAAAATTATATAGACAATTTGGCGTAAGTAAAGGGATAGAAATGTATGCTGCAGTAGTGTAATCGGCCAATATAATAATAAATGTGTTATATTATGTTCACTATACGTTTTTAAATTTAAGCTTATATACATTTATATGCGCTGCGCAATAGTTTAATTCCTATAAAGCCAATGACTGTATAGTCTGTGCATGTGTCGAATGTTTCTTGTGAATTTTCTTCAGACTGCAGCAAAAGGTTGAAGAGGAGACCGACCATTTTCCACGTGGCTGTGTTGACAAAAAATAAACTCCCTTCGGGCATCCCTATCGTATTTATTATTCGTATTAAAAATAAATAAATAAATAAATCAGCTACAATACGGGTCAAGAATTTCATTCATGTCGTAAATCAATTTTTGACACATCACGGTAAAAATTCAAAATTGTTTAACGCTCGTGTCTTGCAACTCTTTGGTTTTTAGATTTTAAAAAGCAGTACATTAATTAAACGCTATTACCACGTGAGTATATTATTATAAATTTATAGCGAACGTAATATGTTGTATCTTATATTGACAATAAAATTATCCGAATGAGTGTACCAATGAAAAATGTAACGTGGTTATTTCATCGAACAAGAACTCTAGTTTACCGAATAATGTCAATAGACGCTATAAACATTAGTCTTCGAAGCAATTCCATTTCCAAACACTTAGCCAAATGTTTTTCTATTGACAATTGTTGGAGACACAAACGTTTTAAGGTTTATTTTCTATAAATTTGTCCTATCTATAGAATTTAAATCCCTGTGACTGTATTCGGAGTTTCAAACAGATTACACACATCATAAAACGTATAAAAATAAGTATAATATTATTATGTAAATATCAGTCACAAACTGTGTGTATATAAATGTAAATTACATTATATTATAACAACATATATTATGTTTAGTTTCCTAGTTGTATTAAACCCAAATACAATTGTTTTGTTTCATCACGTATCTAATCAAAACTAATGTTTAAAAATAAAAAATATTTAATTTCTTTTTTTTATGCACATTTATTATTCAATCGCATACGTAACTCACGCTCAGTGCTCATTTTAGTTCTTAGCACAGATATCTTATAGTCTTTGAAGATGTAAAATCTATTTGGTTCATAATAATTACTCTGCGGTATAGTAATAAACCTAATAAACATCCAATAAATGAATATTTAATACATTATTAAAATATCCTATTTTAATACATGGCATACATATTGGAATCAATAATATATTTTCATACGCCTATTGTTTCTAGAAACTATATCAATCAGTGGAAATTCGATATTGAAATTACTTAATATTAGAATAATAGGCCATTAGGGCATATTTTGAATTTTGATTAACAACACGCTCCCAACTATTATCACTAAAAGTCATATGAATGAGATTGAGCTCTTAATAGGAACTTTCTAGCTTTTTTAGATGGTAGTACATTATTTTACTGACAATATTTTAATATTTTAAGATATTTGTAAGGTTATTTCTCTTCGTGGACTTTTTCACAGCCACTTTGGTGCGTAGTTATTTCCAGCTCTAGTAGACTTGAGGTGTATAATTTTTTTTAAATTTTATTAAAATTAATAAACTGTTTTAATTATTATTACTTAATGTTCTTTTTTCAACTACCATTCGCAATAACACAAGTAGTTCATATTGAAGGTGCTATGAAGTTAAAATAATTATTGTGGTAACAAATCATAATGTCCACGCAGTATTATTTACTTGTGCAAACAGTAAAATTACAGTACACGCGTCAACGTAGTTTAAATTCACTTCAATTTATCCGCACTTCCATATATATATTAAATAATGTAATAATAATAGTAATAATATAACATGGTATTATATAAAACCAGTAACTGAAAACTAATAGGTATATTAATATATACTGCATATATTAATGTATCATACACACATTCGTCTGATTGGGGATTTTCGAAAATCCTCTCTACATTTGATACTATTAGCAATATATACAAATATACAGACGCGCAATTTGGGGCAATATTCGCGTAACGATATATTATGTTTAACTATAAAGTATAGGAATCTAATACGACTGTTTGCGAGATTATGATATTTGCGTGGCGTGTTGATTAAGTCGATTGACGTAGCCTATAATAGTATATTATTAATACTACTATGAAGTCCAACGAGACTGATGAAATAATGATGAACGTGCATTTAACCAGATACACAGAACCGATACCAATATTATATTATTATATAATATTATAATAATATTTGATCATCATAAAAAGTACAATTCTTATATATCCAATTTCGGCTCACTTTGCATACATCTCTACTGTGATATAGTCCATAGGCGTTTATTATATAAATAGTTTTGCACATTATTAATGTACTAAATTATAGTGTACAGCGTATTTACTTTGTTCTAGAGTTTCTTTAATGATTTTTAGATTAGGCAATTACTATTATTACAATACGACAAGCTATATAGTATTATCAACATAAGTGCGCATTTATTTTATCGCCCCTAATAGCTCACACGTACTAAAATATTTCTCCCATATAAATTACAAATACTATATTATATTATATTATATTATGTATGATTTTTGCATCATTAGAATACCTACTAACCTTGACATTTAAGCCATTGGATTAAAATTACTATGGCAAATTATTAATTCTTTGATCTTGGTTTCACTTACTGTAGGTTTTTTATTTCTGAAGCATGGTTTTTTGTTTAATAATATCATTTAATCCAGCGTAAATGACTACTTGTTACTAAACTAACCTGCAAACAATACACTAATGTTTTATGTTGTTGTTGATGATTTCTTTTTTTTTTTTAAACGTGGAATCAAATGCGTTATAATTAGTATAAATCTCTTATGCATACAAACACATAGACGCCTACTGTGTAGAGTACAATCCGTTGGGCATGGACTACATTCACGTGACAGGAAATATAATTAATTTACTGAAACAACAGCTAACTTAAACTTCTCATACACACACTCTTAAGTATATATATATATATATATATATATATGTATATTGAGCAATACACATTCAACAAAGTAAGTATAATATATCGCACTTTCCAGCAGCGGCGAGCCTTTGAATGAACTCTTTGCGTATGACGATGAATATTCCATACGAAAGCTATACGAAAAACGGAATATAGAAGTGGTGTTGACAAAAATACGAAAGTAATTAAAAAAAATAAAAAAAAAAATAGCTAACCACAAAGGTTTTTATTTTAATTCCTACGCACTACGCACATCTTTGTGGTATGACATTTAAATGTGTTTATAAAAGTGAATCGTTCTTTTTCTTCAAACTTTATTCAAACAGGATTCAATTTACTAAGACAAAAGAAACACTCAAAGTGTAAATGAACTACAATGGAAAATGCGGACATTTTTATTGAATTGTTTTTTTAATGCTGCAAAACAGAAAAAAAATTACTTTAAGAAATAGAGGAAATCAGGACGTTTTCCTAAATGGTCTATCACACTATGATGATTGAGAAGACAGCTGATAGCTAATACAGCTAAGAGCATTTATTTTTGCTGTTTCGAATACGTAAATCGACTAGTATGTGCACAAGTACACAAGAAAGCTAAAAAGAAGAATAACGTTGAAAATTTTATTAAAAATCGTTATGTAACATTTTAATGCGATAAAAGTAATGTAATATAAAAAAGTTTGTTTAAGCAAAAAAAAAAAAAAAAAACAAAAAAATTAACTGTAAACAAAGTAAAGCTACATCCATATAGGTGTTGGGTTGAATTTAACTGATATCGATTGATTAAAGAAGCATTATATTATGTATATTAAGTATTCAAATTTTAAAAAGTTTAAAAAAGCCATTCACAATAAAATGTTACGCGTAAAAGAATTAAAAAAATTAAGTTTAGACATACTACTTTTTTTCATTACTATTTTTATAGCAAATAGTCAACACAGTTAATACCTTTTTATAAAAATTTAACAACTTGTTCAAATTAGTAATATTATTGATGTGAAGTATTATTATTTAAGTGTAGTACGAAAAAACAAAAAGAAATAGGTACCAACATCACTTTGCAGGTTAATTCTAGCTTAACTATAATAAATATTTTGAAAAAGTAGACAATGGATATGATTTTATATTACTCCATTTCAAAGACGATATTAATTAAATTACTTGCAATACTTGAATTAGGTTTTATGAGTATAATATACAAAACTCCTGACTTCATACTATGTAATCTTTAGATATTTTGTGAATATATTATCATACGCCCAGTACTGCAGCTTGTATAATTATATACCATAATAGTCTCTTCCTCTGTTACATATTATGCACAGCTGTTGGCTTTTAATCTGTCACAAGCCTTTAATCATTGGCATGCAACTATTCAAGTTGAATTGTATGACACATTTCCTAGCCCATATTAACAAATTATAAATAGATACACCCTAAATTACTTAATTAAAATTATGCCAACAAATAATCGTACGTGAATAAAATAATTTAGAGTGTCTTTAATTTTGGTATCTATATTAGTTATACAACTGCATATGTGATTAATGTTCTTTTTAATAAACAATATTATTTCAGTTGGATAAAAATATATATTTTTCAAACCTCCCACGACGATTTTTTTTCCTCTGATCAAGTATCATTTATACAATAAAATCGTGTTACTATTTTATTACGATTTAATACAAAGAATTAAAATAACATTAAATAGTATTTACTAAACACATTTACTTTAAGTTATTTTTTAACTAAATATAGAGTAAATACTAAAACGTATATACAAGTACATAATATTATAAAACATTATTTCTCTTTTTTTTTTTCATTAATGCATATTCTTAAATGTTTCATGGTAATAATTTTGATTAGATACTTATGTAATAAACATGATATTATCTTTGTGTTACTTTCGTGAAAGTTATTCATTTAAAAATTAATAATTATTAATAATCAAAAATTAATTATCATGATTATCAACATTAATTTAAAAAAAAAAAAAAAAAAAAAAAATGGAAAATTAGTTAAAACATAAAATAGACAAAAATTAAAAAGTTTATAGATGTATCCTAATGTCTACTAAGATTTAAAATAAATTGAGCTTTGACTTATGGTATAAATACTCATATTTATACAAATAATAAAAAAATTTTAAATTTAAAAAAAATTGTTAAAAAATTAAATAATATTACTCAAAATTATGAATAATAATTTATTTAAATGTATCAATACCTAGAATTTTATAAATATTATATCTATTTGAACTAATTATATGTATATATGTTTATTATTTAATAATAATTGATAAACTTTTCAAATAAATAACTTCTTATAATATTTCATTTGGTTACGGTTATAAAGTATTCAAACTAAATAAACTTTGGGCTTACTAATAAAATTATGCATTATTCATTTTTTTTTATACAGCTTATATCCTTTATACAAGTTTAAATATATTTTTTATTCTATTTTCGGTATTTATGTACCTACCTCAACTATTCTTATCTTATGAATCGGGAGAACACATTGTAACATTTCTGAAATATTTTCAACATTCCGATATACATATACATCGTATTAATATACCGTACATTTTCAGTGAAGCCTCATTAGCTTTTTAAATAAATATATACTTATTATTAAGCAGTTGAAATGGATACAACTATATAATTCTACTGAGAAAAAATAATATACACATACTATATAATATATAAACCATATTTAAAAATAGTAAATGTATTTATTTAATGATTGGGAGAGAAAAAATAATTGAATAAACGCAACTTAATTATATAGACCAAATTTGTAATCTCGATTTGTTTTGCAAATTTTTCAATATTAATATTATATCATATTATACTCCTTTAAAACCGATTTTTTCTAATTCGATCAAAAAGGTTTACAAATGTAAAATGTTAATTTAGATCACGTTTTCCATAAAGCTAACCAAAACATAAAACTAAATTTTTCATTTTAATAATTTTAATTCATAATAACATATGAATGAATAAAAATTACAAAGGGTAGGTGTAAACATTCAATATTATAAGATCGAAATATTGTTACTATATTTATATTTTTAGCTATAGTTTATTTATAATGATTTTCAATAATTGATAAAAATACGACGAAATTCCAACAAAATGTAAAAAATTACTATTAAAATATAATATTAAATCATTTATATATGTATATTATATACATAATAAATACGAAGCACAAAAAAACTTATTATTTATATATTACACTGGAAGTTCTATAAATCGCATTCGACATGTATCACATGATATATAATTTTTAATGTGCGTAACCACTTTAAAGTGCATATACATTTAAAGAATCGTATTACGTTATTATTCTTATAAATAATATCTGAGTGGGTAATACTACCAATAATATACGAACATAAATATATATTTATAGATTTAGTTTTAGAATACACATTTTTAAGTATAATGCGATAAAAATTGGAACCAATAAATATTTTAGGTCATAAAAAGTAATTAAATTGGTATCAAACATATCCGGTTTTACTTCGAAAAAAATAAATTTTTATAAAAAAGGTACTTAAAATATATGCTTGAATAAAGATTAAAGACATATTATTTTAGAACTTAGAACACGGTAAGTATTAAAAACAAATAGTAATACATTAAAACGATGTTATTATAAAAATATAAGACAATATTATCAGGAATTTTCTTAATAGCTAGAATTATGGCCAAATGATGTATACAGTTTGTAATAAATCAACTGAAAACATGATAAGAAAATAATATTCAATAAAATTAATAGTAAGGTATCACCGGTGCTTATTTTAATAAAACGTGTGATATATAAATATTTAATTAAAAATTGGAATTAAAATTATAATATTCTCATTACAAATAAAAACTTTAATGAATTTATTTCATTCTTATTTATTTAAACAGTACTTTTAAAATACTACATAAACAGACGCACAACCGTAATGCATCTTAAAAGCCTACCTATAGCGCCATGAAACATGATTTTATTATCAAATACGCATTATCATAAATAAATATTAATGTATTTTTATTTGAAAAATTAGACTTAATATAAGTTCCGTTGAAATACGATTTTGAAATCAAAAATTGTTGAATATTTTGAAAATTATTTTTTGGCATTCTTTACTTAAAAAATCGGAGACCGATGTAATAAAGATTTTCTCTCGAAAAAAAAAATGATCAAAATTCTACTCTCCGATAAGTCCTGATTGTTTTTTTTTTTGTAAAGTCGTTTTTTACCTTTGAAATGTTTAATTTTATTCTTTCAGGCTGGCTGTCATATGGCGGCTAAGCAACTAAACCACGTATTCCTTATATCTTACCACTTAATAAATAGTCAGCTTTTCGTCCCTGATATAAATTCTATGTTCTTCATTAATTGTAAAAAATGCTAAAAAAAAATTAAGTAAAATAAAATGAACACTTTTTACTAAATAAATTTACTCACAGAATAGTTAATAGCAGTTCGCGGTCATAGAGTAAAATAGAAAAACTACTATCGCCGCCACCAAATTCTCATTGATGCTGTATCAATAATAATATTTACGTTTAACGACCAAAAATATTATGATCTTTAAAGTTATGTCATCGCAATATTGTTGTTATAGAAAAAAAGAAGAAGAAAATTAACATTCTATCAAATATAAAATAATAAAATCATCGCATTAGTAACGATTAAACGGTCATATTCATAAGTATAAAAACTTAATGTAAATATTTAATACATTATAATATTATATCTTAGTATCTTACAAATATCCTTGTTTTTTCATTTAATAAAACCGTTTACATAATATTTATAACATAAATAAAACACACATATACATACGAAGAAACTTACTATTTCTCTCGCACACACAAACTGCGAACCAGATGTTCACTTGGCCAGTATAGACACATTTCAAAGCCGTTCTAGTACATTTACTACATAAGAGCGGTTAGATTTTGTTAGTTTACATACGATATCTAGATGAGAAAGTTTACAAATATACAAACTTTAATCAATATTTAAACTTGGTATACATTACCTTTTTAATTATAAAATATTTTGTTCCGAGTGGTAATGATAATACCAGGTTAATATGTCAACCATGTGGATATAAACAAAGATTAAAAAAAAAAAAAAAACAAACGAATTTTTCAAAATACTGTTAAGTATTAATACGTTTTAAGTTAGTCTACGGTAATCCTCATCGATTCAATATTTTATTCCTCTGTATAAGTTTATCTTAAGAGTAATTTATTGGTGAAAAATATGTGGAAATATCAATAGAAAAATTCCATTTCAAACTAATTACACCCTCGTAGCTATACTAGTTATTCACGCACGCTAGACCGTACTTATAGTTTATTGTTGCTTAAAAATAAAAGAAGAAGTTTTTACCACTTTTTAACTTTGTGAATCCAACCCATTTTCATATTATTTTAAAACAAAATACAGTTTTTCTATAATTAATGTACAACAGAAACATAGAGTTTAAAATAATTTTAACAATGAAAAAAAATGCTTAAATGAGAAATATCTATTGGAAAAATAAATACTATTCTTTAATCTACTAAAAAAAAATAATAATAATAACGTTATGTTTATAAATTTTATGAATTGTTTTACCTTTTGAACAACACATAGGAATTTTTCGATTATAATAAAATTAAAAAATATGTTAGTATATAAATATGCCATTTAAAAAAAAAAAAAAAATATTTTGTCTTTTATTTATTAAACACTCTCAAAGTGTATAAGACATAGTATATACTTACATACAATACATATTTTTTTTAATATAAATTTTAATTTCTACAAAATAGTTTTTAAAAATTCGGTTTTATTGATTAAAGATTTTTCAAAAATTTTGATTTTATTACAAAAGCGTTTAATACTCTTAAAAAAGTTAATGGTGAAACATAATTTAAGTTAACGTTATTAGAATAGAAATTATTTTAAGTGAAGTACATTTAACACGAAAAGTGTTACTAAAATTTTGCACCCTATTAAGTTTCAACCAAATTCTAATCTTTTCTTAAATATTACATGGAGATTAGTTCAATTAACGAAATGTTAACACATCATTAATAATCAACGTGTTTCATATGAATTTGGTTGTGCTACTAGAATATTAATAAGTAAAACATCCAAGTTAAAAATGTATAAAGGATTATAATTTAAAGGCGTAATACAAGTGCAAAAAAAAAAACTTCATTCATATATATTACTCTTTAAAATGTAATTAAAATCGGAGTACATTAACTAAAACTGCAAATTAGTGAACGCGCATTAGCTGATAAAGTAATTTGCTTGTCTATTAATAATTAATTTATTTGCACTACTATTTAAAACTTGCAATGAAACACATACTATTTTATTATAGCATTCTAAGGATCTGTACCTTACTATACATGAACCAGAGTAAAGATCATTAGGAAAATGTGCATAAACTGGCAGTAATACGACAAAATAGAATTGCAACAATAATATTTACAGAAGATTAGAAGACATATTCTTAGATAGTTTGAGTATCTCGATAAATGTTTAATTTCTACGTGGAACTTTCAATCTTGCACGATGGATGACGATTGTATACAGATACATTAAAAAATAATAATAATAATAAAATAAAGCTAAAGTTTAAGAATAAAAAAAAGAATAAAAATAATCAAAACGGTCTGTTCGATAGTAGTGACAGCAATAATAATAATAATTCTACTTCGAAGGGAAGTGTGTGCGTGTTTGGAAGACAAACGCGTTCCGAACGTCGTGATATTATTGTTTATGTGAAATGTTATGTCGTGGAACAATCGAGTGTGAGTCCGATGAATGAGGTGGCGGGTTGTAAAGACGGGACGAGAACCTAAAACTTATTCAGGGGAATTCGGTATCCGACCGACATGTGCGTAGTAATATTTGCCACCCGACAACAAATACGTAATAATTTGACGTGACTGTGTCACAGTTGTCGTTAGCAATATCTTGCCGGCCCATATCTATCATTATAGTATATTATTAACAGCCCAATTTTGGTTATTGGACGAAGGTTACCGAGTCATTTAAGATTGGTCCCTTCTTTTATGTAAAAATGTACAATAATTCGTCAGCCTGTTAAGCAAATTTTGCCAAAAAAAAAAAAAAAAATATATTATATTAAAATTGTAATTACTCTTTTCGAATACTTTCATTGTAGTTTAGTACTAAATATGATAGTTTTGTATAAAAAGACATTTTTTAATAGATTTGAGTTTTTTTGTCTAAAATGTTTATATTTTTTTAGAGATTAAATTTCCAATTATATTTTTTTCCCCATTGTTATAGTAAAGAACCAATTTTATGGATATATCTATTTAGTGTATTTTTTCGGCGTTATAATTATTTATTTGACTCGAACTGCAATTTGTTGAAAAGTACGAACAATAATGATGCCAGTCAATTATTATAATTATTATTATTATTATTATTTATTCTTTTTTTTTTCATTAAATTATAAAAAATCAGTTGTTTTCTAATTGTGTTTTTTTTCGATAAACAGTCTGACGATATATTATACTAAGCATTTTAGCATACATAAAAATAAAATAAAACAGACAGTTTTAAAATATTCGAAGTTTTTGTAGCTAATCACTGCATTATTAGGTATCTATTAATATTACAATACGTTTATTAGACACATTACCTTTTTAAAACTGCATTTAATATTTAAGTTTTTTAAAAGAAGTTTACAAACTAAGAAACACGATAACTGCAAAGTGGGATGTTTATCTTTGTAAACCCAATGATGCAATTAATTATTTGTTTCAGTAGTCCCATACGGGTAAAAAAATTAAATAGGAAACCTATTAAATGTTACAGAACTTCATATTACATAAAATTAGTCCTATACTAAGTTATTTCTATAATATTATTATGTAATAATAAGAATTAATAACCAATCACGAATGTCATCACAACGCTGTCAAGTTATATACAATATTATGCATATTATTTACTATTTTTAACATTTTTAAATCAATATAGCAGATGAACTGTACATAGCTATGCTTAAAAACATTTTCTTAGCTTTTATTTAATATTTTTATCCATTCGATTGATTATTGTCAGTATTAATAATTAAGAAGAAAACAATTATACAACTATCATAATATAACTGTAATACGATTATTATGGTGCAATCAATACATTTTGTAGATTAAAACACGATCTCACTCAAAAACTAAATCTTCGCTACAAGTTTCCACTTACTGATTAAAATATAGTGTTGACATAGGGATTTTCTCTATAAGCTTTAACTACTAGTGGCCATGACTTAAGTGATTTTTTTTTAATACATTTAAAAAAATATTTAAGTTTAGTTCATAAAAAGAGCCAACCATAAATTTATTGAATTATCGAAAATTTTATAAATGTTGTTTTACACACAGTGACAAATAGGTTTTCTTTTAATTTTAAATACAGAGAAGAATTTTTATGTAGTTAATATAATCTAGCGTTCCTTCCTGGTAATTTAGTTATGGTATTACAAATTATAATAATAATTGATGTTCTTGACAACAATCGTGGACAAAAACTTGTATATAAATAGTAAGTTGAAACTAAAAACTATTTTTTTATTTTTTTTTATTACACTTAGAGACTGGATTTAGTACCCCAACTGAGTAAACTATTGTTCAAGGGCTACATATAACACATTTTAGATCCCTACAACTATATAATTTTTCAACAAAAAACACAGAAAAATATATTTATTTTGATTTACATATATTAAAAAATTAGTAAATTTAAAATTTAATTTTTCTTTTAAAATAAAATTATCGTAAAAAAAAAGTAATAAATATTTTTAAATTGTTTTTGAGTATGTAATATAGTTATATATGTTCAAATAAATGATCGGCGTTATAATTGTAGAATATATACAAAATGTAATGCCTTGTTTATTTATTTTGGGTCCTCACAATATATTTCACCCAAAGGTGCTAAGTGCTAACTCCTAATTTTTACTTCAATTGTATGCAGGTTTGTGGAAATGTTGACTATTATTGAAACAGATATAACTGATATTATGTTATGAAATGAAAAAAAAAAAATTACTCTCGACAAATTCACTGTATTATTTATGAAGGTTACAATTGATTTTTCTGTGGTTTGTATTAATATGTTAATTTTTCATGTGTGGCTTTTTAAAGATATTCCCAAAAACAAAAAATAAAAAAAATACCTCTCCACCTCTATTGATATATACTATACGTTACCTTTATATTGTATTAGTTTAACCAAACTCTACACAATATTGCAAAATATAATACCTATATAAAATATAACAATATACCATTGTACCATATTATACAGAGATACATTTGAAAGCACTCAATTTACTTCGATGGTATTCTATATATTGTATACATATTAATTCGACCGTATAAAATAGCCCGTGATTTACATCGCGTTTTACATGTAAATCAGCTGAGAAACTCGTTAGGAAGTTCACAAAGACGTAAACAGGCACAGTGTCGGCGCAGCTAGAGACCGCATTAAAAATCGACCAACGAAGCATCCGACACTCACCCCCCGCTTCTAACAACACTGTTTCGCATAAATTTCGAAAAAAAAATTTTATACCGTAGCCGGGAACAACGCGCATCTAGCTATAATATATTATACGTAGGTATCGTTATAATATTGTATAAAACTAGCATCGCATTATGTATACGAGTGCGATATGTATATAGGACGATCTATAAATACAGGCTATACTAATTTTTTATGTTTTTTAATAACTTAAAGTATTTTTAACACTTTTTTTTTTACAAAGTTTAAATAAGCACCGTTTAATTACGATAGGTATAAGACAATAAAAAATTGAACCCATATATTATGCAGCACGTGTCAAAACTTATCAATTAAAAAAAAAAAAAAAGTAAATAAATAAATAATAATAATTTAATGTTTGATATTCAAAAAATGGTTAGCACTTGGTTGCTAAGTACAAACTAAGTATTATTTGTCGTTAAAATAAATAAATGCGTAAACAACAGCATTATGAAGGAAAATGTTATTTTATAAAAGCGTATATACAGTACTTTAATCTTATGAGTAATGATTTTTATAAAATACAAAAATTAATTAACAAATTTCGAGTTAGCCAGGTAAACAAATCACTCCGCAATTATATAGTGTTCGTGAACATTATTTTATGAATATTATCATAACATCAGCTGCGGTGACGAAATAATAAATCCTGGTTATATAACGCACTTACGCGTACACATAGATATTTGTGAGATGACTGTAAAAAATTCCAATAGTTTTATCATTCACCGCGACTGTTGGGTGAAACTATTCGTCCTATTTGTATATTACTCATATTTTATTTTTATATACATATAATGTGTGTATGTGTAAGCTTCTTTGTTTACGAAATTAAGTATTAGATCGGTGATGATTGCTACAGACATCTGATGATTGTCCTTCGGTTTATTTTATAATAGCTGGTAAAATCGACTCGGACGTAGAGTTGCAGCCGCTGCAACGCTGAAACTATTGCCCTGATCCTGAACCCCACTCATCTGTATCTATAATACCTACTTATAATATATAGATTAATATACAAACTGCTCTCTAAGAGCACTCAACCAAAATGCTCTGCACTACATCGTCAGACTCCTTATTAGGTTTGACCAATACAAATTTCTGTTAAAATAAAAAAAAAGTAACTAGGTACACAAACGAAAATACTCCATATGAAACTTGTCAAACGACGATTTTCCGGTAATGTCGCCGGAAACTTTAAACGATTCATTAACGTCGAAACATTAGCGTATATTATCATATTATCATACATAGACAAATGTCAAGTTATCATAAATAATAAATACATAATAATAAGTTATATTAGACTTATCTTCAGAATTAAAAGATCGATATTATAGTCAATAGAGTCTATACACAAACTATATTTTGTTTATATAATTGACAATCAAAATTGATCAGAAATGTTAATATATTATTATATACAGACCCATATACCTAATTTATATTTATTTTAATAAGAGGAATATTTTATAACGTTTTGTTATATATTTTTTTAAGAATGGTAACAATGATTGCACCATAATTTAAAATTTATATTTGTTACTTTGGCCGTACATCATTTGCGCATCGTCTGTTTTACCTGTACCAAATTATCACACATCAATTGCACACCAACACGCTGAACAATAGAGTTATATAAAAAATAATTTTCATAAATAATATGTAATAAATAGATACAAATAGTTAAAAATAAATTGAATTGTATTCATAACCATATAAATAATGCACATATTATTGAAATGAACACTTTTGTTGGCACATTACAGTTATAGTTAAAATACAAAATATACATTAGGTAATTCGAGTAAAAATGAATTGAAAATAATAAAATTTCGGATACATAGGTAAATATGATCTCACAATTTTTCAGTGTTTTTCTTTCCGTATAAAAATATTTTTGGAAAATTATTCTAGCTTTTCCACGATTTGAATTAACAAATTTGAATCGACCCATTCTTACATGTACTCGAAACTCAAAAGTTAAAATGTCAGTATAATATTATTTTCACGTCTCGTAAAGCCGTACTTTACTATACAGTAATTTACTATCTCGTTTGATATACTTATGCAATAAAAATTTATTAGTCAACCGTACATCTTAGTTATGTTATTGCTAACTGATTACCTATAAATTGGATAAGACTTTTTAAACTGCTGATGCACAGATTATGTATAAGTGTATAACCCAAAAATTGAACGATGCGCAACTGTCTTATAAAAAGGTCAACATTAACAGTAGTAATGCGCTAACGACAACCGGCAATTACTTTCTGGCTATCATCAGATTCTCTATTGTCTTGATTACGGAAAAAATCAAGAGGACGAATATTTAAATTACCAAAATCATATTTTAAAGTTTACAATGCCAATTCAATTAACTAGTACCTATGGAGAGTAGGTACACGTTAACAAATTACTATCATAATTCATAATTGAATTGTTAGATATTATTTGTGAATACAAATATATGTTAATATAATTGAGTCTAAAATATAATTATCATCTAATTATTACAAAATAAACATGTCATAATTTTTTATTACGTAAATTATGTAAATTGTGAGATTTTAAAATTAAATTATAAAACATAAGTGAAATAAATATATTTTATCGTAATTACATCCAACACACTTTTTAAATAATAAACTGTTCCTTAAGCTTCATACATCATATTTACAGAAAAAAGATTTTACAGGCATTTGGTATTAATTATTTTTCCAGTGTGTCAAATTTGTAAAGTTCTTACAATATTTTGTTCAAAACAGTAAAAATTAATTTGGCTTTAAAAATGCTGTATAAGTTTACACTTAACCTATATATGATGAACTGCAGTCATAGTCATTAAAAAATGAATACACCGTTTAAGCATAAAAAAAAAAAAAATACAACGACCCAGTGAACCTCTTACCTCTATAATATTAATCAAATAAAAACACGATAGTTTTCACGTTTTTAAAAATACAAAATATCGACTAATGTGAATAGTGAAAAAAATGTCTAAAACTATTAGAAATTCTATACATATAGGTACACACATTAAAACTAAACACATTTATTTATTTTTACTTTAATATAACAGCAATATGCGTATGTGAGTAAAAAAACGACTAGGTACTTACAGAATACGTGTTGAAATCGCAAGACATTAGCCGCCGAACTGAAAAAAAAAATTATCATCATTATTATTAATGACTATTTTCTTTACATGTAATAATTATTGTTTCGTCATCAACCGGAAAATTGTATTCGTGTACAACAGTGCGTTATTTTCAAATGGGCAACGTCCACATATATATGTGTATAATAACTGCGACACATCCACATTATATTTTACACTATTCAACTACTATACACTAAAGTATATTATACGTATATATGAATATATATATATATATAAACGAGGAATGACGTAGGGAATTGGGTATGAGTATTTAATGGCGTTTACGATAAACGTGGGCGGTAAGGAAGTTCGTCGGTATATATATAATATAAATGTATGTATGTATTTATACATACGTACGTGCCACAGTATAAGACGTACGCCGTACGTCTTAATTACCTAAGTGAAACTCGAAAACCCTTGAATCGGAATGGCGTGTATGATTTACATATTCAAGAGATTGTTTGTCAACAAGACTTCGCGTGCGAATATAATACGAATGTGTATGTATATTATTATTATATTCAAACATTATGTCTATAGTTATAATATATCACACAGGTTTGCATATATTATAGTTTTTGGTGTGTGTTGATGGCGGCGGCAACACGATAACGTAATAATATATTATTTTATTTCGTGTGACTTTTCTTCGCACGCGTCACATATAAAATGTGATTCTATACGTATACACTTTATACACATAAAGTTTCAGACTTGAAATTAAATCGTAGGGAAACGAGAAAAGGCACGCGCGCTCCATTCCGATGTGTCGCCGTGTAATTATATATATAGTATATACCCATGGCTGTACAGCTCGCAATTCATCATATGCGACGATAGATCGCTACAACGTTAATGTGTATCGTGTTGTGTGCCCAAAAATCTTTATATATTTTTTTTTTTTTCGTTATCTGTCCTCCGACTTTTATTTTATTTCACACCGTATATTATGTGTGAGAAGACAAACGAAATAAAAAATAAAACATTAAAACGATAAGCGTTTTCGAGTTTCAAAGATATGTGTTCATTTGTGATTTCTTTAGAAAAAGAAACAACTTTTAGCAAAAAAGTTTAGTTCAAAGAGCGTGAGACTTAATTGTGTTTTATTCCAGCGAAAAACTAGTTAATTTAGAATAAGATAAAAACGGGTCAGATAACTCATTTGAAATGAAAATGTAATGGTGTATGTTGACTATAACGTATAAATAAGTCTATTTTATAAATCGTATGCAATATATATACACGACAAGTTTAATAAGAAAAAATATTAACGTACTCTATCATTAAATTACGATGTTATATAATGAAATATTATGGAAGTTTTATATCGGTACACGGGAAATGTCAAAAAACTAAATGGAGGACATATATATATATATATATATATATATATATATATTACAGCGTATTTTTATATAATTATGTTTTCATATAATGGAAGGAGTCTATGTACCTTTTTAACCTAATGGTAAAGTTGATTAATGTTTTTTAATCCCCCGGCAATACTCTTTACAAATCTTACTTAAGTATTAAATTTTTATTATTATTTTTAATATAAATTAGAAAGTGGATAGGAGCTACATATTGTATATAATATTGTCATAGATTAAATGCGTATTTATATATAATATATATACAGGTATGTACCATGCAGTAGGAATAGGTATATTATTTCTTAACAATGAGTGCCACGATTATTGATCCAAAAGTATAACAGTACAGTTGACCTCCACAACGAAAGTCCAAAATCCGTTTACATATACCTTTCCGTTTTATTTTTCCCTGTATCTAGCTCTTTCTCTTTCGTTTTAAAAACTGGACTTCAGCCAGAGATGAGATGAGGGAAAGCCGACTGCCAAGTTATAAAAAAAAAAAACTTTTTACTTTATATTTTAAGGGTGTCGGATAATATGGTGTTTTAGGGAGAATATCATGTAGTTCTTTATTGACCTTTCTTGTGTTACGGTCCAGATTATATGTGATTATTCACCTCGGGTTGGCCAAACTTTAAGAACATCGACTGGAAACAGGACAGAGCTCAGTATTGCAGTCGCCAATAGCCATTATCAGCTTCCGGTTTCCGGGTTCCAACACAAATATGTCTTCGACACTATAACCATTATACGTAGGGAGATAAGTCAATTTATTTCAACAATCTAGTGAAACGATCTTAGTATCCTGGTCATGAGATTTTAATAAATTTAATTGAAAATAAAAACAGTTAAAAAAATAAACACGAACACCGCTGTTTTTATAATATTGAAGTACCTCTCTACCTATTTTTTTATGACTACTATTGTCTTATGTTTTATTATGAGGGTTTTATAGATTCCACCGTTTTAATATTAATTCTGCCTGATATTTGTGTATATTGATTCCGCCGAATATTTGTTTAAGTTGGTTATAAAAAGTGTATTTTGGCAGAATTGACATACGCCTTTATTTTGATACACTATTTAAATCAAATTAAATTGTTACATTACAATACATTTTTTTAAATTAATATCAATAACCTTTGTATGTATGAATTTTGTACGATATCAATTATGTCCTTGGTTAGTTATTTTCGTGCATAATATTTTGAAAAATAAATTATTAAATTTTCATAAGTCAAATTTAAACAACTTAACGGTTAATGCATTTGAAGATAGAAGCTTAACATAGAATAATTTGCATCAAAATAATCGAATATGACCTAATTAATTTAGCATTCATTTAGCATTTATTTATTATTATTATTATTATTATTATTTTTTGTCATACTATATTATATGTAGGTACAATACCTAAAATAAAGTATTTTCTTGGAAAAAAAAACTACTGCACTTAATGACAAGTAATTCTTAAATTTTTTTATTTATTCCTATACACGTTTTCTATTTCGGGTTTTAGTTCTACTTTATTGTGTATTAGGAAAAAAAAATAAAAGGAGAGTTGTTCGTGTTTTAACAAAGGTTTGAGTTATGTATTTGATTGGCTTTGTTTCAAATACACCATTAATAAAAAAAAAAGCTCCCAGTAGTAGCTGATTTGACCTGTTCTAATTCAACACATACTTTTACAAAACCATTACAAAGAATAACTAGTTCTTTGCCACACGAAATGCGATTTATCCCAACTATACTTAAGCTGTACACAAAAAATTTTTTTCAAAGGTTTGAATTGCTAAAACAACACTAGCTAGTTGTTATCATTTTAAAGTAGATTTTCTGTTAGCAATAATTTAATTACCTTAATTATCATTAATACATATCACTATTCAAATTAATGTATACGATAAAAACCCAAAATAAAATGAAATATGTAAGAAATTGCATAATAGATTGAATATTTAACTATAGAATTTAATAACAATGAACTCACATTATGTAAGTAATATTAAAAATACCAATTCTAACATAAAAATTGATGTGATCACAAAACCAAACATAAATTTCGAATAGTAATTTGTTTAAAAATAAGTAAGATTAATATAATTTTTTTTATGAAATATAATATTACAAATCAAATAATGTCTCTTTCGTGCGAGCCCATTAAAATTCAAAGTCATATTATACAAGTAATACTACGAGTAGATTCTTATTTAAACTCAATAATAAATAATAACTAAATCAAAATATAAATAATATTTAATTCGAAGAATAATTTACATAAGTAAAGACTTAGATACAATGTGTAGCATTAGTATTTGGTGAAATTTAAATATTTTTATTAAATTAAACAAAACACTTTGTTGTTTTTATTCTAATACTAAATTTTGTATTGAATGTATATTTTTCTAGAGATTTTTTTTTTTAATATATTGACTTCAAGAATTTGAAATTTCCAGACTTATTTTCAGAGTAACTGATTAAACGTTTTGTTCTTTTATATAGATGAGAAATGCGTGAGGCAATTGATCGACCTGCTGAATGTTATGGGCGTGTAATTTTTTGGACGAGAATCAAACGACCCAAACTTTTTTCTGTCTACAGATGGAGGGTGTGCGAAGGGTTCATTTGGTACAATCTCAATCTCAATTGTTATCCAACCCAATTTACTGGCCACGTTTAATATAAGTATTATATATACAGTACAAAGTTATATATATATATATATACTGGATATAAGACTTGTACAAAGGCTTTAGAAGTTATATGAAAGAATAAAATATAACTAAATTTATCTGTAATTTATTTTACGTCTTTTTCATTATTTTTCAGTCCAGAAAGGATAAAACAGAGACACAACTGACTTTTTATATGGTATTACGCTATAACATTTTCTATTTTATTTCATAGTTAGAGTTCAACCGTCTAATACGTATGTTAAATAATTTAGTACTATCATATATTTTTAGGATCAAAACCAATCGTATTAAATTACTAATAATGAAAAATAATATTGATAAACATAAGCAATTACTTCAATAACTCATATTAAACCATACTTCATGTTATTTTTGTATAATATACATTATAAACCCAGGTACGAATTTATAAAAAGCAAAATAAGAAAAACGAAATGGGCTTTTTTTATTTTAAATTGTTGACAGATAGTTCGCAATATTTTTGAATGCTCAAAGAAAATTGGAAATTAAATTTTTATAAACATAAAGTGCATACCAGCCTAAAGTATCATATCCACCGTGCAATCAAACGCTTCATCAATAAAATTATATTTACTTCAAGAACTTTGATTTTAACTTAAGTAATTCTTTTTTTGGTTAATTTAATCAACACAAATAACATCTATGAAATTTATACCATTATTTTATGTATATTATAATCTTTTGCAAAATATACACTTAATTAGTAACTTTTCAACGAATGTTTATCCGAAAAAAGCCAACGAACCTTTAAAATAAAATCCTATATTAGGTAATGTCAAAAACTTTATAAGCTTAAAATTGTTTTTTTTTTCTATTGATATTTTGTAATTAGTTCTATATTAAATTATATAAAGTATGCCATGAATTACATGCATTTACAGATTTTGGAATACCTTCCACTTTCCAGTGAGCACTTATTGAAAATAGTATTGTATAAAATTATATAACAAAATAATACTCTACTATTGAGATGTAAATATAAAGTACGTACAAAAATAAATTTTTAAGTCGATAATTATTAATATTAATAAACACATAATTTGTTTTATTTAGGTAAAATTCTGCTAGCATCTAGTGTCTACTAAATGCAACACTATTTCTTCAGTTGTCTCTATAACAATACCGCTGATTGGAATCCAAATAATAAAAAATGTACTCATATTATACTTAAACATTAGTATTTATTATTGTTTTATAAATTATAATTAGATACATAATAATATTTTTCAAAAATTATTTCATGAAAAACTAAAAATGGATACGCATATCATAAAACGATCAATTATATTATGCAATTATGACATTATTATTGTTTATTAATTCTATGTTCACCTAACTTTTTTTGAGGAGAAAATTCAACGTCATATTTATCACAAATATTAATTGACACATTATGCTCAATGAGAATTGATTAAATTAGTGGCGTATCTAAAATTAAATCAAAGGTAAGAACGATTTAAAAATTATAATTTACCTAAAAATATCACAAGGAATTCGACATAACCTTACAAAAGTGGTTCTAGACTACGATTTTAGATACCATATTTTAAAACTGTCATGCAGACACAAAATTTCAATAATCATTTCATTAAAAACAGATTTATCTTTTAATTATATTTTCTTATTTTCATATAAAACAAAGGTAATAGTACTTAGGTAATAAAAAGTAAAAAGTAAAAAGTAAAAAAAAAAAAAACAATAAATTAATAACAATGATATTTATTGTAAATTAATATATATTTGCTTGGACTTTCACTAATAGTATAATATTTCTATTATATATAATAATTAATAAAGCGTTCAATACTTTATATATCATTTATAAATATTTTATGTATAAATATAGTATAGGATCCAACGAATAAAGAATAACCGTTAAATTGCATAAAAATGATCTCATATCCTTATCACTAATAATTAAAAACTCTTAAAACAAAAAAAATATCAGTACGCGCTCAAGGATAATAGATTGTTTTTTTAAAACCGCTTATGCTAAAAAAATGTGGGGTGGTATATTTATATACATAAATATAGGTGCCACCCTACATTTTATAAATATATGTATTTATGTATAATATAGATTGAAACTGCTGAACACTTACTCAAAATAATAAAAAATTTATGGTTAGATGCAAATCACACTCCAGAAGATAAATAAACGTGTTGTTAAAAAGTTAATTAAATTTTATATTGATACACATTTTTGATAATAATTATATATATAGTATAGCTTATACATAAATTTAGTGTACAATAATTATATAACTGTTTGATTCTAACAAAATTAATCTTAACATTTTATAAGACTTCAAAAATGTTGTAACGCATCAAAAACGTTATGCTTTACTGTTTTATTGATTTTAAAATACTATGGTAAATAAATTATGCATCTGAATAATAGTATAAAACAAATTATGATAATAATAATATAATATTATCATCAAGATATCGTCACAGTGTTGTAGTAGAAAAAAATCGACCATAAAAATATGGTTTTTTGTCCGATTTAGGCCTTGTTTTCATAAAAACATGGTTTCAAGTATCAAAATAATCACGAGAAGTTACACTAAAAATAATTAGAAGAGATTTTTAAAATTGTTTTCTTACTAATTTTAAATGCAATTAAAATTAGTAAGAAGTCGACAAATTCAATTATTCAAAAACTTATAGTCTAACTTTTCGTGGTCGATTTTTTTTTTTTTTTTTTTACTGTTACGACCTCTTAACAATATATTGTAGATATATAAAAATATAACAAGCAAATCAAGTCATTGTTTTTAAAATATACTTCAAATGATATCATATGATTTAATAGATAATAGACAAAAAATTTGTCCACGTTGTTCAAATGCAAAATATTTTCAATAAATTAATAATAATATACTACAAGTTAATATTAATAAAAATCATTATAACTCATAGAAATATGTATTTTTTTTCTTCTTTTGATACAAACGAACATTGATCAAATAAACTTTATTAATGAATATAACCGTTAATTCTGTGTATTAATATATAAACAAATATTCTATATATTAATACTATATAATATACTTATAAATACGTATACGTACACATTCATAGAGTTATGGTATGTAATTATACAATTTTGAGCCGTTCATTAGAATAAATCTGTTACATGTACCTCTCCAAACATTTCACATACTCCAGTATATCGTTAAATAGGCCAGGGACGTCAATGATTCAACGAAATCATTGTTAAAAGAACAAAGGATCTTTCGGAAACATTAATTCAGTTACACAAAGCCACCATAATAATAAAATGAAACGATTTGATGCAATATTATTAATAGAACCGGAAACCATTCACTAAAAGGTGAGCGATTATCAAAATGAAATGTTTGAAAATGAATTCCGAAAACAACCAGAAATATATTGATAACCTACATTTGTACTTTAAATCATTCACAAAACCAAACAGACTACATAAAGCAATTTGGCTAAATTATAAATATTAACAATAGATGTTGCGAACAGAACACTGTGGCATACGTTTTAATACATTTAACAACGCAGTTGATCATGGAAATTGAATACTACTCAATACACATACTAAAATTATTTAAACTATAACGTATTAACTTAATTATATTCTGTGTGGCAGATATAAATGAAAGTAACAGTTTGAAAAATATATAATATGTGGTCTATACTATTCAATTGAACTACATTGTTGTTTAATGGGTTATAAAGATTTTATAGTCTTTATAACATGGAAATCAAAATAACTGCATTTTAATGATAGAGTTTATCATCAACTATTCGATTTAAAATATAAAAATAAAAAAATAATTAAAACGTATGTTTAAAAAAAAAAAAATAATAATAATAATAATGAAGCATGTTTAAATAAACTGCAAATTTTAGTTCATGCCATCAGTTATATTAATATAATTCTTTCCTTGTTTTAATCAAAACTAATTAATGTTATTGTAACAAGTTATACATTTAATTTATTTAAATGTATTAAATATATGTAAATACCACCATCGTAGATATGTAATACCCAAACATGTACAGAGACATACATGAGTTTTAATAATACAATCATTCGTTTAGTCTAAAGATTGGAAAACAAAAAAAAAAAAAAAAATACCAAACAAAATGCGTCAAAAGAGACACTTATCCCGATACTTTATAAACCTTTTAAAAGCCTGATAGCAATATATAAATTGGTGGTGATAAATATATTATACACATTAAGTATACAAATCAAATAATATATTATTTATCGAACATGTATTATTTTATAGGGTGATTATTTTAACAATAAATACTCATTCGCAAAAAAAAAAAAAATATTGAAATTGTTGATAGTATACTGTTTCATAACATTTTAATATCATTAAAAGAATATTTAAAAATTGATACTTTTCTTTATTGTAATTTTTACTTTATTGAATGACAATAAACTTTTTATTCCATGTATCTAAATGTATATCGACACGCAACGGAGTAGTAACGATAACTCTCAGAGTGGTCTCTTCTGTCACCACACCTAATTTCTACACAGCAATTAATCAATAATGGATCCCAATAGTTCAGATACTTAAAACGTAAGTTTATAAATTTTTTTTCATTTTCCCAATTACTTATTATTTCACCAACTTAATTTTAATAAAACCTATTTCATTATTTTCCACATCTCATTCATTATATTGTTATTATTGTCATTATTATTAAATTAAGGATAGTTATAATGCAAATATTTGTATGTACTACGCATTGTTGCTATTATTATAACTATTATTATTTTATAGTCGTTTTAATACAAAAACTATACATGATGTTTTAAAGCGGCAGCGCTGACGGTTGTAAAACATTTTTTTTTTTTTTTTTTTTTATCAACCCTTCTCCACTGCCATGCTTTGTAGCATCCACAGAAAACTATAACAACAATTACGTAGGACCGAACGAATCATTTGCTCTAAGCCACCGCCACCACCGAGGGATGTCAAGCGTTTCCCCTTAACTGTTAATTACACCTCTATGGTGTATTCAATATACATATATACGCGTTTTCCTCGCTCGCCAACCCCATCACAGCTATTACCGCTCCCATGTCGGTTCCATTTCGCAGTAAGTACCTACTACCACACTATTTCTACCTCCCTCTTTAACACAGTTTTCTTATACTTGCCTTTTTCGCCATAAAATTACAAAACTTCAATTTATGCCACACTAAAATTCACCCCTTCTCCACCAATATACGATAATTTATAGTCCCATCGAGGTTGTCTCCGTCGATAACTTTTTTCCCTGATAAACTTGAAAGCAATTACAATATATAATACATCAAATAATTACAATATTGTATATAAGACATGAATACTTTTTTAGTTCGTCTAAACTCATAATATTAAAAACTGTATTTATACGTGCATTTTTAAAGTTGTGTTATTTTTTAAGTTTAACATTATATATAGGCCGATTCGCTAAGCATGCACACTGTTTTTTTGTTCTTTAGAAATGAAATTATTCAAATTCTGATTTTCAAGCACGTTAAGAATCAATTATTTGTACAATAACACATTTTAAGATATGTCCTGTGTTATTAAGTTTTCTCAAAGAAGATCACTATTTTTTCAGTTAATAATTGTCTCTCTAGATAATTTTTAAATATCAAAATTCAAGCAGCTATTTTTTGAGTTTTTTAGGTATATAAATTAGGTATTAGGTATTAGGTTATTTAGGTATATAGAACAGAGGTCTTTAAAAATTGTTTTATAAAAATATAAGATAAAATATGTAATATTGAATTTAGTTAATCTTAGTTACTCAGTTTTTAAACCATCATACTTCTTATATCATTTAAACTCATTGCCATGGACCTAGCGCGGATTTCTATGCAATTGCATATTTTTTTCCCGTTTCCTTATTTTGGATTTTTGTCAGTTATCTTCACGAATCATAATAATTAGAATCTAATGGTGGACTTTTTTCGAATATTTCTGCATATTTAACTGTTACTGCATATTTTTACAAAATTCGAAATGTATTACATATTAAAATAAAAATTAAAAAAAAAAAATTATATGAAATAAAATTTTGTTAAGAAGTATTAAAAATAATTTTGTTGGCATTAAATAATAACCAGAGCTTGGAGTTATATACAATCGCTTAATATTTTCTTTTTAACTTTTTAAATTTATTTTTAGTTATCTTTACAAATCATAATAATTTGAATCTTATAGTGAAATTTATTTGTATATATCTGCATATGTATTTTTACAAAATTCAAAATATATTGCATATTAAAACGAAACGTTTTTACATACTTAGTTTATTTAAGAAATAAATTATTGTCGGTTGTTTAATTTATAAATTTTATACAAAAAAAAAAAAAAAATAAATAAAAAAATTTCTTGCATATTTGTTGCATATTTTTATGATTTCTACTTCACATTATATGTCATATTTCGATACTTTTTAGTGCATAAAAATCCGTTCTCTGGTTATTAGATTAACAATTCACAGGTAATAAGAGCAGTTCTCATTTGAACATGAAATGTTTATATCGCTACAAGATATTCCTTATATATTATTAAATCTAAATAATAGAAAATATAGTCGTTAAGTATAATTAAAAGCTTCAACAATTAGAATTTGAAAAAAAATGTATTATTAAAAAAAAAAAATTTGAAAAATGGGAGTGAGAATGCTTGGTGAATTACTCTGTAAATAATATTAATAAATGATAATAATAATTATGAAAGTTTTAAATTAAAGTCGGTAGGTAGTTAGCGGATTTTCTTTGGTTGGCAATACAAGAGTACATAAATACGTGGTGTATTATATATATATATTGCTATCATGAGTTAGTTATAATTGTAATGGTTAAGGTCAAAACGAACATCGCAAACGGAGTTTAAATATGTATTATTCACTTACAATTTTCAACAAACAAATCGCGGTGTAGAAAACTTCCCAAGAAATATAATAACTCTTCATTTGCGAGAAATTGGTTTACCGGTGAAGTTTTCATGCCGTGAAGAGAAGTTTCACCAATATTCCGACAATGTATATTCCACGGTTTTATTCTTATCTAAACGAACTTAAACCGGATGACAACGACAGACATTTCATTATACAGTTACTATCTATTCACATAATTGATAGGGAATTAAATTCTTACGTTGCACAAACAATATTTTCGTAACGTTTGTTTTTAGAAACAAAACATGTTGATTATCTATGAGATTTACAATGCCCTAAACTGTTGTAGGTCATTGTCAGTCAGTTTTATATGCACAAAAAATAAAATAATTACCAATATATCGTTTAAAATGTTATATTTGTTTAAAGTTGAAAAATAAAAACAATAACTTATGTTATTATCTAAAATATCATTAATAGATAGATTAATCTACTAATTAATATTATAAGAATTACTATAGTATATTAATATACCTACCTACAATATATTTTCAATCATAACTGATATTATTGTACAATGATATACATATAAATACAGGACATAGATAATCATAAAAATATAAGATTCACAATGATTATTATGAGTTTTAAAAATTGATTGATAGTATAATATAATATGATTACTAAAAGTAGAATTGAATACCTAAAAATAAATAAATAAAGCATTATATCGCTTAAAAAGTATAACATTGTTTATTATTATTTAAATATTTGAGAGTAATTAAGTTATGGAAATAAAATATCTAACAGAGATATTTAAATTTCGTTAAATTATATTAAAAAATATTCGATTATAAACAACGGAATATTATTTTAATATTTTATCTTAAAATACGAAAATAGAAATGCATATTTATATAACTTAAAGACATTTACATTAACTTAATTTACTACAGTTTACAAAAGTAATCGTTTTTTTAGTTATTAAATCTAAAGTTTATTCTATATTTGTCAAAAATTTTTATATTAATTTAAAAATATAAATTTATTTATATCAATAAAATATACTGGAACTAAGTTAGTAGCAAAAAAAAAAATCCTATGAATATATTTCTTGATTACAAACTATAAATACTATTTTCACTTCACAAACATTTTTGGGATGATTAATATAACTATTCAATGAATTATATGTTTCTATATAATATAATGAATAATGTAAAATAAACCACGAGCGTACTGCTAAGTTTATAGATTAGGTCACAAAGTTATTAATGGTTCATTCATTAAAATTAATTGTATAAAGCATGAAATATCAAAGAAAAGAAAGTATCTTCATTATATCTAATAATATCTAGCTCATAAATCAGATTAATATTAAAAGATAAGGCCAGTAAAACTGGATTTCAATAAAATATACTATAAACATGAGCTTATAACAAAATACATTTTCAAGTGAAAATTTACATATTATTAAATTAAACAAAAATAAAATATTTTTTAACGCGTAATATTGTATAATATATTTTGCATCACAAATAAATGAACTGCAGATAAGTAAGTTAGAAATGTATTGTTTATGAATAAATCGGAGATATTATTATAAATTTTATTTTTATATCTCAAAAATTCACCCAGAGTCGTAAAGTTTATATCGAAATTTAATAAAAAAAAATAGTAATAATAATAATAATGGTAATAAATAAATGAAATTATAATAACAACAATAATAATGCACAGCGTATAACTTATTTATTGTACCTAATCTGTTTCCTTTTCCGCACGTATGGCTGTAGAATAATATGTTTGTTATAATATTGAAAAAAGTACTATATAATATCATATTATTATTGCATAGGTACTGCAGCAAAATAATTTCCGGAGATAAAACACTGGCAGCAGCAGGACGACATGGTAAACATATATTAATATCAGCACGTCCTGCCAACGATAGGCGGGCGCCACTTTTGTTTCATATACAAACATGTATAGAACGAAACGAAGGCTGGGAGACTTTGCTGGATTTATGGACGAAGCGGTAATAGGAAACAATAATATTATGGTAATAATTATATTATATTTAATGTCGTTCCCCATGTACCTTTACTACTTTAGGACAAGCGATTTATCTAACAATATTGTATTTTTGTATACGGCAACTATAATATGTATGCGATTTATGCGCATTGAGATTAGTTTGTCATTAGGATTTGCAAAGCACCTAGCTTACATTTATCGACAATTAAGACGTATTTAAAATATCTATTTTTTTCACCGTTTATTTATTATAAATACTAACAGATTTCTGAACATAAAAAAAAATGTCTTTTGACAGAAGTATAAAAAATTAGTAATTAGGTACATCAAAAGTCATAAATAGGGCTAGGGACTTCATTCCCTAAAAAACCTTAAAATATGTATGCATTTATGCCTTTAAAAATTACCAAATATGTTATTAAAATATGCACAAAAAAAAATAAATAATAAAATTTTAATTTAGAGTAAAAAAACTTGTCATAATAAATAATTGATTTTCTTCTAACACCCGAGTTCTAGTCAGGAATCACGTGTGAGGTATACCATTAAGGCCATAGCCCATAAATAACAGTGGGAGCGTTCAGCAAGAAAAACAATACTAATGTCTAATTATATATATAAAACCATAAATGTAATATTCCTGGTCTAGGAAATCGATCTAAATTTAAAAGTGATTGTATAAAATATTTAAATAATTATAAAACTACCATTTTCATATTAAAAATGGTCAAATATGCAATTATAATTAAAAAATGGTCAAATATGCAAAATATGCAACTATAAATTTTAAATATGAACTCGTATTACCATGAAACAAATTTCTATATTACTTAGCTATGTTTTGAATGATTATTGAAAAAACATGCAAACTCCTAGAAGTCCCTAGCCCTAGTCATAAACCATAGTCTACGGTCTGCGCTTAATTTTTGATTTCACGGTTAAATCAAAAACACATAAAAAAAAAAAATTAATATGTCAATGACTATTATTCAAGTGTCAAATATTTACCGTAACAGTTTTTGGAAATTTAAACGATGGGAAAGAGTGAATAAACCGTTTTGTCATTGGCCTTAGGCACTGTGCGGTGTATAACCTCCTCAATGCATAATAATAGTAATTAATCCGGTCCTGATGTACCGTCTATAAAATTTAAATCTACATTTTCAGTGTGTGTATTATACCTACTCATCAAGTATTTTATTATTGTATATACAATATGGTACCGACATGATTAGATTATAATGATTTAGCATACTCGGTACAAATTAAAACAAGTGATAAAAACGCAGAAAGAATACGAAAATATATATATTACATAATAAATGTGCATGTCCCGACGATAGGCATTACTGCGGTGTTGTATGTAAGTAATAGGAATGGCGAAGGGAGCGAGAGTTGAAAGCGTTATAACAAAGCAATAATAACGGGTGCTCCATTGTGCTTAAAAATCCAAACCCTTTTTGGACTGTTTCCAAAGCTCAGCGACAACGGTGGCGTCGACGATGGCATTGTTTTAATGATTCAATTAACGTCAACCGCTGTTGAAAAAATAATTATAATGCAGTATAAGTGTGTGTGGGTGTGTGTAAGAGAGAGAGAAAGATTGTGGGTGCATATCATATAATACTTATATATAAGTATATATAAAATACGTGAAAGGGGCGGTGTAGCGGACGTAGAAACGCGTTGTACTAATTAGACACGACGATGAAATTATATAGCTATATGCTCTAGTACGATTACTCAAAAGCGTTAAACACCTACGTCGTCCAAACTTTTTGTTGTTTCACGTTTTATTACATTTGTATGTATACCTATAGTAATAACGCATTGTTGGTTATCATCGCGTTGACCGTCAAGATATTCTAATTATTCTTTGTATATTTTATAAATTATTTTTATAACCGTTACCTTATGAAACCCAAAATGTATGCCTGACCATAAAAATTTCCAAAAATGAGTTCCAATATTAAATCTTTACGGTTTTCATTGTTTTTGTTTACCATCAATAGCACGTATTAAACTAATCTATTTCATAGGACAAAATGTTTAAACAATTAAGATAAAATTATGTGGTATTCAAATCTGATGTACCAATTAATAACACTATTGGTGTACATTGCTTTTTAAACTATCGATACTGTGATTGTGGTTCTTGCTCCTTGTTTTTTTTTTTTTTTTTTAATTTTATTGAGAATTAATTTTGGAGCTCAATGTAGAATAAAGTAAGTAAACCCTTTGTGATCAACTTGTTGTAGATATTACTCTAATAGTTTACGCCGTCGCTGCTTAATAACACTGCAATAATGTATGGATTTGTTATTTAATATTGCATTACTAAAATGTTTAATAGATACCATCATCGTATGTTATTTTAAGTAAATATTTATTTATTTATTTAATAAGAGTAAAGTCTGGTATTACAATGATTAAATTAAATTCAATATGTAAATACATATAAACAGTAATAATATAAGTTTTGAAATAGTAATAATGACAAAAACAATTTATAAGATAGAATACATAAAACAGCAAAATGGTTTCAAAATAGGAATATTATCAACGAACGTAAACATACTACAACCCGAAGGTTAAAAGGCCTACCGTCAGTGCTCAAAGCCAACGTGCGACAAGAGAATAAGAAGATCGACCACGTTTGCGGCGGCGCTGTAGTAAAACAGACAGATAAAAGATTATTTAGACATGGTTAATATTATTGCCATTTATGAGAAGCCCACTTATGTACAATACTGCCGTCACGTTATACATAAATATGTACAATATTATGCGTATGTTGTTATAACTACCTAGGTATTATTAATATGTTCCAATAAAAATCTTTTGATCAACAACATGCGAATATTATAACCACATCAAGTAAACGACGTTTCAAAGATTAATCAGTTTTAAAAGGCGTCACTATATGCTCTATACATATATACATATATCTATAATCTATATTTACAATATTCAATCCGCATAAATCTATAGCAAAAAGTGCGCATATATGACGTAAAACATAGGAAATATCCATTCTTGTGTCTTAAGCGAAAACGATATAACAGTAAATTTGCTCAAACACAGTCGTTGCATCTATTTACACGCATTGACGTTCATGGGCGTTCCCAGACATTTTTTTAGGGGGGGGGGGGCGAAATTAATTTAAAAAATAAATAAAGATTTTTTTTTTATATACATTTTATTTATAGAACATTATTATGATTTTTCAGTATAACATTAAATTATTACAATTAGGAAACAAATTTAAATTTCTAGGCGAGGGGGGGCAAATGTCCCGTCTTGCCCCTATAGGGACGCCCATGTGGACGTTAAAACAATATAATTATTGATGAAGCCTGTAGATATATATGATATATAATATTATTATATGTGTGTCAGTTTATTATTATATGAGTATTCGATAATAGTGTGACTTATTTGATACGTTTATATTACGTGTACAATATTATAATTATTATTATTTGTCTATTTATTATACTTACATAAAATCAAACGGTAATACTTAGATATTGATTATTATTAATTCATAACTATGTTTTAATTAGAATGATTTATCTACATAATTTAGGTGTTTGTGTGCACAACGTATATGTATAATACAATACAAAAGATAATATAATATGACTTTTTTAATCGAACTCTGTGACCGTGTATATAATGAAACTTGTATAAACGTTAAATTAAATAACTAACTAAAGTATTACTTAAATACTAAATGTAGATAATAAATAACTAGTAAAATAATATACTCAATTTTTATATATTGCGCGGTATTTGTACTATGTGTTCGTGAAAACAGGGAACAGCGAATACTTAGTAGTTCGATGTTCAGTGTATATTTTAAAATTCAGTTTTTTTATATTATGATCCAAAAAAAATGTTATGATAAATAAATATACGGGAACAATTTTTTAAGCGCTAAATCAATTTGAAATTGGAAATGTTTTGTTTAAAAATAATTATAATTTTATAATTTTTTATACAATTCTAGTTAAGTGTAATTTAAAAAAAAATCAAAAACAAAATGGAGCAATCGGTTTGATGGTTTATAAGAAGTTTATACATAAAATTCTTGGCTTTAGTTGAGTTCGTAGTTAAACCGTATCAAATTGTATTTTACATAGGTACTTTAATGTTTAATGTTACATGCACAATATATAGTATCATGTTATATAATGATTTTCATCGGCAGTATTATATTATATATTTTATTATTATGGTAAAAAGTAAAATTGAACGTGAAGTTTCAAATTTATAGAGCATGCAAACTCTAGGGAATTAACATTACTAAATACCTACACTATTACGGTGAAATTCTGTTTTTTTTTTTTTTTTTGTGGATTTATGTTAAAAAATAAAAGTCTATTAGCAGTTGTATAAAAAGAAAGTAAGATTCGCAAGATATTAACGGGTAAAACGACAATCTCACTTATTATTCATTTGCAGACCTTTGCGGTCATAAAATACTACCTTTCAGCGTGGTGAGAGGAGCTGATGATAATAAAATGGTTTCGTTAAAAGAGGCTCTAGGGTACATAATAAAAACTCTGCTCTATACTGTTTTGCTGAGCAACTGACATTAATAATTCAATGAACACATAAACAGAGACAGTTAGACGGAAAAGATTTTTCGGGGTTTTTTCTTTTTGGTTTTTTATATATTTTTTTTATTACTTAAGACATTTTAATTCAATAGAATGATCCTCAGGGACGACGTTTGAATTTTATAGATGTTTCAATTAAATTACGTACCTACTTCAAATAGTTAAATTTTATAGTTACGATCCAAAACCGTGGAGTGGAGAGGAGGAGTGTACTACTGCGTTGCGACGACTATACACTCCTCTAGGTGAATGCGTTTATTATGATTAAACGAAGAGATTCTACGTGCACTAATATAATGCACGCACGTGCGCATATATGTATATATACTTGGTTTATACTTATACCCACTCCGTATCCGCTTATTCCACTAGGTTACTACCACCCCAGTCCTTGAATTAAGTGAAATCCTCTTGAATTAATCAATAAGTAGCAGTTACATTTTGTAAAACACGTTACTTGGCGATTATACATTAATAGAACAATGTATCATACGCGTTAAAACGGCCTTGTAAAGTCAAAGACATCCGAGTTGAAGTAATTGTTATCAACCCCCACTGAGAGAATCTATACTACAGCGGAAGAAATAGTGAATTTAGCAAAATAACCACATTATCCTTAAAAGCAAATAAAAAAAAAAAAAAAGTGAAACGTAAAAACGTGGATGAATTAGATGAGTAATGCGAAACTATTTAACTTCTAAAGCCGAGAATACTCCAAGTGAATAATAATAGTATTATTTATTTATTTATGCAATTATTACTAAACAAATCATTTAATTACTAGTTACTACTATCTTACTACCCTTTTATGTTTAACACTGTTCACGTAATTGTACATAACATATTTGTAAAAACCACATAAATATACAAATGCTCACTAAAATTAAATAGCATTACAAATCTTTACGCTCATAAACTCAAGTACTTCGTTTATTTTATCTAATTAACTTAATAGGAATAATAGAAAAATACATATAATGATCATTCATCTATCGCAAAATATAACACGTGAAAAAAATATTCAATGACTTACAAATCAGATCGAAGTTGGTTGTATATGGGCATATGGTACAATCCTTATAGAATTAATGTTAAAAAAAAAAAATAAATAAACTCTTGTTCAGTATTTACGATCTACTTCACCGTAATTTAGTATTCTCAATTTTCTAGATTTGTTTACCGAATACCATCATATCAATCACATAATCATTCGAATAAACTTTCTTAGCACAGTCAAAAATATAAAAATATACATAATCCATGAGACATTGGCATATGCATTCAAAATAAAATTACCAGCTTAAAAATTTTAACCAAGAAAATCAATTCTTCTGGATTCTTACCCTTTGAACATAAAACATCGTAAAAAACTAAGGTTCCAAAAATGCAATCGTATCCCTCCTATCTTTTCTAATAAAAATAAATTACTCCAGAGATACACAGAAACTTGTCAAAAATAGTGCTACCTATTAAAGTAGAATAGTCTTATTCTATTAAACTCAGAAAAAAAATAAACGTATTATCACAAACTGAACATTATTCTATGAAATACAAAGAACATTTGAAATCATTCTTACCCACATGAAAATCAGGTAGACCAAGCTCACTAACGGTTTTCTAAAAGTATATCACACTCACTAACGAAATGTCAAATCTTTCACTATACCAAAACTATATTAAACTTTGCAGACTCACTCTCCGAAATTTTCAATCAATTTCCACCACTATCAAATTCATTATCACCACTTAAATCCAAAAACAAATTTAAAATATGTAATTTTAATAGTATATCTACTTTTTATAAGACATTGTTATCAATGGCTTATAATTTCGCTAAAATTTTAATATAACCTTGTATACTCAATGGACCGTACAAACAATGGTTCAAAAAAAATAAATAAAAAATAGTTAAAACTTTTGTTCCTCCGATTGAGACCAACTCAATGGTTGATGTTTTGTTATTGCTTTCTCCTCCAATATGTCATCATAATAAAAACTGTTGTTTAATTTGAATGCCAATCGTAAGATAGTATAATATATATTATAGATTAATATTTAATGGCTTATCGAAAACAAATACTAACACAAACGTTACGAACCAAACGAAAATTACTGTAAATAATAGTGAAGTTAATCTTTTCGGACGTAAGTGAAATGTTGTGTTTCAACGACTAAAATAACCCGAAATAAAAACGCAGCTATTCGTTCTGACATAACCGGAAAGAACTGTATATATTATATAATAATATGTACCACGGCGAAAACAATGATCACTCGAAAATATATATACGCGAAACCATTAACATCTGTTTGTTATAATACACAGAGGGTTGTATTTTTAAGGTTCTTCTAACTCAATTTCCGGCTTTTAATGATAATATGTTCACCAGTTAAACGCAGTTTCTTACTGACATTTTCTGTTTTCTATCGACCGATAACAATTAATATATTATTATTACCGTATTATAATTACCGATTTATTTAGGGATTTTGTTTGAAACTATTAGCAACTCATGTGTATAATATTATAATGCTTACAGAGCGTATAGCATCATTGTTCCGAGCTTGATAAGACCAGCTAATGACCTTGTTCGAACTCCAAATAATTTATGTACCTTATGGATATTTTTCATGCACGATTTTCCAATTTTCCGGAATAGCACCTGTTTAATCCGTTATCAATATGACGAATCGTTAAATTTGTACAGGTAGAATAATATTTCATCACTAGATATAATATATCTAGAAATACGGTTAGGAAGGAAAATATAGAAAAACATATTAATGTCACGAATCGACTAGACGTATTGTGCCACATACAAGATAAAAAGAAACAAACTTGACAAATATCAATCGTCACCAGATATATAATACAATATAACAATATAACTGTGTGGTGGTCAGAAAATACCCAGGGGAGATGTCTCGACATGAACCGCCGCAGAATCGATTGTATACCAAGAACTCTAATTTTCTTTTTTAGGGGGGAGGGACGCGTGTCCACATGTTAAGGGTGCTGCCAGCAAAGAAACGTTTGGTAAATCTTGAGTAAGTCCTTTGCTATTGTTGTTAACAAGGACAAATCGTATTGCAGTATGCAAAGGTATGTGCATAAATAATATATATATATATTTATTACGCCGCTCGGGCTTATAGCATGTCGTATTTGTATATAATATGTCTTGGGAGAACCTTAGTTGGCATATTATTCGTAATTTGTACATGAACTATAATTTTAACGAATTTCTTATCCTGAAATTATTTTTAACTGTGATAATTTTAATCTTCTACTGATGTGAATTTAATAATTTATAACATTGTAAAATTATAATATTTTAAGAGTTTCAGCTTTTTAAGAGTGCTAAAAATAAAATACTTAGTAGTATCAGCAAAAAATAATTATTGTCATAGGCTATAGAATTATATTAGGAATCTAAAAAGTTTTAAATTAAATGTATTCAGTATTAAGGCACTCCAAGTTAATAAACATTAAATCAATTCAATAAAAATCTAGTATACATTTTCATGGATAACCTGATTCTTGAATATCAGACAAAGTATTATTTTCTACAGATTATGATAAACTTTAATAAAACAAAATAATTTAAACTTATAACATAATTTTCAAGTTTTTAAACAGTTAAGTTTATTAATACAATAAACCCTATGATAGTTCGTTGAATTTATGTATCGTTTCTTACATCGTTAAAATTACATTGCTATACATCTGGTATAAGTCATAGATCTTTAAAACTTACTTAACTCCTACAAAAAACATCTACTGAAATCTAAGTTTACTGTTAAAGCATTTTTAATGGGCTTATGATGACGTACTCAATATTTTATATTATATAGATATGTAATATTATATTGTATACATTATATTAAATATTACGTATTTAATTTTGCTATACGAGTAAACACCATAATGTATTTTCAAAAAGTAATCAGTAATTATATTTATTTTTTTATTATTATTATTATTTAAACGTACTAAATAAATATTTTATTTGATTGCATTTTTAAAGCATAATAAATCATTTTAATGAAGTATTTTTTTACAGTAACAAAACTTTAGTATATTATGCTGGATTTAAACTCAAAAACATTTTATAATTTTTATACTTATAAAATATTATATTCATTGCAATCATTAAATTCAAAGTATTCTTTTTAGAGACAATATTACGTTCTATAGTTGCTCTAAAAAAAAAAATAACAAAAATTTACTTTTAATATTATCATAAGTTTTACTTAGTATAATGATCTATTATGATAATAAATTTGACGCAATGAGCGATTTCTGACTTCAGCAACTTGTAGATTATTAAACAACATTATTTAATATACAAGCTTAAAGGTGTTATATCATTACTTTTGCTTTACGTTAACATACACACACACTTACATATACACAGGACTTCTAAAGAATATTAACTACATACTTTAAAACAGGGCAATTTCGTATAATCATGTACAGAATATTTACCCTCTTGGCTATACTGCTATATGTTTAACTTGCAGCAACTTTGAGCTTACACATAATATTATATAATATTCTATGGGAAAAATGTCGGATGCACCACTCTGTTTTCTTTTATTACAATGTTTGATATTAAATATTATTTTTCGTAAAACATTTTTGAAATATCATATTTACTGTGTAGATGTTTATAACTTAAAAGATAACACACTGATTATTGTTAATGTTTTATGAATTGTTGCGATATGCAAATCTCGGTGTTCGTGCGTGACAAGAGTCAAGTACAAAAATTGTTAGTACACTGTATAATAATGGAATAACGTCCCAAAAAGGGATAACAGACGTGTTAATTTTTTTAAACTTTTGTTAAATGGCTTACATTCTTTTTCAATATACCTACACTTAATATTTTGTATTCATGCTATATAAAATATAGGGAAATGTATGCAATAATAATATTATTTTAATTATTAATATTTATGAAACAATTCATCGGGCCAGAGATAATATTATTCATTACAAATTATTACATTTATTAAATTCTTTGACTTAATATAATTTATAAATATATTATTCTATTTAGAAGATTTATAAAAATAATAGAACCATTTTGATCATGATTAAATATAAATGCATTTTACATTGTACACATAATTTTCTAAAGATCGCTCAAAAAAAAAAAAAATAAAAAATAAAGCAATAATAATAATAAAAAATAATAACCAATGAGCTTATGATATAAAGGATAATAAAATGACCAATTTTATTTTATTCTGTTACTAATTCATCGGAAAATTCAAATAACAACTATCAATTTTAAATCAAAATTTTTTGTTTAATACGAAATAGAAGGTGGTGTTTTGTTATATTATTTAGTGCCGAATATTTCAAAATATCTATCAGTAGCCCGTAGGTAATGGTTTTTTTAGATATTTTTACAAGAAAATTTGTGTTCGTGTATATTATCAGCAATATTGAACGTAAAAAATTAATTATTTAGTAATAAATTGATTTTTAAGTTACATATAGCAATAGCTTTCAGATATGATAAGATTGGGTTCTAAATGTGTGGTACGTGTTATTGTTATACAATATCGCGTTCCTAAAATATAGTGTTATTATTTTTTTTTTGATATTAATTAAGTTGAATAAGCTAAAGATAATGTTATACATTACATAACAATTATAAAGTTTGTAATCACTTATTTTATTTAACTCTCGTAATATTTATAAATGATGCAAATGTTTTGCACACATTAATTGTATTTATATTTTAAAAAGTTTCAAAATGTATCAAAATTAATTTTTAAATGTGTACAAAAATTAAAAAAAACAAATTACATATCAATAAAATTTAAATATTTTTCTGTTACAATTAATTTATATTCGATAGATATCAAAATTAGTTTTTGAGTAAAATACATAGAAATTAATTATTATAACGTAATAATTTACTATGTATCATAATGTACAATATACATAATAATGCACATATAATTTATTTGTGAGTTTAAATGAAGTAAAAAAATAAAATAAAATGCTGCTTAAAGTTAAATAGGGCAATCAAAAATGTTATAGTGACCGCAAGTTTAAATAAAAACTGTTTTCCGATTATAGTAGTATTGTCACATTAAAATTCAATGTAATGACACAAAATGTGTACCTTTACTATTTAGTCATGGATCAAGAAGTCGACTAAAGTGAGATATAGAACTGTACAACTATCCAATCAAATGGCGTCTTAAAATACACTACCATACAAAATATAGCTTCAGTCTGGTTTTTTTTCAATTATAGAACAATTTCTTCAAATATCACTTGAATGAGAGTTCACAATTCAGAATGTTAATTATATTCAAATAAGTAGAGATAAGATTTTGGAGAACAAGCAGTTTATAGTTGATGAAAAGTTTTTATTTATTTCAGAGAGAGAAATTAAAAAAAACGAGACAATGGGCAGCACAATTAGGCCAAATAAACCGAAGATAAATAAAATCTGTTATAGAAGTTCGTAAAAAAATATATATTTACATTTACTGCTTGTATACCAACCATGGTACCTAAAGGAGTAAGTTTATCTGCGAAAAAATATCTGCATAACAAATGTAATTTATTATTCTTTGCAGTTATTTAATGTTGTTAATTGAGTTAAATTTAAAATTCTAATTATTAAAATAATAACCAATTTTTTTTTTACATAATAATAAACTTGTAAATTAATTCAATCGCACATTGAGATTAAAAACTCAAAATTGTATTTTTTTTTTTTTTTTTTTTTTTATTTAGGTAGTCACTTAGAATAAATAACATTAGATTATATAACAAAACATCGATAACAATTTACCAATTTTAAAGGTTTCAACGGATGGAATATCTTATTACATGAAAATTGTAATCATCTAAAACTAAAGAAATTTAAAAAATAAACCTACACTTAAATGTATACAGAAGACTTAAAAGAAGCCTTAAGAAACTAATTCACGAATACATCATATTTTATAAACCAATCTTCAATACATAGAACCTTAACTATTGAAATAGCTTACACGGAACAACACATTATAGAGAGTAATAAATTATAAAATACTAGAATAGAATAGTAGTATTATTTTATAAATTTATAAATTATACATATACCCGCAAAATATATTCAATTTTAAAATAATTTAAGTTATGGTCGTTTTTTAAATTTGAATAAAATAATGTGTGCATTTAAGATTTTTTTTTAAAGGGAAAAAATTAAAAGAAAACCAACAATTAAAGAAAATGAGTGGATTTTACTGAGGACCAATTATTTGATATATATATATATATATATATATATATATATATATATATATAAACAAACACAAAAGCAAATTCAATTAATTATAAGTCTTGAAATGTAAAATACATACATAATATTAAAAAAAAACAGTATTACAATGAATAATAGGTTTTTATTAAATAATTAATAATTTTACAATGGTACTATTGCACTTAAATCAAATAATACTTTTTTTTAAATAAATATTAACTCTTTTTAATTATTTCCTATTTAATCATTAACTTAAATTGTATTTAATACTTATCTTATAAATGCATAAATACATTAACAAATTGTATATTAATTATATTTTTTATATTAATACTTTTACTATTACGTGTTATTAATTTTTTTACTATATGCATTATGCTTACGGATATTAATTAACAAGTTAACAAGTCTAAGCAGAGGTATATTATTAATAATTAATAACATAGAAAAAATAAACGTTTAAAACTCATTTGACGTATCCTAATAAACGTTTGTAATGTCGGTATTGACTTCCATATCATAGAACTAACAAAATTGGTACAGTACGATGATTTCGTCGAATTGATTTATTCTTACTTATATATTTTCTTTGATATTTTAAATTGTAGTTACTCTAACTGAATTATGCGCTTCAATAGTGTTGTTATTAATATCAGCGTTGAAATATATACGAGTCTGATCCTACTTAAAGCAAAGAAGACATTATATTATAATATCGAGAAACTTTCTAGAACTCTACGGAATAAATGGAGTAATTAACACCCATTGTGCTTAGTTAAAATCAGATTATCTCTTTTGATATCCATCCATTTGATAGCAGTCATTATTATTATTGTTGTGAAAAAGTTCAATCTTCCCCTTCATAACGCTTTAATGATATATAGTTATTCTTCATCTGTGTACATTTTCAGTAGTCAAAAACATAAAGGTCGTCTTTTGAAATATAATATTAATATGAATTATGATGGTCCACGACTCCAAAAATACATAGGTATTATTTATCTTCAATTTTACCAAATATGATACAATATGACATCACAACATAGCAATATTATTCTCCTATCTAATGGTATATATTATTTAATAGTCGTTAGAACCTGTTATAACCGAAGACTGAAATCAAAAATAGCTTATTATGATTATATTCCTTAGAGGTCTAAGGAAGTTTAAGCGTCGATCAAGATAACAACTAACAAGTATTAATTATCGAATTATTTACACTCCTGGAAATTAGTTTATAGCTTAACGTCTTGTCAAACTTTTTTGTATATTAATTTTAGCTTCGATCAGCACAACAATATTAATTACTAAATTATGACTACTCCATTCAATTATAAAATCTGGAAAATTTTTGAAAACATTACAGTTCAAATACGAAATGTATAAGTTCTGCCGTATTCGAAACTTCGAATAGAATTAATTCTTATAAAATAGTAGTTTGAGTGGATGTAATTTTAAATCATGTTCCCTACATTTCATTTTAACGAAAAAAAATATTCTGATATTTTTGATAAATAAGAAAATACTTAGAACGTCATATCAAAAAAAAAAAAACAATTCTGTTTGTTGAGTCAAACATAGTTTCTGGTTTTTTGAATAGTAAATATGTATGATTAAAGTTCCACAAATAACGTTCAAATATACTTGGAACAACTTCAATATTTTAATTATTATTATTATTATTGTTGTTGATAATTGTTAAGCGGGAGCATTAATGATTCCTTTGCTATATTACATGATTATAATATGAACCCATTTGTGTTCTCAGACAACGATGACGATGATTGGTCACGTGGTAAAAAATCGGATCAGGTTACCACGGCAACTGAGATGATGGGAAAAAGAGTAAAAACTGTTTTCAGAGGCGCGGATGTGGATAACCAAATTTTTAAAAAGACCGCAATGGTTTCTTCGGGAATAGTGGCGGCATGTTAATCGACAACAAAACAATCGAGTTTATGGACTAGTGCGTGTTGCGGTGGTAGGTACATAGATGTGGTTACTAGCGTTTCAATACATCATACCTATACAGTATATTTACTATATAATATATAAATACTCAACAAACTATCAACATTACACATATATACTTATTATTATATACATACATACATTACAATATATCAACCGGAGTCTATATAATTACGTAAGATAAGCAACGGCGGTTCTTGTAATGTTACCACCGCTATACCTCCGTCATATTATCCTCGAGTGACTGTTTGAACAAACGTCAAAACTTTAAGTTTAATTAACGAACGAAATTATTGCAACCCTAGAAAGGTTAGGCATATACGTACATATGGCATAGAAATACGACTGTGGTATACACTATACACTCCACGATGTCTGGAGAAATGGTTTTTCCCGAGGATGGAACGGCAACACTAGGGTTAATGATGCATAATTATTAATAGTAAGAAGGTGTATAACTATACCTACATATTATTAATAACAATAAATACGTGACGGAGGTACGATTCAATAAATGAACCATAACGATGGTAGATGATAAATTGTTTTAAATCTGTACGCAGGTACTGACAACCGATATGACGATGCTATTACAATATATTAAATCTTCTCACTGCTATCTGAACGATGAAACCTCGTCGAACAGTGTTAAGATTTAGCCAACAATAGGCGGTCACTCGCTAAGTACTGTAGCCGTATATAATATTATGGTCCACATAGGCATATCCGTCACAAATCGTTTGATCTGGTGTATAAAAAAACTTCCTCCAAGAATTTTGATGCGTATGTACGTGCGAATTTGTTTGCTGAACGAAACAAAGTTTTCCAAATAAAATCTTTTCTGTTTAACCTACTGACAAATCTGTTTTACAGATTTTTCAATAAAAACTTCCAAACACCTATATTATATCACGCCAGAAGAAACTGTCATTTATCTTATTTCCATTTTAAAAATTCTGTAAATTGAGAAATTTATCATGAATTCAGTTATCGGAATTCATTGTTATAAAATTATACTTGAGTCGGATATTTAAAGGTAAAAATAACCTTATACGAATAATGCTTAATTTTTTATACGCTTTAAATATCATGATTGCTGTACGTGTATCAATAATTAAAAAGAAATGTATCCATGTACTCTTCGATATTATTTATTGTTATTTAATATTATGTTATTTGAATCATAAAAATATACAGATTACTAAACAAATATAAAAATTATAATACTTTCTATATAAACTAAATCATTAAAAAGTAAAATAAAATTTCAACTAATAAATACAAATAAAAATGCCTTAAAAAAATAAGATTTTTCTTCATAGATTAATTTTTAAGTTAAACTTGATTTATATAATGATTATAATTATTATTATTTCTATATCATCTATAAATATTTGTTAGAATTTTAATGAAAGCTGTATTTCTATGTTAGGATGTAACAATTAATTTCTTAAATTACACGCGAGTGCATTGTATTCTAATTCCCTAATGAACTTATGATTAACATTGCATTAAATATCAATTTATCATTATTTAAAAAAATAAATAATTAATTACTAATCTTTGGATTTTTAATTATATACTGATTTTTTTTTTATCCAGAAATGAAAATTTTTGGCTTTGAGAAAACACAATTTTCAAAACGAAAATTATATTCTCCATTTTCAAAGCCAAATTAATTTTTAATTAAATCTGAAAAATATTAGAAAATATTTAATATTAACCTGTTTAACTTGAAACATTGGTTTAATGTTAATATAAAATAAACTTAAATGTTCTGTTTCAAATATTAAATTATTCTTATGGGTAGAAATAAATAATTATAAAAATAATTTAATTGTAAACATTAATAATAATATACATGGAATACTTTTGATTAATAAAATAAAATATCATAAAATACTCATCTTTATTACTTGAGACATAATACGACAAAATATTTATTTAATAAAAGCTAAAATAATATCGATATTTAAATCATATATATATATATATATATTTTAACTTATTAAGAAAAATATAAAAAAAACTAATTATTTTGTAGTATATTTGTATAACTATTAATTATTGATAAAACGTAATATTGTATAGGTGATCAGTATTAGATATAGATGTATAGTAATAACAATACTCAAAATACTCGAACAATTTTGATTTTAATTATTCAAATATCCATTAGATTATTGAATTCCATACGCGTTGTAAAAATGCAATTATAAACTTTAACTCTACTAATCTACTGTTAAGATGGAGTAATCCATTAGTATCTACTGTTTTCGAAGACTTTTTTACTTACATAAGTATGCATACAGAAATACTACATGAATACTGCATACCTATGTTAATTAAAATTGAGAACAAAATATTTTTTTTAATATACACTTTGACATGGTAAAAATAATTATAATTATAATTATATAAGTTGCGTATTGTTTTGATGTTTTAAATTGTAATGGATAAAATTGAATTTCAAAACTAATATTATATCAGTCGTAAATAATTACACCAATGTTACAGGTCAAGACAAAAATTAAACCCTTCAATTATCCATCATATTGTTAAGCTATATATTATAAATATACCATTGATGAAACTCAATTAATGTGATCGCAAATACATTCACCGTTGTATTTTTTGATGGATCATAATAATTACTTTCGTTGAAAATATAAAATGACTCCAAAATTATTTTACTGAATTTAATTTTACATTTCTTTTATGTGACAGAAATCATTAAAAAAGATCCCAATTTGCTATATATAATCTGTCTCGCTTAATAAGTAAGCATACACATTACAAGTCTTCATACAATCAAACGCCAATAATTGGTCTATAGAAGGGAGGAGGATACACACATGAATCGGGTATTTGATCAAGATGTCTATAAAATGACCACCAGTATAATCGGATTGTGGTAGTTGGTTAAGCGAATGCTATATCTGAATCTGAAACCGCTGGCTCTTTGAAGACACATAAGCCGATTTTCTTTAAAAAAAAAAAAAACACTACTTCCTGTATTTTCATACCAGGGTTATCGATATAGAGTCTTTATAGGTCGCACCTTATTTTGTTTTTTTCTCTTTAACGACACCATTTCAATCGTAAATATCATCAACAAAACCCGCTCAACCAAAAACATAATAACGTATTACACGACTTTGAAAACCAAACTAAAATATATTTCAGTTCAATCATTTAGACACATTCGATGTATACAATACTTACGAATAACCTTATTAATTACTATAATTCATTACAAATAATTAAAATATTCAGGTCCAACACTCTGTTCGCTACTTTTTGAAATATTGATGTATTATTCCAATTCATCACCATATAGTTTTTCAAATAACAGACAAAATATTATTTTACTTATAACACTTTAACTATTGTTTTTATATGATTTGGTTTTTTTTTTTATATATTGATAATTCAAGGAATTTATTTAATATTAGTTTATCTAACTAAATTAAGTCAATGAATAATAAAAATATGGTTTACTGTTTGATGTATATATTTAATAACTTATACATTCATTAGTTCGCATTTATAAATAAATGTAATCACAAATATTATTAAAAAAAAAAAACAAAATTTTGTTAAAATGATGATTTATTATTCAAATAAACCAATATACCTAAAAATATTTTACTTTTTAAAATTTAAAATCAGTAGACAAATCTTAGCTAACTCTTAAATTAATAAATGAATAAAAATGATTAATGCACAAACAAATTAAATGTTCTAAATTTATTGAAAGTCCTAAACAAATGATAAATATACTTATCTGTAAAAAAAAGCATATTATAAACTAAATATTTTAGTAGATATTTTTCTATTTGAGACAATAGTATAAATAACAATAAACCTGATTAACATAATAAGCTTAAGGATTATGGCCAATAATACTATTGAATACTATTTAATTAAAATAAACAATAGTAACAATAGCTCAAAAACTGGTGGCTGACAGACAAAATATTAGCATATACGTTAAAATGATTGAAATACAATAAGTCACCAATATAGAACCCTAAGATAACGTCCATTAATTTTGAATGACATCAAAGATACTTAAAATGCATGGTATACTAATATTATCCAGGAACTCGTAATAAAAGAAAACTCTATATTATATTATTTAGTTTTGATATTTATTAAAATACTATACTTTTTATGTACGTACAAAGTTTTTGATAATTATATACTTCAGATTACCTACAGAATTAATTGTTTTTATTTGATTTTTTTATTTATGTATCTACTTTAATAATGTTTAGTTTAAAAGATAAATCGTAAAAAATAAATAATAAATTAACCAACACTTACTCTTCTTTAACAAATTTCGAACAACTTTTTCAAATTAATTTTAATTTTCAATAATAATGAATTCAGAAAAATGTTAACTTATATTATTATATTATTGTTTAAATAGCAATTTCTATATTTCTAATTTTAATGCCTTCATTTTTATGACTTAATTATCATACCATATTAATTATATACAGAATATCTATGTAATTTATGTTTCCGGAAAGCTGAAATAATACATTGTAAAAAATATATAATAAAAATGCCAGAGAAAACAATTTAACTAACTTTTATTCGTTTTTAAATTTAAATTATTTTTCTTATAGTAGAAAAATTGAAAGATTTTTTTGTTTTAAATTTTTTATGAAAACATAAACTAGTGAAAAATCAGTAAAACATAATGTTTTACTTTTAAAATTTAAATTTAAAAAAAAACATGATTTTATTGTGTAGATAACATCAACGAAATAAAATTATATTTGATATAGATTACATAAATTTGTCATTTAGATTATGAAAATTAACGCATATTTTTAAAATGGAAGTGTTTCAATGAAAAATCGTTGTTTATCCTATCAGGATAATAGTTCCTAGTCTTTTTTATTAACGGAAAACCCTTTTTGCTATTCCTGAAGTCAATATAGTTCATGATGCGGTTAGGCGAGAGTGATGGATTCGGAGGGGTGTCTTTCATTTAGAAACTGGAAAACTTGCCAACATAGAAAAGAAAACTGATAAAGGTAGACACTTTAGCTTTTTCCGCTAAAATTGAAACTAAATTTAGATCGTTATAATAATAATTAATGATCATTAGAATAAAAACACGTTCTTAATTATAATTATTAAAAGTTTTACTTGTTACATATTACTAATATGAATAATTGCACAAATATATATTATAGTTAACTCTCTAAACCGTAATTTAATGTAAATTAAAAATTTCCACTTACTAAATACCGATAGGAAATCCCTACAAATTGTTTAATATGATGCTTATAATTATTATTTATATAAACATCTAAATAAATATGTATGATATACATGAATGCTAATTATAAAATAATATTAATTATTAATTTATTGTTATTTTAATACTTTTACAATAACGCCAACAATTTGGGAGTATTGATACATAAATCGTAAAAATGTTATTAAATCTGTATATTAATATTTACTTTTTAGAAATATTTATTTTAAGTTTCTTATATAATTACAATAACTATTATTTATCACATCTAATATCAATAATAGATAACAAAATTATAAAAGTTATTGATTAAAACAAATAAGTTTATTAATTTATAAAATATTTCATACTAAAAAAACTTTAAATTAAATAAATAAAAATAAAGGATTTCTCATAATTTGTAAATTTTTATAAAGAATATAATTACTTCATTGTTTGTTAACACCCACTTACTTAAAACTAATAAGTAATATAATTTATAAATCCAATAAAAAGATAAGTATAAATTACTTACAATGTATTATCATCAATGATAATGCAAATCATTTTTTTTATATTATATATTATTGTAATAAGAACAATGAAAGTTCATAAGACATTAAAGCTATTCACATAATCCAAGTTATACTTCTATTTTAATATAACTTTATTTTGAATTGAAAAGAACATTTGAGGTCAAAGTTTCAAAGTTTTTAAAACCTATCAAAAAAACATAATTTGTTTTTTTTTCCAAGTTGAGCTTACACTATATAAATTTAAAAAAAATTTTAAAATCTAATTCACAAAAAGTAAAAAATGTAAGTAACGTAAAGCAAATAAAACAATTATTAATGATATTTTATTTAAAACAAACAATATGAAATAATAAATATGTGTACATTTTTTTTTTTTGTAAATGCGCAGTTGGGGTATCATTAAAAATGTTTTAAAATTGTATTATATTATAAATAGAGGATAACAAGGTTCTCTTTAAGTTGATAGTTAAAATCTCAACGATAAGAAAATGTAGTCTTAAATTATATTTCAAAATTATGATAGCAATGTTAATTAAAATTGTATTTATATAAATAAAATAATTATATACTTAATTTTATTATTAGTCAAATAAATAACAGATCATTAGATTTAAGTCAAAATTACCCAACGTCAAGATTATCTTCATTATATATGAAATATGTATATAATATATTAAATAGATGTCTATCATTATAAATGGAATTTCAAAAATAAAAAATAATATTTTTTAACAAACTAAACTTTTAAGACTGGACATGCTTGTAGATATATTCAATTAACTAAATTTAGTTTTTAGATTTATTTAAGGTGTGGTTGTTTACATCGAATAGATTTAAACATACTATACTGTGTTTTTAATTTTTTTTTTTTTTTTTTAGTTATAAATAATGACTTAGCTCTATGCATAAGATTCCTTCAACGCGTCACGATACCTCGGGTGCAAGGTTTATACTTCCTAGTAGTATGACAGCCGTCTTTATTTACTCTTCCGTTAAATCGGTTTGTTATTTAAAAAGCAGCTGTCGTAAATTGATACAATATATATATTATGAATTATACAAATAACAAATGCTATCTCGACGAAAACAAACATCATATAGCCAATATTATTACGATGATGTGACAACTTCGTTATTTTAATTTTAGAATATTGCAGTTATATCCAAGCTGGAAGAATACTTCCTGTCCCATCTTTATGATAGATGAATTTTTAAATTTATTATTAAACAGATAGTGTTTTATATTTTATATGTAAAGAGTACTAAATATTATGTTGTGCCAAGCTTGTTATGGTTAGAGAATTAAAATTTTAAAAATAATAAAATTATACTTTTGCTTAAAAATTAAATTTTCATTTAAATTTAAAACTTGTAAAGTATTAATAAGTTTCCAAAAATGATATACATAATTCTTAGTAAAATAATAAAAAATATATCTTTGTAGGAAACTATAATAATTAATTGTATTACTTGAAATTACAAACGTATTAACCACATCATTAGAATAATTAACAATTATGTAAGCATATGTAAATAATATACTATTTTTATAGGTAGTCTTATTATTTTTGTAAATCAGAAAAATAACCAAAACAACTGGTCTGAGAATAATTTGAAGAATACAATGATAATTTTTTATTATTAAATATTATTAGTTATAAGTTACAATTTTACTAAAGATCATATGTAGGTAACTGTAAAAAAAATGTTACCATCTAATCAAGAAGTTTACCAAAATTAGTACCGACTTTAACATATAATTATCATTTTAATTATTATTACATGTAACATTATAAATTCCTAAATTATTTTATGGATTAAAAAATATTTACAAACCCTATAAAACCAAAAATTTTGTACAAGATTAATATATAATTTAAACTATAAAAACATACATTTTTGATTTCATATTTTAAACCAGAATATTGTTTTAAAGATCTCAATGAATAAAAATTAAATTTTGAATTACAATTAATTTTTTAAAAGTATTTGAATTTAAATGGAGCAGTAAGTATACAACAATTTACGGAGTATACCTTTTTGATCCAATTGAAAAAAACAAAATTACTTCTTATATAATAATAGTTTATGAATCCTAAAAACTGATTTACAAATATTTATTAACACATTTTTAAATATTGAAGCTATTTTGTAGACATTTTGTTATAATAGGTGGGCGCCAACTTTACGCACACCAAAACTCCGCTCATTTCAACTTGAGATTTGTAAAAAACTAACAACTAACTCAAAATATTATTATTATACATTAAAATATAGTTCACAAAAAATATTCTATTTCAAAGTAAATAACTGAGAATAAATATAGTAGTATCCAAAATTAAAATCTTAAAATATAAAATGATGTGAGATGGTAAAAAAAAAATTGGTTTTGTTACTACCAAAACTAAGATAATCGCAAAAAGCATACATTAATACCTAAGTATAATATTAATTTTTCTTTTATATGCATATTATAAATATGTTAAAAAAATTTGTAATATAATCATTTTCACCCAATAGGCCACGCTAGCGTAGATTTAAAATAATACCTAATTAAAAAAAAAAAAAAATGTTGAAAAATATTTTCTTAAACATTTAGGCTTTTTTAGTTAATGAATATTTACTGTTAAAGAATTATCCTGTATATTCTTGTTTATTATATACGCAGTTGAAATAGAAATTATCACTGAGTGAAGCATCGTCATTGCAACTAGGACATTCACTGCGTTATTCGTATGGAACACACTGTGTTTAATCTGACAGATTAAAAGTACTCTTGCCAGCATACCCTCTGTTTACACATGAAATAAAATCGTTACGAGATTTTTCTTCAGAAATGCCCGTATACTCTTACAGATCAAACAAAATGTGGATTTTAATCAATTTGACGGTACAGAAACATGATGGTAAACTGGACAGCAAGCTTGGAAAAGAAATATACTAGAGGTATGAATTTTGGTTATACATAGTGTATTAACAGTTGTTCCTTGAACGAACAAGAGACGATTACACTATTTGAAGGCGGTATCAATTATTTACTTAGGTACACTTATAGTTGTTTTGAATAACTAAATTAAATATTTACAATCTACGAATCATACAGCTAAAAATTATTTCAATACGTTTAAAAAATTAAGTAAAATCATACATTTATTTATATTTAAAGTAATATAATTAATACCATAGGTTATTTTTATAAAATTTTGAATTATTTATTAATTGTTTTGTTGTATATTTTATTTATTAAATAATTAATGAATAATATAATAACTTTAACTTTACCAATTATCTGTATCAAACATAAAATTATAAATATACACTTTTAGCGACCATATTTTTCCAATTATCTTATACCAGAGGTTCCCAAACTGTGCGCCGCGGCGTGTTATTGGAGAAGCCGCGGCTGTGCCTCGCTATATTTATGTGAAGCTGGGTTTTTAGCGGCCGCTGTGATAAAAAGCAAATATCGGTCAAAAATCAATGTGGAAAAGGAAATGAGAGTAGCAGTATCAAGTTTGATCCTAAGATTTGAAAAACTATGTAGTGATGTCCAGGCTCAACTATCTCACTAATTCAATTGTTTTCTAAAAATAAACTAAGTCTAATTTACTTTTATCCAATAAAATTAAAATTAAATAATTCAGTATATAATTATATAAAATAAATATTTCCATATTATCTATTGAAAATAAAACATGTTTGTTATTTTATCTATTTTATTTAAACAAAGTCGTAAATTTTACTAAGGGCGCCACGAGTAGGAAAAGGGAACCTCTATCTTATACAATTTCAATAAATAAAAAAATCTAATAGTAGGTACGTAAATTAAACGTTAATTATACGTCATATATTCAGAGACAACTCATTTTTTCATTTTTCAATACAGATATTATAAATAAACACTTAAATTTAAATATGGTATATTGAACAATGAACAAATAATATTTGAAAAATGCATCAGTTTATAGTATACCTAACTATGATTTGAATACAAATAAAATATTTAATTCAATAATAATATAAAATTTAAAATTTCAATTTCAATTTTAATGATAATTAATGCAGTAAAGTATTATGAGGGTAATCTTTCACGAGACTATTCCTCAATATAATTATTATTTAATGATTTTAATTGTCTATGTTAAACTATTTATGATCATCTGTGTATATAAAGAGATGAGGAATTTAAAACATTCTAATTTATTCTAATTACTCTGAAGAAATATGTTTTTATTTTATGACAATTTGATTTTAGGTACTCATACAATAAAACTGTTAGTATTTTATTTTAAATCATAGATATTTCTATTTGGATTTTAAAAAATTTAAATTTATACTGAACAGATTAGTATTTATAAAAAAAAAAAATGATTAACTATTGGCAAATAATAAATATTATAATAACTTAAGTAGTTAAACAAATTTAAATTAATTTAATATTTCCAATACATATATATTAGATAAGATCTATAAGAACATTATAAACGGAAGGCTTCAAGTTTGAAGACTCACAACTAACCACTACGCTATATATTTCAAATTCTAGGAGAAGCTTTACAACTTCGCCTCCCATCTAACACTAACATCATCAATTTCTTAAAGAAAATTAAATTATATAACCTAATATAAGCATATATTTATCCTCATCTTAATTCAAAAGAAATACAATGTCAATTAATAACTAAAGGCCTAGTAGCTGATGTAATTATGTTCAATTAAAAGAAAAAAAAATAATAATAATAAAATATTATGAATATGACAAATTAGTTATTAATGTTAATAAGTGTGCTTAAACGTTTACTTATATAATTAGACAATTAAATTCTTAATAAGAATTAAAACAGGTGAATTTCATTGTAATATGTAATCAATATATTTTAATCATGATAAAAAAATTATATTGTAAACTTAAATTAGCATGCAATGAGGGTTGAATGTGTTGATATGCATAGCTATAATTTTAAATGAAACTTTGGTTAGGTATACGTTTTAACTAAATTGTAAAACTTTGGACTGCTATAAAGTATCTATGACATAAAAAACTTATATAACTTGAACATTTTTTTAATATAATAATTCTATGTTAAATTACTATAGGTTTTATTAAATAAAAAATTCCTTTTATAAAAATAATTCTAATGCTTGAAATCAAAATGAACAATTATATTGAAAATGCAATAATATCATTAGCTAGACTTATAAGATTTAACAATATATTGTAAATGAACTTCAATTAAAATGATAATAAACTTATTAACACGCTTTAAGATTATAAAAATACCTATCATCACGAGTAATATAAAAATGAAAAACTTTTCATCTAAAAGTTTAAATTTAGTTTTTGAAGTTATAAGTGCATACAAATAAATATTTATATATATATATATATCATATAAATTATAAATTCATGTATATAAAAAATATCTATGATAAATATCAATCCAGATTAAATTCCTACTTAATGTATATATATATATATATTTTAATAAAACACTGTAATTTTTCATAACGTGTTAAATAAATATTTTAGATACATCTAAAATTATTTTGTTGACAGGTTAATTTTAATTAAGCAAACATTTGAATTAATTTATTTCATGCGTTATATCATTAATAATTATATAAACAATTGTTATATTAATATAATACTAAAAATTAATACCTACTCTAACTAATACTCAGTTTTTATACTATTAAGATGAAAATAAAAAAAAATTGAAATATTCTAACATTAAATTATAAAGAACATTATAAACTTTTAAAATTATATTATACAATAGCTACAAAATATTATTTTTTTTCTTTTTTTTTTTTTAAGATTGGTGTTACACTTAAGAAAGTAAATATTTTATTAAATTTCTTCAACATTATCACAATTTTAAAATGCTTATTTAAAAAGATTATATTTTGATATATGAAAATGACTAGTAAAATATAAATATTGACATCAACTATCAAATGTATAACATAAAAAATAATAAATATAATCATAAATATTAAAATATCTAAGGAAGACATCCTATATCATTCTATATATAAGTTTATTATTATTATAATGTATTAATTATTAATTTAGAGATCAAAATTCACACACCAAACTATTCACTAAAACAATATTTCTATTAACTTACTTAGAGCTGTTTACAATAATGATTATGTTTTTTTTTTTTTTTTGTAAGTGTGTAAAAATTAACATTTAACTTTGAGGGTATTCACTGATGAAAAATTAGATCTAATTAGTCAGTTAGGATGGCAGGGTAAAAGTAAGTAAATTTAACAGTTTACTATATACATTAGGTGTCAGGTGGGTCACTGTAATAGATGAGTAAAATTTGAATTCAATGATATAATTGTCTATCTGCATATATCACTAACGAAATATATGATTTAATACGTAGCTATTAGTCATTAATTTTACAATTTGTATTACGGTAGATTGATTTAATTGTTTTCAAAAACATTGCATTGTATTACATTATTAGTATTTAATTATTGTTATAAAATATCATTTAATTGTTATTAACTTTTAATTTGATAACAATTTACTGTAAAAATTATATAACAGTGTGAATAAATTATAACTAATAATTACAAATAGATAATAATATTATTTTAAAATTGTATTAATATATTATATATTTTAAACATTTCATTGCGTCATAGTAAAATTTATAATAAACATAGAAATTTTAAGTCCTTGCGAACAATGATTTTTTTTTTTAATATTATAACAAAATAAATAACATAGTAATTAATATTTAAAATATGTGATTTCGTTTAAATATTAATTATACAAAATATTTGTGATTGTACATTTTTAAGATTTTTTTATTCGAGTATGAATTACTTATAAGAAACATTGTATTCAATGTTTAAACCTTAGCTATAAAAATTGATGGGTTTATAAATTTTTAACTACAAAAGATAATATTTTAAATAAGTATGCAAATATGAATTATGAAGAAAAGTTCAAAACATCTCTATGTTTCGTAATTATTAAAGCGTGAATTTCTATGCAATTGCCTATTTTTTTCCCTTTTTTGGATTTTTATCAGTTATCTTCACGAATCATAGTAATTTGAATATAATGGTGGATTTTTTTTCGCATATTTCTGCATATTTAATTGTTAATGCATATTTTTACAAAATCCGAAATGTATTGCATATCAAAATAAAAATTAAAAAAAAAAAAAATGTATAAAATAGCATTTTGTTAAAAAGAATTAAAAATAATTTTGTTGGCATTAAATAATAACCAGAGAGTGTATTTGTGTATTTATATGCAATCACTTAATATTATCTTTTTCATTTTATTAAATTTTTTTTAGTTATTTTTACAAATCCTAATAATTTGAATCTAATAGTGAAATTTATTTGTATATATCTATATATTTTTATAAAATTCAAAATATAATGCATATTAAAATGAAATTGTTTTACTTACTTAGTTTATTTAAGTAATTAATTATTGTAAGTTGTTTAATTTGTGAACTTTATATATATAAAAAAAAAATTTCTTGCAAATTTGTTGCATATTTTTATGATTTTTACTGCATTTTATTTGACATATTTCGATATTTTTTAATGCATAAAAATCCGTGCTTTAGTGATTATGTAACAGTAAGCTGTACAAAAATAAAATCGAATCATTTCAACGAACCAAATTGATTTCACAAGAAGAACAATCACGTTTCATAAAATAGTTCAATTTTGAAATTGAACCTTTTTTAAAAAAATATGAAAGAGGAAAACTTATAAAGGTCATATTTGACTCTAATTTTTGAATTTACTTTAAGTTTTTCCAGAAAAATACATTTCAAAATACTTAGCGATTTGTAATTGTTTACACTTTAATTAAAACTTCTGAAAATACCATTTTTGACAATAGAGTCCAATGTGACTTGTATAAAGTTTTTATTTTTCAAATAAAAAAAAATAACTATTTCACAAGGCGTGAGAGTTTTTCCTATAAGAAATAAGTTTGTGCTAAAAAATATGTTGACGCCTACATCATTAATTAGCAATATACTTAAATTTTGTTCATGTAATAGCCAGTTGTGATATTTTATTTTAGTATGCAGGGGTGGTTATATTTTAAATAGTGATGTTACCCTCTTCCACTACACAAAAATATGTAATTAAATCGAAATTTTTAAACTGTCAGGTAATTATTTAAAATTTGATTCCAGAATGAACTAATTGTTTAGTATCTATATTTCTTTTCATTTGAACAATATGTTAATATTATTTTGGTTATTTAAGTATGGATAAAATAAATAATAATATTATTGTATTATTAACTGAAAAACGTACTTCATTCCGTTAAATTATTTATGTATACACAGTTATATGGGAGATAGTCATTTATATAATTACTAAAATGCTAAAATATGCTGTTCACATTTACTACGTATGTCGTTTTTACATCATGCTAATATTCCCTAACATATAGTTCATATTTTATTTTTTTAATTTTATTTAAATATCTAAAACATATAAAATCAAAATATAAAGGTATAATGTAAATATAAATGTCAGGTAGACAATGGAATAAAAAAATTAATATCTAGGTTTGGCTGATTTATTTTTATACTATTTTCTTTGTTATTATAATAACTGATCTTATACTGAAATTGAATAATAACATTTATGTTAAATTTATTCAATTTAAGATAGATGTTTCTATAAAGTTGTATTTATCACGTCTTAGAGATGTTAATATGATGTTATAAAACATGTTTTATTTACGTTGATACAATTTTAACAAACCGTCATTAAATATGGACAACAGCAGTTGCTGGAAAGTCGATGTAACGTTAAAGTAATAATTAATGTAATATTCCAAGTTTATTTAAATACTCCTTGAAAACCTTTATGTGCCATAACGTTGTACAGTGGGTGACATCTTGTACTTCCGGGTATTCTGAAGTAATAGCTAAATTACTTAAGAAAGAAAAATTATTTTAACATTAGATCTAGTAACTTTAACTAGTAGACAAAGGTTAAGTAGGCGCATTATGAATTTCCCAAAAAGAAATATTCCCAGTCTGATTTTTTGTCACGTCTCTAGATTTATGTATTTCTTATATAAGTATAACTATATTATTCTATTTTATTATTATTATTATTTTTTTTTTTTTTTTATATTTTAATAATTTTAAAATACATTATAGAGTTCTAAAATAGTACAGTATAGCTATTCTTATTATTTACAATTAATATTTTAGCAGAAAAAATGGGACGTTCAAAATAATTACCTTTATATAGTTATAATTAAATATACTACTCATTTTTTTAGGTAGATTTAGATTTTAAAAAAAATAAGGAAACATTAAAAAAAATCTAAACATATATCAAACATATAATTTTTGATAATTCGTTAACATCAAAACACTATAGAAATTTTAACAAAATATTAAAGTTATTAATCTTAAATTCTAAGCAAAGTGACGAATGTATTGACTTTATAACGTTATGTATTTTTTTCTATTCGTATTCATATTTTTGGTATTTACTTTTTTTTTTTTTTTTTCAAAAATAGAGATGGTTTCTAGTATCAAAAATAAAAATAAAAAAAATTAGAAAAAACTAAAATTTGTTAAATCAAATTTTTGAAAAAAACTATTTTCTCTTTTGGTATAACTCGAAAACATTGACATTTAATACTTGATATTTTTACCAAATGTTAATATTGTCGTGTTTTACTTTATATTAAAATTTTCATAATATTTCGATTATTTTTAAGCTATAAATAGGCATGAGAATTTTTTTTTTAAAATATCGATAAAAAATTATTTTTTGGACAGAAATTCTTAAAAAATTAAATCAAAACTCCTCATCAGTCATCAATTACTCAACTAAAAAAATATCGAAATTTTAAAATCACAACTTTATATTACAAGCACTTAAAGTATGAATCATGATAAACTTCGACAAAACCTCAAAAATGTACAAATTATTTTATAATCAAAAATTTATAAAAAAATTTGTTTTCATACCTAAACTTTAAAAATATATTACAAGGTTCTTTATAAGTTTTCAACCTTAATTTAAGAAAAAATTTGGAAATCTAAATTAATTTTTTATAAGTATTTCAAATTACAATTTTCACGAAATTCAATATTCATCGGTAAAATAACTATTTCTCCTTAAATACTAAATATTTATATTATCATTTCTTATTTTTTTCTTTAAATGTTAATGAAAAGTTATTAACTGTGAAAAGTTCTTAAAAATTGAATACAAGATATCACATAATTTTTTCTTATACATGAAAGAAAATTTTAAAAATACATAAATGCAATTTTTTTTTATATCTTAGTTTTGAAAATGTAATATATTTAGATTCCCCATAAGTAGTTTAATATACCGAATCCTTAAGATCTAAGAAAGAAATAAAAACAAATATTTTGTCTAGATAATTAATGTTGAAATGTTAAGGAAATTAGTTTATTTGAATAATAAATAACAGTGTTGTTTATTATATTTTAATTTAAAAATATTTTTTATTTTATTTTTGTAAGAATTTAAATATATGTTTATGTGTTTTATATTATTATTAACTTTACTAAATACAATAATGTTTTTGATTTATTTGAAACTCATTGGTACCTACTACAGTTCTAGTTTTATTGTTTAACGGAATTTATAGAAATATGTTATTTAATTTTGAGATATACAGATTGATAACATTTGATAAAATATATAACATATAATATTTTTGGAAATAAATTAATATCCACCTTTCTGTAATTTTTAAAGTAAAATATTAAATATAGGTAGTTTGTGATATAAGCTGATAGACTGTCTTCACTCAGAATCGTTTTTCGTATATATTAATAGATCAAAGAATAATAATTTTACCCACCCATAAAAGTATCTCAATCGATACCTTATGTATAACAAAGTAATACCCACTTGCTTATTTTTTTTTATTTATCGTTTATTACAATATCGACATGCATATGCGCAATTATACAATTATTTTTTAAATTGAAATGCAATAAAAATTTAATATTTAAATGTTATACATTATTATTTGTCCTTATACTGTGTACATTATAACTCGTTATCAAAGTTCCTATATAATTCCTGTATAATTTCTGTAAATTTATTATTGTTGACATTTTAATTAAATAAAAAATCCTCAGGAAGAATTAAACTAATTAATTGATAAAACATAATGTCTTTATAATAAAAATAATATACACAAAAAAAGGAAATTAGGTTTTTTTTTTTAGCTGAACTCTCTTATAATTTTCAATCTTAAATAAAACATAGTAAATCAAATAAATATTAATTGTATTATAAATAAATGGATTTAAACAGAATAAAGAGAAATTACAATATCAAAGAAAAATTAAAAACTCGACTAATACTTGGGAAAAATAATGTCAATTATTCTATATTGATAAATATAATAATACTATTCTATTATTCTATGCCAATGTTATTTTGTTGTTAAATACTCAGTATAATTCATTAGAAACAATAAAATATAATAATTAAGTCAACAATCAATATTTATTTTTATTTTTATATTAGGAGAGATTTTTAGCGAGATACTATTTTTATCTTAACGATTACGGTTAGGTAGAAAACGGCGTGTGTGTTGCTAATTCTCAAGGCGGTCACTCCGTCATTCGGAAACTATAGAAACTATATAATCACTAGCTTATTAACACTGACTAACGCCAAAACATATGCATATAATTCAATTTTAATAGCTAAATATTTTATACAATATACTTTTACTTTAAACAAAAATATGTAAAATTAAAATAGACCTTGATTTCTTTAAAAATACTAACTACAATTATGTACGTTTAATAGGCAACAACACATTTTTAAAGTTAATATCTATTACCTTTTTTTCCTGTTTAACTGAAAGCAGTAAGGGATCTATATAAAAAAATAACACCTATACCTAATCGTACATTATACATGACTCTGTAATATACAACTAAATGTGTACTAAAAAAAAATTATGTGTTTTATACATATTTTAGTTTAAATACAGTGTGATTTGATACCTACATTTCAAATTGATGTACCTAAAATAAATTATTCATAATTCATTTTCCACAGAAATACTATGTTTAAATACTTCTATTTATGTGTATAAAAGTATGATAAAAATAAATTGTATACAATAATTATTATTGTTACGTAAAAATGATTCAATCAAAACAAAGCTAGAAATAAATGATAATATAACATAGGTTACGTTCAATCTTTGAGGATAATCGAATGAAGTTGGTTTTTAAACTAATTTAATTAATGCATAATAATGTAAAATTAGTGTTTATGTAATAAAACGTTTCATAGATAATAAATCTTAACTTATCGGTTATAAAGTTACTAAATTATGAAAAAAACAAAATCTATAACGCGCCCAACTACAATTAGTTTATAAACAAATATATACATTGACTTAATATGACTTAAATACAACGAAAACAAAAATATTGACTACGCTATAAGATCACTAATAATTCGAAGTCTAAAAAAGTACTTAAAATTAAATTAAAGCTAGGAATCATTGTAATCCTAAAAAAAATCATCTATATAATATAATAATACAATAGTAAGATAGAATTAGTTACCTAATTAAACACATTCATCTTTGATGATAGTAATTAGGTTAATATACAAAATAATGTAAAATTAATATTGCAAATAAATTTATACATATAATTATCTTTCTAAAACTGTACGAGAAAAAAAATTATACTTTTATGATCAAAATAAAAAAAATTATAAAAATATGGAGCTATACAATTATAACATTCGAAATAAAGATAATATAAATAATTTAGGTGATAAAAAATATTAATTATTAAATAATATATAAAACCATGCAATAATATTCAACCTAAAATTAAAATATGATTTTTAAAATTTAAACTGATAATATTATTATTATTCACAACGTTTTTGTAATTGAAGTATACACTATACTTGGTTGGGTATAATTATTCAGATAATGACAAAAATACCAAATAATTTTTTAGTAGAAAATAGAAACTATTGTGGACAATATACTTATATTATTTATATAAATATATAATATAAATAAAAGTAAACATTAAAGTACAAGTCAATGTTATTGTTTTATTAAGTTTTCTTAAATGGTATCACCCAAAGCTGTTTTTTAAATGTTAATACATATTAAACTAAAGTAAAATATTATTAACTAATATTAACCTTTTTTATGGATATTATTAATACTATACTATCAAATTAATAAGACAGCCTATTTTATATATTATTTAAGTAATTATGTATAAACACAATGTGATACTGATTATTTTACCGATTACTTTCAATATATTACGCAATTTGAATATACAAGTAGGTAGTCTAAGCTATTTAAAATTATTGTACCATTACGTTAAAAAAACATATTATTCCACAAATTAATCATACAAATTTGGAAGAAAAAACGCATATATAAAGAAAGGCAGATATTAACGATTTAATGAATATTATTATATAATATATATATTTTTTAAGTTAGTTGAGTATACAAAATGTTTTAAATTTATTATTTTTCACAACACTAAAAAGTCAAAAATTACAGTTTTAACAAATGTCATTAATTTAATTCGTAAAAATATGGATTTCGAAATAGCAACTACTAAATTATATAGCAAGCCTATATTTATAATTATAATTTTATGATACGATTTTTAAATAGTCTACAATTAATTGTACATTCAAGTTGTAATTTAACAGTACCTAAAACTTTATTAAATGCTTACTTTCAACTTCTAATAAAAATAACCTCGTTTGTTTAACAAATATAGGCAAAGTTATACCAGTTCAAAAACTTTTTCTGTAGTTAATTTGCTCTAAATTTTAATTAAATTATTGCAGTTATTATTTCTATAGTACAACACTATAGCTACACAAATAAGAATCAGCAATAAAATTCAAATTATAGTTTATAATTTATTTACTCACCATTTTGTTTTGTTCGAAAAATAAATTGTTAATAATTTCTCAGGGATCTAAAAAATAAAAATAAATAATAATTAAAATTAAAAACATCATATTCTATAATATATACATTTATAATATCCGGTATTTTAAGTTTTTTTTTTTTTTAATTCTAACTTACAATTCATAGTAAAGTGTACAGTGTACACAAATAAGTTAGTTTGATAGAATCGCCAAAATTAATTCTAAGAATAAAATAATTTTAAAAGTTTTGAAACCATAATGTTAACGAATTAAAAGTAAATATTTTTCCAAAGTTTAATAATACTTGACTTTCTATATACAAGTATTGCAGTTTACTTGTTAAATAAAATTGATAAAATTATACATGCCTTTTCTATGAAAGTTATGTGAACATAAATTAAATGGTTTTTAAAATATACCTGGTCATATTTATAATAAATTAACATTTTAATAAAAATGTTTGATTTAGAATCATCTTTATACCACAGTTAACTATTTAATAAATAGTCATCAATTTATTTTCTGTAAAATATAATTAAATACCAAAATTGCAAACGATTTAAAAGCTTTGTAAATTATACAAACATTAATCCAAAAAGTAATATATTTAATAGTATATCATTAGGATCAATTGCATTCTAAGTAAAAGAAACCAAATAAAATACCTATTAATTAATAATGAGAAAATATATAACTATATTAAATCTGAACTAACTTATTAACAATATTCAATTCTTAAGATAATATATTTCAGTAGTCACCTATTTACTTAAATTATATGCTAATTAATTGATTGAAATGGTTAGAGGAAGTTTAACGGATGGCATTTTCTAGACCCGGGACTAAATCGAAATATGTCCCCGAAAACCAGATAATAAATTGGGTTCTCAAAAAAAAATAAAATAAATAATATATATAAAAAAAAAAATATCTAATCTAATTGAAAATTTTTGACCTTTTAACTTTTTATCGACCCCTATATAATTATTAAATATAAATATAAATAACACCGTATACCATAATTATATCATTATATTGAATATTATACAGGATCGATGGCTACAATTTTCATAAAATTTACATTGATTTAAAATCCAAAATTAATGTTCTTAAAGGAGAACTTGCATAAATCTTCCCTAAAGATAAAATAGTTTTTACCCAATTTGAGAAGACGAAAACATGACATAAATATGAATATTTGATTTTTTTTGTTTACAGTAATAGTTAAGAATGTCACATACATAAAAATGAAAATCTTATGTTTGTAACATTTTGTTAACACAATATACAATATATTTAATATTTAATCATTGATTAAACTATTATATAGGTTAATTATATGTTACCTATATGAATACCTAAGGGATTTATAAATACCTATTACTCTATTTTATAGTCCTACTCAATTAACTTAAGAAATGTACTACTGGATACTTAAATAATGTATAGAATCATAATAACCACATAAACTCAATGTTCTAGTCATTTTATTTTTGTCAAAAATCAACTATGCTTACTATGATAAAATATTACTTATCTAACTTTATTAACTAATATCGATGAAGTTTTTAACTTATTAAAACGTCTTAACATTTTATCTCAAAATATACCAAATCAAATCTCTGTGCGACAGGTTTTAAAGTGTATTGTGTACAGACAATTTATTTTTATTATGGGTATTATTTAGAGTATCAAACACTGACTTTAATGTACTTTTGATAAAATAAGACGAGGTTAATGAGATAATACTTGGATTTTAAACAAAAAGGTTATCATCATTTATGGCGTTTTTTATATCTAGAGCTTGAATCCACGCGACGGCGACGTGTGGCCGCGACAGACAGTAGAGACAACGGCTTTGAAGATCGTCAACAAAAATCCCGTCAACTATATAGATATTTTGAAAAATTTTCATTTTATACCTTCTTGTTTTGCAGATACGCTTCGTCAAACTAAAAGCACGACTTTTACTATAGTTTACGAGTACGTGTATGTTTACAAACGTGACGAGGCTGAAAGGAGTGCGAGAAAAAACCGCACACGTGATTGGCTCTCTCTCCTCTTCTGCAGTATCCACTGTACCACAACCACTCACATCAGACTCTTCGGCTCAATATCAAAGTCCATTGTCGAGGATAGAGATGAACGAGACGGGATTTCAATCTCTACGTGAGGTGGTGTAGAAAAATTTAACGTCGCCTATAACCACCACCACAGCCGGTCTTATATATTACATAGTTATACCTATGAGAAGTGCGAACCCCAAAACCTTTCGTACGACTTCGATGAACGACCAATGGGGCTAATGGCATTATCGACAAATGTAAAGAGGATGGTTGATATGGCATCGTTATTTATTTTTTCTCTCTGTTCCTCTGTATTGTTAGACTATTGTAACCATTATTACTATTGTCACAGATTTTCCTGATCTTGTGCTTTTAAACCGAATGGTCTTTGCCTGCCATTACCACCGACACTACCATAACTGAATACATAAGTTGGTATACCCGTACCATATACATCAGCCTATATGTGCTTCAGCAACCGTAAAAAGCATAACGCCCACTTATTTTATTATTCCAGAAAGAACATAATGCACTAAACTTAAATCTATTTTACGACCAATGGAATTAAGTTTAAAGGCTCAAATTCTATATAAAAATAAAATCAATAAAAAATACATAGCATTAGATATTAGTAGTACACAAAAAAATATAGTTAATTAATTTTTACATAAATTGGCATCAAAAAAATTTATTCCGCGGCAAGTATTAAAGAGTCTATACAATTTAACAATTTATTTTAATCAAAGAAAAAATTGAATCGCTTACATTTGTATCCGGTTTTTTCTTTGTAGTATACATCAAATGTATAAACATGTTTTTACCAAAAAAGTATATCCAAAAATAAATTTAAAACATTTTATTTAAATTGTATATAAAAAAAAACTTGGTATCACTTGTTACATAATAGTACTTAATAGAACAATACATTATTATTTTTAAACTATCATCATAAAATAAAAAAGAGAAAATACGTTGTATTCTACATCTTAAGTGAACTCTCTTCTAATTTTATATTGTTCTTTTGGCATAATATTAAATAGTTATCCAACTTAAATCATTGTGCTATAATTTATAAAACAATAATTTTTAAGTTATATACGATTTAAGAAGCTAAAACAATAATAAATTAATTTAGAAATCGCATTATTCAAAATGACTTAAAATTTTTAAATTGTATGATTTTATGATATATGTATTGTAAATAAAAATACAACTATATAAAAATGTCTAAACAAAAAAGTTTGATTTAAATTATTTTTATCGTATTTAATCCAAAATAAGTATCAGGAAACAAGTAAATTTGTTTGGTCGAACTTACTAGACGCGATTTATATCTGGTCTCATCAATAACACGTGGGTGGAAAGGAGTACCTCGTAAATTTCACCTTTTTTGGTTACCCCTTGTCAAAGGGATACAAAAGTTTCAGGCAAAGAAGGCGGCACGTGTGTCACTCTTTCCCGCATAGCGGACCAAAACAGCTACGATAGTAGAGAATCATAAATTACTTAAGTCAGCCACCCACTCCTGTCGTCATTATTTCCCTACATGTCTAATCTCACTACGTTCATTTTTTCAGTCTTTTTCGCCCTTCCATAAGTCACATATTTCACAGTCGACGATTTTAATACCAAGAAAAATAAAAACAATATTTTTTAAACCATTTACTTTATTAAATTAGTCGCTGACAATAAATATAAAATCAAAATGCATTGATGATTTTTGTGCCGAAAGATAAATCTTACATGAAGCTACAATATGTACCTACACGATTAACACCATTATTTAAGCATATTATAGTTAAGTTCTGTAATCGTGTCAGTACATTGTTGGATACATAATTAATGAATTTACATATTAATATATGTATATATTGAACACGGATTTAGTGAGTTTATGGGGATTAATAAAATATACTTTCAAAATTATTTCGAAAGTATATACTTGTATTTATATTTAAAAATGTATATATTCTAGGTAAGGTTAAGTTAATTTTAATTATTATAAGTTTGCGTTTAGTAATATAACTAAAACAAAAAATATTAATCAGTGTTTTTTTTTTAGTCCGAAATGTTTTTTATTTCATGATTAAAGAAATCAATTCTAAACAAAAATATTTTAGAAATGCCAAGCAAGAAATTAAATATGATTTAATAATCTTTCAAAATCTTTTTTAGTGAATATAAGATTTAAGGTTCAAAGAATAACGTTTCAGTTTAATTGTAAAAATAATTTTAAAATTCTAGTAAAATACAAGTATATTGATTACAAACAGCCTGAATTAATGAAATAAGCCGAGTTTGTATACTGATCGTTTGTATTTATTCAACTTAATTTAACTATTTATGCATATCCATAGATTAGAGAACTTAATAAAAGCATTTATTTCAACCTCGATTCCAAAACACTTTCTAAATCCAAAAATAATAAATAAAATTTCAACAAAGGTGAATTAATTTTTTAATTTTTATACTTCAATATTGTATATTTTAAATAACAAATCTTATGGATTTATGAATGTGCATGATTTGAAACTAAAGCTATAGAATTTTATTGTTTCATCACAGATACTATTTTTTTTTTTAATAATAAATTAATTAAAATATTGAAACCACTTTTTCGTGTGGTAATTTTTATATGACATACATTTTTATTACTAAAATTATACACAAGTAGTTTAAGAACATTGTTATTAAGTTTGAATAGCACATATATTATCTGATAACAAATAATAATAATATGAAATACAAATATTAAAATAAATAGCATTGAATCTACAATAAAACTATTCAAAATGATATACATATTAAATGTATTTTTAAAATCGTTTAAATATTGTTTTAATTAAAAAAATGATGATCCTTTATTACAGCTCTTACAAAAATAAAACAGAAAATCAAGTACGTAGAATGCATTAAGATAAAAACATTTGAAGGTGTGGCTCAGCTGAATCGTAAATTAACCAAACAAACGAAAAATGGTTTAAGCTGGGTAGTCTCTTTTGCTTGGAACAATAATAATTATTATTGTTAAAAGAGAACGCACACAGATGGTAGGAAGATTTATTTTACACAGAATTTGACCTTCTCTTACCGTTGTTTATCTTTATGGTCATTTAATGTATGAGGGTTCATATCACAATTTTTACCTTTGCTTTGCACTTTTATCTAACAAACATAAATTAGCCATTAATTTTTAGATTAATCCATGTATTAAAACATAGCTATATTATTTTCATAAATACTGTACGGTTTTTAAGTATTACAAAGTTAAGTAACTCGCCATGAATATTTTTTATCTATGTCAATGTGTAAGTGTGTAACCTCAATGATAAGAATTTAAATTTAAAAATCCAACAATATATAATACTCATTATTAAATACAATCAATACATTTGAAAATTAATACTAAAATAAGTTAGGAAAATAAACGATTTATGAATATTAAACTACTCAATTATTGATAAAATATAAATATATAAAAGATAAATCAAAAATGTTATAAGTTTATTGTATCACTATAATTAAATTATAAGCAATATAAGGTTTTAGAATTAATTTAACTTTTTCTTCAAAAATATTAAAATTCTAATACACTCTAAGTTGGTTAGGCATGCTTAGATATGATTTATAACACAACATAAAACTTTCAAAATTGTTTATAGTTCTTAAAGCGTTGTCTGAAAAACTAAAAAATAAAAAGTGATTTCAATTTAAAGTTTGAACAAATAGCTTCGTTGCTTCTCAAAATCTAAAGGGTAATATAAGTTATTGTTGCCAAACTAATGAAATCAAAAAATTCATTATTTTCCATAATAACCTTTATACTCTTAGTAATACACAATGAGACAATTATACATTAAAATATTGAAAAATTCTAAGGCATATTTACTTATCAATTTTATATATTTGTATTAAATGAATGATAATGGCACGGTTTGTTTAATTATTTTATGAATATTGAACATCTGTTTTATTATAAATAAAACACAAATCTGTATGTAAAATATTTATTTACACAAATATTATTAAATTCTAACAAAATAATTATTTTTTTTGCTTTTAAGTGCCTATATTAAAACTAAACTTATACCAAATTTAGAATTATAACTAAATTTATGATCAGAAACTATAAATAATGAATTTTAATAATAGTATTTTGGTAGTTGGTTACAAGAAAACAAAAACATATTATTGGCTTCATAAATAATAAATAATAATAATATTTAGTGGTGAAAAGAGAGTTTTTATTTATGATATATATGTATACATGTATAATATGTATATTATATTATGTACAAGCAAGAATGAAATACGAAATAGTTAAAATCCCACCTGGGGGAAATTACATTTCCATAACCATTTCCATCACCCATCTTTTAAGCAATCAATAAAGATCTGAATTCTATCAATTTTTCAGTTGTTTCAGTTGTTTATTGAGATCTCAACAAAAAGTATAAAAACTAAACAACGTTAAAAATAGTAAGAAATGTTCTAAAATAATAAAAATAGTACTTTAAAACTGAAAAAAATCAATACAAAAATCTATCTACATTTTTTGAAAATGTATAAGCGTTTAAATTTGCAGCAATTATTGTCCTTACATTTGTTTCATTACATATATGTTTTTATTATATTTTTCAAATGTAAGTATAAAACAAAAATAAACAGCGAGTAGTATCAAACAATAGGTAATTAAAAAGAATATTAGTCGTATTAAAAAATCTTGATAATTTTATATAGTATCATATAATACCTAAACAAATCTTTAAAATCAAATTCAAAGTTTATAAAAATAATGAAAACTCGTTAAAAATAACAGGAGATTTATCAAATAAAATATGAAAATAAATTTAATTACTGGATATTTTATATATACCTACCTACATTTCTATTATAAGCCTAATATATTGTAGTCTTTACTTTTGAGCGATTCCATTATATAACAATAACTGAATTATTCTTAACACCTACTAGAATAAAAATATTATTCTACACGGTGTTGAATGTAGTTCAGCGAATTGTAGCTTCAGCAATGTAGATCTTAACTTAATTATTTGTTGGAATACAAACTAATTAAATACTAAAATAACACTGCTTATCAGTTATTAAAAGGAAAAATATTTATTTACGTCATTTTTTTATAGATTAAACTCTTGAAAGATACCTATGTCTATATGTATAAAAATTATTTACTTGTTGACGACAAAAAGAAAAAGATCAGATTTTTAACCATAATAATATTATACTATTAATGGTTCAAAAATTTTTAAAAAGTAAAAAAATATTATAAACATATTATTTGTTTATATCCTTGCATTTATTGGAACAAAGTATGAATCAATATTATCATAGTTTATTTCAAAAATGTACTAAATAGTATATTTTGATTGTTTTAAAGGTCAAAAGTTAATATTGAAAATATCATACATAAGTCTATTGAAAATTTAACATTTTATAGAAGGTAAAATATACTAATTAACATGTTCATAATGAAAACCAAATTAAAATTATTAAATATCAAATACCCATTACTCTAAAAATCATAAAAAATCAGTGATCTTTATTTGAATATGTAAAAACAATAGAATGAGTATATTATATTATACTTAATAATACATTAATTGTAGGTAAATACAATTTTTTGAAGTTCACTGGTTATTACGTTATTCAAATAATTTGTAATACCTAATGAGTTTACCGTTGCATTTAGGACTAACATGGTATTTATAAGCTCAACACATTTTAAATTTATAAAAACCGTATAACGAATTATAATTATTCAAAGTCAATTTCCATAAAAAAAATGTATTACTAACGTAAATTAAATTAAAATATTATTATAATTGTACCCTTAAAATTTAAAGGTATGTCTTTAATTATAATAATTTATAATAATTATGATATATTATTATCACTTTAATAGTTTTAGCAGGTGTCATATGACAAGAAAATTAGTTGATTTATTAATAGTTACAACATACCTAACTCTAGTCTATAATTTATTATTCTGAGAATTCAATTATGGTTACTCCATCATAAATTACATTTATTGTGTACTTCTAGATAAAACAAAAGATTCAATTATTTACACTAGAAATATCAATTTTTATAATAAAATATTTATTTTATTATATTATAATTGTTAAGTAAAATTACAAATTTAAGTATGAATGGTAAAATTATTAATGCAACGTATTAATAATTATACATAGGTACAGCATTGTAGATTAGTATATTACAACTTATAGGCATCGAGGCAAGAAAAATAATAATATACGTGTTTTAAAAAGAATGCTAAAGAGCAACAACATTTTCAAAATCGTTAAAACGACGTTTTTATGTTCCAACCAGCCCACCAGCATAGAATAGTAGAAAAAACCCGAACCCCTTTCACTGACGTTCTGAGTATGTGAGTAAAAAAAAAAAATCATCTTTTGTAACGGTCCGCACTGCATCATCAATTACCGGACCCAACGACATTGTAGAACCCCCCCTAGTCCTTTCGTGAATAATAGAACCTTCTGGGTTTTCTTCATATTACACACCCTCCCATCATTGGTCCCACAGAGATCGATTCCCATGTTTTGCGGTCTCTGAGGGTAATTAAAATGAGGCCGCCACCGGCAGTAGTTTTCAAACGACACTACAGTGATCATACATCCTTGGCTAACCCGTCACCCTATTTTCCTGTCTCGATAGTCTAGATTGAGGCAAAAGGGTAGATAGGGACATTGTTATTTCGGCAGATTTTAGGGACCATGTCGTCGTATTTTCCGATAACATTCAAGAATTCTGACCGAACTATTAACTGCACCCGGCGGATACCTTGAAAAGTTCAACCAAAGATCTAACGATACCAATAATTCCCGGTTTGGCTGAAATCCAAGCCATAATAAATAAAAGTAACAGATATAGTATATACCTATATTACACAGTATTTTAATGTTTTACCTAATTTAATTTATATATATTTTTTAAACTAATCATTTTACAATGATGATTTCGTATTTTAATTCTTTAGTTGTTTTTTTTTTTTTTAATGTGAAACATAACCTAATCAAAAATGATCCAAAAACCAATATGAAGAACGGTTGATATTTATAATTTGTAATTAGATTTTAAGAAACTTTAGAACACTTGATACTGAAATTGATAACATAAAAACAGCCAATTATATATAAATTCAAAAAATCACAATTCAAAAGATTTGACAATATCTCCATTAATTATTTATTTAAATGGGAGATTTAGTTTAAAAAAATGTAAAAACATATGGCAGGGTTTTCAAATTGCAAGAAATACATTATTTTACATTTAAAAAAGTTCTAAGATTAAGTAATTATATACTTAAAATAATGTACATAAAATGCACACAATTTAGGTATAATCTCATTCATATATTATTTCATTCAAAATTCAAATAATTAAAAAATTTTAAATTATTTCACGATAATGCAAATAATTTATTTGTACGATATATTTATACAATACCTATAAAATATATCATAAAAATAATACACGTTATAAATAATAATACATTTTTGTGAATCGTATACACTATATAAAATGTAAAAGTAATATTAAAAAAAATGTTCAATCGATAATAGGCACTTAACATAAAATATGTTTAACAATTACCATTTGTTTAAAATTTATAATTTTATTTTGAATATATTTAGGCTATTTTTTGTTTAACGTAAAATTTAATTTTAGCAAAGATTTGTACCTGACTTAATTTGTATTTCGCATTCCTGGTGCTGAATGTATTTAAGTGTTATAACGTTAGAATAAAAAATACTAACAGGCGTTTGGTTAAGGTACTTAAAACTTTTATAATTTGAGTTAATATATGCTAATACTAGTATTAAGTAAAAACTATATGAAGGTGTCAAAAAAAGGTGTCATAACGAGATTCATTTATTGACATTATTGATAATATAGATAGAAATTTTACGTTTAGTGCAAAATTAATTATTTAATGGCTGTATTGTTTTCGATTTATTTTTCCTTTCAATATAATAATTATAAATGTATAAAAAAGATAAAAATAATAATAATTTCAAATGTAGACAACTATTTTGTTTATATTCAATACATCGAAATTATTTATCACAGTAAATTTAAGTGCACAAAACGTTAAGAGTGCTTGTTATATTTGATATCAGACACTTTTAATGGGATTATTTAATAAAGGCACTAAACAAACCTTTAAAGTAAATTAAAAAGTATATAGGTAATGCGTGAACATGTATTAGTTAATTAATTAGATATGTATACAATAGTACCATAAATTCAATGCAAAACAATGCATATTGTTCTATTATCTATGTATTAAAGTTATTTTGTGTATTAATCCAACTTCATAGTATAATACAGAAAAATAATACTTTTAAATTGTTTTTACTTAATAGAAATAATAAGACAAATAAAATGATTTTTCTTTTGACTTATTCATTGAATAATAGTAAAAATTGTATTAAATAAATATTTTTGTTTCTTAATTAAAATTTAATCTTACTGTTTTATTTAAGCCAATATGTAAAAATAAGTAGATAATTTTCGAGGACATTTTTCAACTTTCAACGAATAAATCATATTTTTTTTATTAACATATAATAATAACATTGCTAATTTATACTCAAAGCAAATTTCGATATTTTTTTTAATCTAAATTAGATCTAAATATAGTGAGAATTCGGCCAATTAATATTTAAATATGTAATATTAAAAATAAAATTCTAATTAAAACCCATTCTTTTAAAAACAATGTTAATGTTGGAAAATATCCAATGTATCCATTTATAGCAATAAAAATATATTTTAATTTATTTACACAATAATTACATTATTTTATATTATTAACGGAATAAGAAAGGTATTGATTTTACATTTTTTTTTTCAACACACTTTAAGGCAGTCAGATACAAATGTTTTTTGTTTCAAATCTAATCGACTGGAAATTAAATATATACATATAGTAGTTAAACTATTATATAGATGGTAATAAAAGCTACATCAAACGTAAAATTAAATAATTAGTTTTCTTTAAATTAATTGTTACATTAACTAATCACAAGCGTTTGATTAAAATATAAAAATAAAATATAAATGTACCTATATTTTGTAAAGATAAATTTATTAAAATTACTAAAAATACAATTTTGCTTTGATTATTATTATTATTTTTTAATTAAAACTATTAACCATATCCATAATAATCATATTTTATTCAATTGAAAATTTTTACAAGTTTACTTTCAGTTAATAAAACAGTTGTATTTTCATTATTTTAAATTCTGAGTGAGGAACAATGTAATGTAATTGATTTTATGTGAAATTAAAACAAAACACAGTTAGATATATAATATGTAAAATTATTAAGACAATTGTTTATTTTCTTAAAAGTCAACAAAACAACTTGTATAATTTATGAGGTAGTTACTTATTAATAAGTACCTATTATAAATCATTAGATTCGAAAAATGTTTTAAAGAGAATAGTCTGGATTGTATTTTTACAAAATATTTAAAAATATTTTTCATTATACTAAGAACAATCTAAAAGACTAAATTGCCGATTATCTAAAGTGTTACATAAACATTTTCAAGGATTTTTTTTTTTACCTCTCTCCTCACATAAAGTGTAAAAAAAAAAATAATTTAAAAAATTATATATATCATTATAAAACAAATATACACTCAGAGTAAAAGATTATAAAAGTATTAATTGTTTAATAATTTTCAAATTATATAAATGTGTAATTATATTTTAATCATAATTAATTATTAATATGCATTATACCAATAAATTATAAAAATTCAAAATCCTAATTTTATTTAGTTTCAATAATAAATGGAACAACATAAATAAAAACCTTGTGTAAGTGATCTACTTCATATTGTCTTAATTCTTCTTAAGCTTTATTTATATTTAATTTAATAATTTATTTTATTTTGGTTGATTGTGAAACTTAGAAACATAAAATAGTTTATGCACATATATTATGATATTAGTATTACGTTATAAAACGTTATGATATACATATAGATAAAGAAACATAATAAACAATAAAATAATAAAATTCGTATCTTGAGTACATATTAAGAAGAATATTTAATCAGTTTATAAGTTTAAATAAGTGCTTGTATTTTTTAACATTCCTATAAAGTAATGTAAATTTTATAATTTCGATAAAATGCCAAATCCTCTTCTTAATTCAATTTCCAAACGATTGAATTTTCAACAAAAAATATATAAACAGCACTTAGAGTACCTTAAATGCGTTTTCCACATAAAAAATAAACATTCCAACAAAACTCTTATCGTTTTTCAAAAGATCTATTTTTAGTTTGTAAATAAATTGTAAGTGTGTATTTACATATATACATCATATATAAGAGTATAATATACATACATATTATAAGCATCAACTTTACTATTAAATTACCTATATTTATATAAAAAGTTAAGAAGTATATTTTATAACATATTCATCGTTGTCAACAAATCATTTTTTTCTATTCTTAAAAATATTTTTTTAAATACAATTTCTATAAATTTAAAATAGTTAATATACATTGGAATATTTCTATAGCATTAATATTTAATAATAAACATGTCTTCTTCAAAAACCCTTTAGTGGAATAAAAACTATTCAAACAGAAAATTGTATTTTTGTACCTTGTATTTTACTAAAATATTTTCCAACAACCTAGCAGTTAAATTTTGTGAAGTAATTCCAGCTTAATGACCATCGTATACGAAGTCTACTATCAGAATCTTTTGTTTTTCTCTCTACTAAGGTAAGATATAACTTTTAAGGATTTTCATTTTTATAAACGGATTTAAACACATTCGTAAACGAACAGAAATATTTCCCTTTTATTATCAACTTTTAAATTCCATAGGCTACGCTAAACATTTAATTTTGATTAGATTATAATAGTATAATGAAATAAATTAGTCAACTTAATTAATATTATATATAATATATATATAAAAAAAAAACATTTAAAGTATTATAATATTTGATTTAAAAATGTCCATATTTTACAAATTCAACTTAGACTGACAGAAGAAGAAACAGTGATTAAAACATATAATTTCTAAGAAAAATTACTAATTATTATTACTTTATCTATTATTACTTCATATTAATATAACAGGCAAAGAAATAATGAGAACTATAATAACAAGTATGTATTCACATTACCTAATTTTTTAAACGATTAATAGACAATGATTAAATCTATTAATCTGGTATAATATATAATAAGACTGATAAATATTCTAAACATGTGTAAAGTGTACACTACGAAATGATAAATACTAAAAAAATCTTTAGAACTTTGAAAATGGTATGCACTTAGTTAGAAAATTCTTGTGATGTAAGTTTTGGAATAAGACGATTGTGTAATAAAAAAGTTCTTTTGTGAGAAACAGCAATTCTCCACCTACTTCCAAATGTCTTTTTAGGTCATATAAAGTTTTTAGATGTTATACACTAACATAAATAAATAATAATCGTTTATTATTACGTGAACAATTTTATTGTTAATATAATAAAGAATAAAGACAGTTTAACTGCTAAATGTTTTAAAAAAATATATTTTTTTATTTAATAAGATGTCATGGAAAATAATTGATTATCATATTTTTAATTATAAATCATTATTAATAACAACATAGGATAATATTGAAATATATCAACAAAAAATGTGCTTTTTCTAATAATAATAATATCATCTAAAACTTAGAACTTTATACCACTTATTAGAGGTAATTTATTTACTTATAATATTTAAGCAATATATAAATCACATCTACGTAATTAACTATAAATGCAAAATTAAGTAATATATAACTAATAACTATATATAAAATATAATAATAAAATAGCTAGAAAATATATGGTAGTGCCTAATTCCTACTTTCCATAAATAAAATATGTACGCTATTGCTTATGAACGCTGTCACGTGTATGAACTATATTCTACTGTAGAAATTAAAATTTTCCGCAGCAATATAGGTATTGAGTATTAAATGAATACAATAAAACTCATGCCATACTGTGTTAAGTGCAATTTTTAAGTCACACGCGAAGGCCATATCACATATAACTCCAAGTAGTGCCTGTGCCGCGCTATTAGACACATGTAAACTCCCTTAAAATATTTTACTATCTTAAAAAAAATGGAACCATTTAGCCTAGAGACCACCATTTGAATTCAGTTCATATTTGTATTTTCACTACATTTTTATTTCTTTATTAATATTTTAACCTAAAAAAAAAAAAAAAAACCATATTTATCATAATATCAGTTAAAATAAATTTGTATTTATTGTTATCATAATATGAAACTATTTTTATACAATGAAATGTAATATTTTTTGTTGAGTAACTATTAATTAGTATTGCTTATATAATATATAGGCAAACAAATAACAGTGTATACATCTTATAAAATATAAAATATGAATAAATAAATAAAAATTTAATTTAAATTACTTCTATTTTCTCTTTTAGAGGAATTAACTTAAATATAATACAGTAGAAAAATGTTTTTTAGGAGAATAACCAATATTTTTCGGGAGTTTACATTTGCCCGCGCTATCAACACAATATAGGAGATCATATCTTTAATACTAATCATTAAATCAGACATAACATTAATTGTGTTCTACAAGAATCCACAACCCAAAACTGACCAAAACTTTATGAAAACGACCTTTACTTATAAGTCATATACGAGTATACAGATTGTCAGAATAGTTTCCATAGTATAATATATTTTATATACCAAAGAATAAAATCCAACCCTATTTAAAACATATATTAAACATGTTACAATTTATCATTTGTTAAGAATTATCTAAAAAAATAAAATATATGAATCATTTTCAGAATAGAGGTATTTTATGTTAAACAAATTTAGAAATCAACTCAACAATGGAATGAATTGAATTTATATATGAAAACAATTTTATTACACTTAAAATTATTTAAGAAAAATTGAGATGTTAGCTATTTATATTTAAAAGGGTAATTGATAAACAAAATTGTATGCTATACACAGTTTTTAGAGTAAATAATATATGGTTTACGTCCATGAATTAAAAATTTAAATCTTTATTCAAAAAAACGTAAGTATTATATGAAGTATTTAATAAAAAATTGTATTTGTAATCAGGCATATTTTTTATACAACTTTCCAGTATACCGAAGTTAACAAATACTTGATTGTTATGAAAAAAATATAAAAAAAAAACGCAAGAATTATCAATCTTATTGTGATCGTTTGAAATGGGATTATAAGTTAATATAAATAATGCGCATATTTGAAATAATTTATTCAAAAATATTGAATTCATAATTTTTGTATTCTAATAAGTAATAACTGTTAATATAATATACAGATTATTTAAACAGTTGTAAAAACTAAAAAAAATTATTATTATTGCTGCATTTGATTTACTTATTTTAAAAACTGTATTGTCAAACTTAATTTAAAATTGAGTTTCTTTTTTAGTTGTAATACTGTTGCCAATTACGTATTATTTATACATACTTCTGAATTTTGGCTATACCACTTTAATATGTTTTTAAATAATTATAGGTAGTATCGAGTAAAACTCTGAAAATTAAAAAATCGCTTTTTATACAAGCTGTGTATAACTATACGTTTTAAAAAAAAAAAAGTATTTTTTTTTTCACAAATGTGACCTTTTATTTCTGCAAATTAAGTATACCTTATAATAATTGATAACGGCTTATGAGAGGAACGATCACTCCATTCACGCTTAATTAAAACAATATTTTTTTGAAATATCTATATAAATTACATGATATTCATTTGTAGTTTTAAAATGTATATGAATTAGTTACATTTGTATATTTGATAATATTCAACAAAATATAGCTTATAAATATTCACAGAATTTCATAATATTATAATATATTATTTCATACATCTTTATTATCTTAAGCATTATTTTGTGAATAAATATAAACCGATAATGTATCATACATCACTTGTAAATTTCAATATTGTATAAAATCGTAAATCATAAATTATCTTACCTAATTTTAGTAAAATTATTATTTAAATATTTTAAATTATGTTCTGCCCTAATTCACACACTTTATTACAAAGACAAAATTTTATGTACTTACATAATATATATATATATATATATTCCTGAAAAATAAAATATCATAAATCAATGTTCTCGATTTAATGACATTATTGATACGGTTATAATACAACATATAAAAAGTTAAAAAAACTGATTGAAAATAGTTAGGCTAAGAAAATCCATATAATAAATTAAATTATATTAGTTAGTTTTGTATTTTTTAATCAAATTATATTTCTCATTTCCAACCGATTATAATGAGTATTTATTATTTTTTTAAATACTAGATTCTCACCATAATATAGTATTTTTGTAATTTATCATTTTTAGGTTAAAACTACAATTAAATAAAATTAAATTGCATTTATTAAAAATGAAATAAATTTTCAGTAACAATAAAAAGTTATTTAGTTATAACAATACTTAAAAAATCGAGTTTAATCGGTGTATTATACAAAGGAATATTCGTCCTCGCATTAGTCAAGTATTTTAATTTATTTAAAGTTTTTCAGGGGATCCATAATAGATTTCTACGAGGAGCTTTAAATTCTGGTAACTCTATTAACAATTCCTTCATCAAACGTGTATTATGACAACTGTTTTACACTAAGTACATTTTGGATTTGTTGTTATTATTCAACAAACGATAATTCAAGAATAATAAAATTGTCATAAATTGTTTTTTTAAAGACTATATAAATATTTATTTTTTTTAAATTACAGTTCCTGGATTAATTATTATATTTTAAAATTGTATGCGTTTACTTTAACTCTTAACATTTAAAGTTAAATTCAAATTAAGCAAATAGTTGTTTTTACTAACTACGTATAATTTTGAGAATTTTGGTTATTTTTATACTCGATTTTTTTTTAAACCTCAGAAAATTAATAAATTATTTCAAGTGTTATACAAAGAGTTTAAATTGACCAATACAAGTTTCTTTTTCCCTTATTGTACTCTCAAGTAGGGTCTTTTTAAAGTCAAGTCAACTACTCAAGTAAATTATTTTGCTGCAATACATTTAGTAAACAATTTAAAAAAAATTAACTTTAATGCAATTTACCTTATAAACTTAAAAACAAGTATGAACTAATATTACAAATAGCATAAAATTTTGAACAAATAAATAGCAAGTATTGCTGAGATAAGCATATACTTATGTTTAATTTATTTAGTATAAACGTTTTCCTATAAAATCCAAAAACAATATTACTCTATAATTTATGAAATCTTGTGTATGGTTTTGTTTTAAAATAGATTCTAAATAGAAAAATATTTCAGAAACGTATTGTTCACTCTATGGACGGGTTTGATATTTTAAGTTTCCTCACTACCGTTCGCCAATTACATTTCGTAAAGATTGTATGGTATCGTGCGTAGCTGCGGCGTGGTCCACAGTAGTGCAGCTGTTGTGTTGTTGACTGTCCGGTGCGTGTGTGCTGTGCTAGTGTAGATACGTCTGTTGCTTTTTGTATTCCACGCATGGTTTTCGTAATAATTCTGTTATGTTTTCGTGAATTTTCAAAGTCATTGTCCTCAATGTCATTGAAACTTTCGTAGTTCGTATATATTTTAATTTATGTAGGTTACACTGAGTGTTTGTTTCGTAATTCATGTGCATGCCAGAGCAGCTCGTTAAAAATCATTTGACTGTCTATTTAGAACCTCTTTCTTTTTGCGTTTATTTGGTACTGTACAACAACCTAAATTTGCGTATTTGTGATTCGTTGAGTATGTTCGTATTGTACATTTCTGTTGGCTACATTTTTGTTCAAAACCACGTTTTGTAAGTTTGTTGTTGGGTGGTATAATTCAAGGTTTTTACCAAGATATTATTCATATTTGTTTATACCATTTTTAGGGCGATCAAAAACTGTAACTGTAGCCAATGTGAATAAACGTGGTTTTTCTGCTGTTTGTATCTTAAATACTGCAATTATATTTATTTTCATTAGAGTGATTTTTTGTTAATCAACCGATACAGCCAAAGATGTATCTTGCTTCGTGAACAGGGTTAACTGTATTTTTATGTTTTATTTTTTTTTATTGTGTACCTAATTACAGACTCTGGCACTACTTTCCTACATAACCGTACATTTAAATAATGCATCATATATTTTTGGTAGGCTAACGGGCAAAATTTTATATATTATTGTTATACTGTGCCAGTAGGCCAAATTTTATTTATCGTTATGATATTATGACAATGGGTTAAATTGTATATAGGCACTGTTATTATACTGTACTAATGGGCAATTTTGTTATTTAATATTGTTATATTATTAATTGTATATTAAAACCAATAACTTTTTTTTTGTCATACATATTAATATCAGGTGTGATTTATATATAATTATTCAAGGTCGATAATATGTAGCAGGCAGATATAATTACTTAACATCTTGCTTCGAAGGCAACCTTTAATTTTATATTCATATTTTTAGTGCTTTATGCTTGTTAAGAGCTTAACGCGACATATAAAATATTATTAATTATGTATTTAGTGATATTAAATTATATATGATATATTATCAAAAATATATTTTGACTTTCGATTAAATACCTACGATTGTTAAAATATGAACAAACAAAATATCGTTAATCGTCTGTCACGATAAAGGAATCGCGATAATTCGTTTTTCTAATGTTATATTTTAAGATTATTATGTATCGAAGTACAAAGTGTAGGTGGTTATACGCTCAAGATTATATTGTATTATATGGTTCGAGACAAAGTATTAAAGGTAATAAGTATAGTATCTATAATACTCCTACGATAAATATAACCAGTAACGCATAATAGCTGTATAAATGAAAGTAAGTCTCGTTCCATATTAGATAATAAACTAATTAGCATTTGACAAGGAAAATGTATGCATTGTACTCTTTATTAGTGTTTGCGTATTTATTGAACAAAAAAATTACATAATATTGTTTTTATCACTACATAACACGATTTTACTAGTATGTGTAGAATTAAAAAAATTAAATAGGTACCTAACCTAACGCATAAACCCATGCGTGACAGGAGTTTCAAAACCAACGGTATGAAAACAAAAGAAATGCTGCTTCTGGCTACGGTTGTAAAGTAATTTATGCAAATTCTTTGAATCTAGAAAGGATATGCCGGGTTATCATATTATTATTTATTTTAGACTGTACGAAACAAATCGTACAATGAGTTTTGTCGGAAGATCAGAGTAAGCGGTGGTGATGGTGTTGATGTAAGACGCAGTAAAGATCAACGATATAGACGATCAGAAAGGGAACATACAGCTTTGTATAGGTGGTATATAGGGGGTGTTTACTACACATGCACGCCTTCATTTTGACGCACAGCCGTCGTTCATTAATCACGTACATCATAAACTCTACCGGATGTCTAATTTGGTTGTTTTTGAAACCCGTATATATAAATAAATATATTTATATATAGATATATGTATATAATATATAAATATATATCATTAGGGAATGTGTGTGCGTCTGTTCGAATCCCGCGCATGTCCACGAATAATATATACCGGGTGTGACATATAATTATATCCCGACCTTAAGCTGGACGCTCCGACGACTGTACAACACGTGCCACTATATTATATTATATTAAACACCTTCTTACAACAAATGTACTATGAGGATACATGGAGATTCGCTAAATATATACCTGTCGCCGCCGCTACCGCCACTGACACTGCAGAGTCCAAGAGATGATTGAACGTTTTCGCCCTGCAAGATTATGATAGCGGAGAGCGGAAAATCTTATACAAACTGACTGTACGTACATAATATATATATATGTATATATGTATATGTACGTATACAACGATCCAACGTACTTAGTGTACGTTTCACGACGGTCACAGTGCATTTCACATGAAATCTGATGTTACGCATCTTTCGCGATGACACTCGTTCCCGCCAAGAATAATAATTTCACCATCATGATTATTCCTGCAGGTATGCATTATATATATATAATATATATACATATAAATATTGTACGGTTTATATAAATAATGATCGATTATTATTATGCTAATATAATAATAAAATTAATAGTAATAGGATCTCATCTACCACCCACCGACGATGATAACGTCCGGTCTAAAAGCCGAAATAGATAATATACACATTACTTTATGACAGAAAAATATTTCAGCTATAGTTACTGAGTAATGACTAATATACACAGAAAAATAAATTATGATTATATAAAACCGTTTATTAATCACGTTATGTTTGCGACGGTCATCATAACAGCATCTGTAGAGAATTAAGACCAAAAACTAAATTTTTGCCGCGTGTATTTAAATATTAATATTATTTTGTATATGATTTTTAAATTTTACGATTATTCTTGATACAAATTTTTCATATGACATATTAAAAGGCACAAAGCCATATTTGAAATGCATATGATTTGACACAACTTGCAATAAATACAATAAACAAGTGAAGGTGAGTTGAAAACACTTGAAAATAATTAACGTTTTAATTTTTTGACAAATTTTGTATTTGACAATAATTACAATCTGTATTCAAGATATTTGCAAATACTATTTGACATTACAATTCAATTGATCTTAATGACGATAAATGAAAAAAAAATTTTTCAGATTTTACACGTTTTCGTATCCTATAATTTGTTTCCTATACACCTAATGGTTATCATTTAAAAATTAATATGCTTTTATAAGACGCTTTTACAAAAATTGTTTTAAGTAAATAATTAATTTCTAATAGTTTAGAGTAAATAGAACCGTTATCTAATAATAGTAAATTATTAACCTTCAAATATAAGCTCATAATTATATTATTATAATCTAAATAATATTTATGATATAATGTCTTTTTATAGTTAATTGTATGCATATGCCACGTACGAAACCTTGCGAGGTTACAACCGACATAATTCGTAACAAGCGTACAATCGATTTGTACGTATCACATGATATCAACCAAGAACACATCATGCTTTGGAATTTTTCAACTTATCAATAATTATCAATACTTAAAATAAACTTTTAGAATATGACTTGAGTCGTGTAATTTGATCCAAAAAGGTTGATAGCTATTTGGTTGACAGTGAAAACGAAACCTTAGTATAATATAATATTATGTCATATTATATGATACTTTATACCGTTAGAAACTTACAATGATTGCAAAATACAAAATTAAATGAATATAAAAGAAGCAGATACATTTAAAAATACCAACATTTAGAAAAATATAAATAGCTAATGTCACTTTAAATTAAATCGTAATTTTTTTAAATTTATATAATTTAAAACTTAACTTAAACGTTTAAATAAACAATTAATATACATAAGTTTAAATTAAATTTTTAATATAATATATTATACTAAATTAAATAGACAAATAAAAATATTTTTAAATCGACTTCTTTAGAAATAGGAATTATTTAATAAAATTTTTAATTTAATACACTTAAAACTAAAATATTTATCATACTTGTCACAAAACTGTACCTAAAATCACTCAAATAAAATCAACAATGTGATATCAACCAATTATTAACATACTTATATTTGATAATGATTGAAATATCATTTAAATTTATTTAAGATATTAAATTTAAATTGTTAAATTAAGACATACATAGCAATTAATCAACAATGATTTAACATCAAATAGCACTTTAATAGTCCATTATTAATGGTGATAAGTACAAAACCCCAACACAATTGAAAAAAATAAATACTAATACTATAGACTATTAAGTTGTATTAAACTACCAATCAACCACCTGAAAAAATATATATTGAATTATAAATGCATTTTTACTTCATTTAAATCTAAAACTGCAAAAATCAATGTACCTAAAGCTATTATTTAAGTTTCAGAGCACATCTCATTTATAATTACATTGAAGATTTATTTATAATTTACTACACTTTTTTTTTTAATCAGATAATATTTTACAACATTGTTTTTTGGATCTCAAAAGCGCTTTTGAAGTTAATAAAGATAAATTTATTATTATTACTATCTATGATCATATAATAATTGTATAACTAAAAAGATAATAGTAGTATAATTATTATAATAATTTCAAAGGATTTCTATTAATTTGTAAATTCGAGTTCAAAGTAACAATTATGCAGATAGCTAGTTAATTCATCTACCATGAAAATTTGATATTAAATCTATAATAAATGTTTATGATAGTTAAATCAAATAAATCAGATAACTTATTTAATTTTACTTATAAATAAATTATTATGACTAAAACAATATACCAAAAGAGCTATAAATATATGTTTATATGTACATCATACATATATTGCTACTTACTAAAAGTAAAATTGCAATTAATAAATATTATAAAATCGAAGTTATTATTTTTCTCCAACAAAAATTTTAGGCTTCACATGTTTTATTTTTTAATGTTTCTTAAATAATTATTTGATACTGTTAACAATGAAACCTAATTAATTTAAATATTAATTAACTCATTGCAATTATTATATTTATAAGAAATCGTAGATTTAAAAGAACGTTTTTAAATTTGTTTTACTATTCGATTTAGTAGATTTAGTACATATCATATAAGCATATTATATTTGCTTTTAAAAACATATACCTAACGGCAATACTTGTCAGCAGGTAATAACTATTATTGTTGGGATCACAACTCTATCAGTCCTCAGACATGTTAATATGAAACTTTTTAATTTAATAAATAATCTCATATTACCTCATGCATACAGCTATTGTAAGTATTATAAATAGACTTTCTTCAAATAGGTATATAGTTATTTCCATTCGATAATTTACCTAAAGAGTAATAGTTGGTACAAAATAACATATAATTACTTGTCTTTTTTGGACAAGATTTCCAACTGAGGTTAAAATCTAAAAAGTCGGAGCGTAAAAAAAACCAAACAATCGTAAAATTCGAATAGAAAAATTACATAACATTCTAGGTAGGAATACAATAATAATATAAATAAATATTGAGAACGATAAAACAAAAAAAAAACTGTTTCATCACATTTGCTTTTTTGTATAATTATGTATAATAATATATATCATAATTGTAAAATATAATACATTCAAAGTTTCAATAGATGGTAACCAGCAAATAATGATATAATTTAAAATCCATACTTTAATCTCAACTTAAATTAGTTTAAAAAAATATATCAATTTTACCAAACATGAATTAACTATACTTCACCGGTATTTTTGTGTATTTTGGATTAAGCAGAACAAGAGGTCATGCGTAGTAACAACAAGTCGGTGTTAGCCGATTGTCAATCGACAAAAACTTAGCAGGAGGATGATTTAATAATTGTTAATTTTTAAGGATAAAATTTTGAGTGTGATCATGCATTTTTAGGCAGAAATTAGTGATTAATGTTGAGAATGTGCAAAATGTGTACACTAACACAAGACAAAACGTTTTACTATTATTATTATTATTATTATTATTATAAAAAGTAACAAAAAAATAAAAAGCAAAACCCAAGTTGCCAAAAATAAATAAACCTAACTTACACTGAACGTTTTTAGTCAAAAATAAGAACTATGTGTATAAATTCCAATGAATTCCAATGATTTTAACGACGTTTACTCGTTTAAAAAAACAGAGATTGCCAAATGTATTTTAATAAGTGATTTTATCGAGGATTCTATTAAAATAATATTATTTGGTACAAAATTATTTTGATTTCTTGCAAAATATATAAATTTATAATTAATTATTTATTAAAAAAAAAAAATAGGTACTATTTTCTCTTATAAAAAAAAATGTTTAAACGTATTATTGGTACATTATAAATACATAGAAATAAAATTTGAGGACGATAAAAAAATAAAAATTTATTGGAATTTATCAGACTTTCTTATGAATTGATAGAACATAATTCAATTTACAAATATATTATTAGAGAAGATCAATAATGTTTTATCAACGCAGTGGTAAATATATAGTTAGTCGAGTAGTTTTTGATATATTATTTAGGGTACAGAGGATAGGTGGCCATTTGATAGTTTGGATCCTATCCAAAACTCATCACGTGCGGTGACTGGAAGGTCTTATTTATTTATTAGTTTCCAAGACTAGAAAAATACTCGACAACACAATTAATCTTGCATCACACCCCGGTTTACGCCCATCGGCAGTTTTGACGAAAAACCCAAGACTCTACATTTTCTCGTCATTATCATTTTCATAATCAAATAAATAGAATTTAGGAAAACTAAGACAGAAGTTTTAAATATTTAAACTGAAAAGTGCATAAGAAATTGAATATCATGTTTTCCAAAAGTTTAGCTCATTCATATTTTAATTTGTAATAAATATTTTACGAATGATATCGTGCTAACGAGTATTATAATATTATACAACATATTATAATTCAATATACAGTTTAAACACAGTTTTTATACAGTTATCGACTTTACATTAAATCTTATAGCTTATTTTAGGGTTATTAGCAAACTAGGTTCTTATGAAAATATATATGCATACATATTTTATAATAAAATGTACATTTTTGGATTACACGTTTATGACAGCAAAAAAAGCTTAAACAATTTAATGAAGTCCGTCGCTATATACTAACCTAGTAAATGGAATACATATTTTACTTTGGACGGACGATTTTTTTTAATTTATAAGAAATTTATCAAATTACGACAAAACAATAATAAAAAAAAAGCAAGAAAACAGATTTAACTAAATTTTAATCAATTTTAAATATGACTAATACAAACTTCACACATCTTCATTTTTAATATACCTATTATGTGAATTATTTTTATAATTTTATATCTATTTTTCTTTAAATATATGATTCAGTAATTCAACTAAAATGTGTAATAAATTAAAATTCACTTTATTAATAGTAAACATTAATTAAAAATATACTTAAAATAGTAAATCGTTCTCTATAATAATACTTCTAGTCTTTGTATTAATTAATTTAATGTTAATTATCATAAAAATTATTTGATAATTATGATAAATAAATGAATTTATAAAACATAAATTCCATATATTATTTTTAAACGGATCTATATATATTAAATCTAAAAATCAAAATACTATATAAAATCATATATACTCCTGTTATTTGTATATAAAAATAAAAATTATATATTATTAAAAAAAAAAAAAACATAGGATATTCAAATGTCGTCTAACATATTAACACTTATATTAATTTAACTATTATATTATTATAATTTTATACTTTTACAAACTATATGGTTATCAAAAATACAGTTATTTAAACTTAAAATTATTTTGTGAAATTTTAATGAATAATATTTTAACGACAACAAAAATATACTAAGACTCTAGTTGTTAATTTAAGATAAATACATAAGGTATTATTGGTAGATAAAAAAACATTTTAATCATTCAACAGGTTATACAGATTTCATAAAAAATCTATTTTTTTTTTAGATTTAAACGTTACACTGTAGTCCACAGACATTTTTCACCAATAATGTGTATTTAATGATTTAAAAATATGAAGGTTTAATTTTTAATGAAATTTTAGTTATTGATTTAACTTTTTTATATATCAGATCCTTATACATTTATTAATATATTTTTATTATACAAATTATATGTAATTTTTATTACATATTGTAAATCATTATAAATAAATTATTAATATTATTTTGTCATCTTTTAAAAATTATATACACTTTTAAGTTTATTTCTAAATATAAGACTATATTTAAAAAATATACAACGTAGGTAATAAATATCAATTTAATGTTCCCTAAATTCTTAATTTGATAGAATCGTAGTACATTGATAATTAAATATTCTACAGTTATTACTAATTCGTATTAAGTGATTAGTTCTATTAACCTATTAACCAACACTATCGTATCATATTCCTATTCATATCTTAAAATGTATTAACATGATAAAAATTATGAAAACCATGAGGCACCAACACTATATAAATTCGGTCCAATTGAACCGAGTAAAATCGTAGATACAATTATTTAATACATAGTTCATCATTTATTTTATCTGAATAACATTATGTTCTGATATAAAATGAATTTTAGAAAATACCAAACTTCAGCGACATATTTTTTTTAGTTTTACAATACCTAGTATTAGATTTGATTTTACCACCTATATACGTTTAATGTAAAAAATTTAAAGTTAATAGAACAGTTAAATATTAATAACATACAAGTATACAACTACTAATAATATAACTGTTATTTAGGCAAAATTATATTATATATCCTATTTATATACATAATTGTATAAGATAAATAGCTTATAAAATTATAAATATGTAAATTATACGATCATTTAAATATTTTATTTGTATTATTCTTAATTCACTGATCATAAAAGAAAATTGGTTTTTATATTTATTTTTAGCATAGTATATAAATGAAACATCACAATACATTTTCTACGATAAACAATTTTTATATTTTACATTCTTTTAACTAATATAAATTAAAGTTATTTTTTTTTAATCAAATTAAGTAAAAACAGGGATTTTTCAGGATTAATTCATGTCTAAAACAGGATAGATTTTTATTTACAATTTTAACATCGTATTTATTAGTGTGCGTTTATTATTATTGAAGAATAAATAACATTATAATCAACTCACAAATTTAAAAGGTTAACCTTCGATAAAATGTAACGATATATTATTGTAAACTCACTCTTATTATCTACGCAATTAAACATAAATCAATAATAGCTTTTCAAATCAAAATGTTAAAAAACATAACTTTTACACTTTTTCATCCTGAACAAACTAAACAGAGTGAAGAATGTATTAGTATGTGTGTGTGTATGTTTGTGTGACAACATTTGATAGCAGAAAATTATCAACTTTAGAGACTGTACCTAGTATAAAATAAGATATAAACGGTACTTGGGGAGTGATTTAAAATGATCTGTTGTAATTTACTGTAAAATCAGGAAAAACTAAAAATAAAACAAATAGAAAAATGGATTTTTAACAAATTCGATTTTAATATTTTGTGTTTTGTTGGAATTCAAATATAAATAGAAAAATAGCATAGAACATAGGTACTTAAAAATTTTTTTTATCAAATACTAACATTTTCTTGATGTAGTGTGATTTTGGTTTTTTTCGGTTACTTAAACATTTGTAATTTTTGATTTTTTTTTTCATTAAATGTTTATACAGATCACTAATATGCTTAATGCTCATCCATAAAAAGTTTAAAAAATTGATAAATAGATTATCATAATATGTTCTAAGTTTAATTTTTAAAAGTTTAGTTTTTATAAACATTCAAAATTAAAGTATTTACAATATTAGATAAAAAAAAAAAAAAACAATTTCAATTATTTCGTTTTAATTCATAAGTTACAGAGAATCGCTACTTTTTGACATTGTGCTTATTAGTATTTTCTATATTATATGTACGAAACATTTTCAAAATAATTAAATTAATCTTAATTTTTTTTATTTTTCAAACGGTAAACGAACCTATTTACATAATAGTACTGATACTATACATTGATATAGACTTGTAATTTAATATAAAAGCTAGTAATATAAAATAATATAATTTATATAACTATTATATAATATATTTGATTTATTTGTAACAAAATTAGCCCATCTTTTTATGATATTAAAAACAATATAAATATATAAGTAAACCCTTGAAAATACATAAAGGCTGATGCCTAACATACTGCCTCCGCTCATAACGAATGTTTTATGAAATGGTTTAACATTGAATTTAAATTCAGCACACATATTATTAACTCAATAGTTATATACAACTATATCAGAGCGACGTTTTTTTTTTTTTTTAAATCATGTATCGTATACCATTTTGATATTTATAGAATTGTATAATTGTATTCATAGAGGGTATGTGTAGTCACGTTCCCTCTGATGCTAAATATTTAGATTAAATTAGTTAAAATATATTGTTTTAACATGGAACATTTTAAATCTAATGTAAAATACAATTGTTTTTTTTTAAATTTATAATCTGAAAAATGTATCTGAATAATGAATCGCTTCACCATTATATTATTGTAATGAACAATCAATATAATAATAATAGTAATAATAAAAGAATACCTGTTAATTAAAAATATAGTTTGTAGTATTTACAAGTTAATTTAATTTATCCAAAAAATAAAATATTGTTTTATTGATAACGCAATACAATAATTTCAGTATACATATATTTAGTGGTTTGAATGGTATAAGTAAATAGTCTATGATTAATCGTTACATTTATCTTATAAAATATCCATAGAAATATTAAATATTTAAATCACAGTACAAAATTTCTAACATATCATTTTAAATTGTTATATGAAACTTTCGGGTTATCCTGGATTACTAATGAAATATTCAGATGTTTTGTACCGAAAACATTGGAAACACAATGCATTCTATTTTCTAGGTGACGATCACTAGTTGAATATACATTTATAATAGAGTCCACCACGGTTTATCGAAATCGTTTCTGTATAGCCCAAATAAGAAAAACATCTTTTTATGAAATCAGCGAAAAAAATCAAAAAATAATCTATTCACCAATATCCAATGCAATCAAATTTAATTGGAACATTTTTGTGATATTCTCGTATTGACAATATCAGTTGTCATTGATAATATTTGAAGAAAAAAAAATTATTCAGTTTATAGTTTTTAATAATAGAAAAGTAAATTTATAAAATCAATATTAATATATTGCAATAAAATATGTTTAGACAAATATGCTGTTTCTGCTTAAAATCATTTTTTGTTATTGACGATATGTTATTAAATCAAAATTCAACACATTCATTACATTGACCTGCTTAATGACGAAGAAAACTGAACATATACTATAAATAGTAAAACGATTTCTTCGGTTTTATTGCTTATATTAATTTACCATTAAATTAAAAAAGAAAAATGGTTTATAATTTCATGATTACAAACCATGAATTAAATTATTTATGATAAAAAAATTTAAATGAATTAACTAGTATAAAATACTTTCTATCATTATTTACTTCTTATACATATAATAATTTAATTTATTATTCAATTTTTTTGTACCTTGTGATCCAATATCATTAATAATCTTCATAGTATGTAAAATATGAATAGAATCTCCATTTAAAAGTTATGGGTGCATAATATCTTAACTATAGGTAATGGTATTTTCATGACATAAACAAATTATTGGCTTTATTTTTTTTTTTTTAAACTATCCAATAATATTTAAGAATTGATAAATATAAAAAACTTTCCAAAAGTAAAAGTACAATAAATTACTAGTTTTTTGTCAGTGAAATAGCTAAATTATATTTATTCTTAGTTTTTAGATAATTTTTCTAAAAATAAAATTAAAAAATTAATACTTTGAAATAATGAGTGTTTAATATTAAATTAATTACTCATCTATACATTGTATTATGTACAGCAGTTTAATTTGAAAACATTGTTCCTAAACTATTGATAAATTCTTGATTCACATTGAAATTCACATAGTATACATCATAATATCCCATAATTCAAACTATACACAACGGCTTCTGACTATACTTAGAGAATGAATTCCTGCTGTGTATTCGGTCTATTGATGCAACAAACCTCGTTACGCCTAGTTTAAATATAATTTAAATATATGACTATATGATGGCTCACAGAATTTGCCTTGAAGATGTTTACTGATTAGTGATGGATAAACAAATGTTATATTATTAAATTTAGCATTTAATACATTATTACAAAAATGTTATTATAAATAAATAAAATTATTAAATGAATTATGTTACACATATGAATACTAGTCAGGACAAGTTTTTCAATCAAATTTATTTTCTCCTTTCTTTTTTTTTTTTTTTATTCTTAATTATTTACCAGATAAAAATGATTGTAATTTTCTGGTTTTTTTTTTTTTTTAAATAGACATGATACTTTTTGAACTCGGTAAGATTTTATTAGTGAATTATAATACAAATCATAATTTTCAATAATAACAAACATATTTCAAGTTACCATGTTTTTAATCAATAATTATTATAATTTAAATTTGCGTATCGGGTATGTGATTGCAGGAAGTATGCACGAATAAAATCTAAATATTTAGTACTAATATTCGTGGCTATATGCGGCATTTGGCGCGAGTAATGATATTGTCTAGGGGTTCAATTACTCTTACCACCCGGTATTATTTGGAAAGGTAAACAATACTTCTGGCTAAAAAAATAAGATGTGAGATATAAAAGAAGAATTAATGGTTCACGAGTATACCATAAATAATAGAGTACTAATACTTATGTCTTTAAATGCCTATTTAAAACTTGTAGTTAAATACTAAGTTATTAAAAGTAAATAGTCATGCAAATCTAATAATGTATGTAAAAAGACATTTTTTTTTTTAAATTTATTATTATTTTATTAAAAAGCGTAATTACAATATATATATATATATATACTTATTAGTTATTTTTACAATAATTTTTATATTAGATTAAATAGCAGACAGTTATAGGGTGAAAAGGTACTCTTAGTAAAATAATAATCTGACTATAAAAAAAGCAAACATTACATCGTATTTGTTACATGAATATAAAATAAATCGATCAAACGATTTAAACGTACTGTAATGTAATGAAAAATTTAAAAATATATATTTTTATTATTATAATAAGCTATATAATTTTTTATTTTATTATATTTCAATAACCAAACAAAGTTGTATTCACTTTGTGTTATTATTTATTAATATAATAATTATCCAAAATATATAGCTTACATAAACACATTCGATAGTTTATACTTTATGCTATAATATTGTTTGCTACTTTTAGGCAATAATTTCCTTTCAATAACTACATATTTCAAAAAATACAATTGAAATAAAAACAAAATTTACGTAATTTCAGTTAATTTTAAAATAATACTATGTTTACTGTTTAAAAACCTAAAATACAAATATAACCCTTACGAACATTATAATATGTATGTTTAAATAATGGTATAATACATTTTTATTGATGGAAAATGAGTAGAAAAATGTGAAAATTCTCAAATTTTCTCAATAATTTTAAAATTTTAAAAAGTTATTGATTTATATATATTATATTTATGATTCACAATTATCATATTAACGAAAAAGTAGTAAATCAAAACAATAAATTATAATTTTGTAATTAAAAAACTTATAAAATATTGATTATAACGAATCAATACGTATGTATTTTTAACATAATTTATAAAAATTGATTGTTTTTTCATAACAAATACATTTAATCAGTTTGAATTAATTTGTTGTTTTGTTTTATTTTTATTTTTTAGTTTCATATTATATAATAAAAAATATTGAATACTCTCTATTTAAAATAATTAAAGAGTTTTATTTTATTTCTATTATTCAAATTTCTGTTTTGCAATAACAAATCTTTACACGCTAGTGAATATTGACATTGTTTGTATTGTTTTATATAATTATTAAGACTATGCATTCAATAATATTATAAGAATAAAGATACAAAATAATGTATGTATACAGAATTATTCATCATTTTTTTTTTTGTTAAAGCGAACACAATTTAAAGAAAACCCATTATAAATAATAAGATCGTATAACTACTAAATAACATAACAAATTATAATTGTGTTTAAAATTTAAAATTCATAACTTCATACATGCACCAAGATAGGTACTTATAATTTTAATACTAGTAGAAACTTAAAATTTATCATATCAATTTTATTTTAAAACAAACAATCATGAAATTTTATCTAGGTATGCGTATTTTGTGTACATTTAAACATACAAGTATATTTGACTGAATATTGTGTTTTTATTTTTTTATTACAAGATTTTTTTACTAGGATATTGATCGAACATTTTAAGAGAAGAAAAACTAAAATCATTAATTTTTTTATCATTTCATAAGATTAAAATGTTTGTACATTAAATATATATATTTATATTTTTTGCATATACCTGTAGGGTTAATTATTTGAATAGGTATGTGCTAATTCAATAAAATATAACTTTATAATAAAAATGTTATAAATATATTTGTACAATCATTTTAGAAATTGATAAATATGTATACATTTTTTAATCTAGTGCATATTGAAATTTGTATAACTAAAAATGTATATACATCAGTAACTGTTAACAAAACGAAAGTTTGGTTATCTAAATACTTAAATAAAAATAAAATTTATGATTTAAAATATAAATGACGCATTAGATAAATATAAAAACAATCTAAGCTAACAAATAAAGCTGACAATAAACTTAATATCGACAATATTGATTTGGATGAGTACTAATATATTACGAAGGACGCTTTTAAAAAATATTCATAAGATATACAGCCACATATTTATGATAGTACAATAAATTATATACTTGCGTATGATTTAGTTTGTCGATAAATAAGATTAGATTCGATCTAATTTAAACGTAAGTAACATACAAATAACAGAAACAGGTGAAATGAAATAGAAGAACTAATAAACTCTCATTAACACGTTTACGTAAGTTAAGTGAAATTAACTATTAGATACAAAATCCATTCTCACCACAGTTAAAATCAAAAAAACAAAAACCAATGTAAAAATAACGAAGGATGACGTCACACCCGAGCAGTGGATGATAATCATTAAGACCACAGCAGTTGGGAGCCAGGAAAGAACGGCGGGGCATTTAACTTGAAATATGTTCGTAGCACGTGCTTCACACAAACGGTACATACTATCCTTTAGTCCCTTTACAACGTGTACCTAACCTCTTTTACAGCCACTGTGTGTTTTAAGACAATACCGGATATCCTAATACATACATTTACGTATACATGTGCGTTTATACATGGTCCTTATCGTTTGCAAATAGAGTGTATCATAACGGAATAATAAACAGGCTGTTATGACAATAATATAATACTTTAGTTACATCAAAAGTTGTATACGTTCTGATTTTTTTGTTTTCATTTAATGCAGTCTATACTATTTAGGATATGTCGGTTTGGTTACAGAACTCACACACTTTGACACAATTGATTTTTGTTATATTTAAATTTATAAATTTTAAATAGAACCCTAAAAAAACCAATTAAAATTCACTAAAATAAAATCATTTATGATCTAAAATAAACATAAAATGCCTTTAAAAACTTAATTCATTATCTAAAAATATAAAAACACCATAAAAACTATTGGGATCAAATACCTACTTAAATTATTATTTTTTTTTTTAATTAATAATAATAACAGGAGACTGGGTATAGAAACATTATAAATTCTAAAAATTATATGCATAAATGTTATAAGTATTTCATAAGGTCATGATTTTATCTCGAATGGATAATGAAAAATAATTAAAAATTACCTGAAATCACAAAAGAATCACTTATTCAGATTTATTTGTTAGTAAACACATTTTAACTAAGAAATCATCATCTAAAACTATGTAAAAAAAAAATCAACATATATAGATTCTAGTCAATAGTATAGTTTAGTCAGTCAGTCAGAATACATAATATAGGTCATATACGTATTTACTACATAATGTACTAACCTTTACTTAAATATTAATACAGCTGAAAATGAATGAATCAATTTATCTTTCATCATTTAAATATAAAAAACAACAATACTAAAAAATAATGGTATTTGATCACTATCATGTAAGTTGCTTATCAAATTATAATGACGTTTTTTTATTGTTTTAAGTAAAAGTATGAACTTATAATTTAACATCAATATTCAGTTTCTATAAAAATGATAAATTTATGTAAAAAAAATCAAAATATATCTTAAAAAATTGATACATGTTAATATTAAACCTATAATTACTATTATTATTATTATTTGATAATAAATTATAATTTGTCAAATGTATAAACAATTTTATTTATAAAAATATTTTTATTTTATATTAGTAATAATTATTAAAGTGTATACAATTATTTTATAAATAGATAGGTACTGATGACAATTAAATGAATAACTACATATAGATTATTATTTCATTTCTATTTTATAGATATCCGTAATAACATATTTTTTGGGATAAGAAACTAAACCCAAGTACAAAAAAATTTGCCTACCAATATACGTACGATATAAGCTCTAAACAATTGGTCAACAACTTTTTAAGCAGCTTTACTCCGTGTATTACCAAATGGATTACGAGAAGATTAATATTGTCGATAAAATACATAAAGCTTAAAAAATTACAATATTATACTACAAATACTTTTCTTTATAAACTTCTATGTAATAAATCGCAAATATGTCCAATACTAATAAAATAATTTCTGTAATTATTTAATGATTCTAAAAGAAATATTATAAATCACAGTACTCAAACTATACAATTTTTGTAATGATGATTCAAGTAAAACAATAATAATGTCTATAAGTTTATATTAGAGTAAATTAAATTAAAATTAAATTATAGTAATAAAAATTCATCTTAGAAATATAACATATTATTCTAGAGCGTTAATTATTAATTTGTATATAGAATATTGATAAAGTATTATAAAGTAAGCTATTGACTCATTTATTTTATTTTAAGCATCAAGGATTCCAAATATAAAATAGTATGTTTCGCATTATAAGTATTTATATGTTTAGTATCATTTTCCTAGATCAAGATTAATTAGAGTTTAAAATCTAATAAATCTAATTTATTTTGTTTTTCATAAATCGCGTTTTAAAAAGAAATTATACAGGAAAAAAAATGAACAGTTAACAAATTTACCTATATTTATTATTAAAAAAAAACTATCAATTCAATTTAAGGTTATAATTTTTTTTTTTTTTTAAGTGATAGATATTAATCCTGAGTCATTATTGTAACTTGGTATTACAAAAAAAATAATAATGATTATTTAATTCTTTATAAAAATTAGAAATGAAAACATTTTCAAATTATTTCTCTATCAAAACTGTCACTAAATTTTATGAACACTCACATAGTAGTAAGTTTTCCATTATTTTTATTTTATTAAGTTGCCCTATAGGGGAAATCTAAGAATATTTTCAAGCGCTCATTTAATCAACTTAATGCATATTGGTTGTAAAACTTCATTTTGTTGAACTAGGTTATACTAAAACAAAATATTACTTTGAAATTCTCAACTAAAAACACACCTAAAAAATGTTAAGGATTGTACAACTTTTTTTTTGTTACAAATTATATTTTATTAAATACTTGAAATAAAATATTTCTAAATATTTAAAAAAAATAAATAAATAAATGAGTAAAATATAAATACGTATTCTCAATAATAACCAAATTATAATACGCGTTATTGATCATAATCTTGGCAGATCAGCTTTTTTTAATTTAAGAAATATAAAATCTATGGATAGATATATCTCCAATTGATATAAAAATAATCAATTTTTAATTTTAGAATTTCCAATTTATAAGCTTATGTAAAAAATGCTTAATACTATCATTATTTCAAATCTAAAAGAATTAACATATCCCATTAAATGTAAAATTAAATTTAAATACTTTATAACAATTTAATGTTTTTAACTTGTAACTCCATGCAATATATTGAAAAGATACGTGATAAATATGATAAATAATAATTGATAATTTAACTTCTAAATAAAATATCACTGAAAATTTTATATAAATATGTTCATACTGCAGTCAAGTTTTTATACATGACATAAATATGTTATATGTTAAGAAATTAGGTATAGTTACCTTATAAAAATAGTTTATAAATTAATTAATAAGTTAAATATCAAATATTATCAATAATAATCAGATATTAATAACTAGAGAATATTTTCTAAAAACTATAACCATTTTTCAAATCCGACAAGAGTAAAATTGTAGACTTGTAAAGAAATATATTTTAATTGGAGAATTAACTAAATATATGTCAATAATACAATTAAAAATTATAAACACTGAACATGAAAAATATTTTTTATTTAATCGTTAACATAATATTTTCATAATCAGAACTATAAAATTTCAATAAAATATAAAAAGTATCTACAATTAAAGATTTTAATGATAGAACGAACGATAAATTCACGTTCCCGGGCTCATATTGTGTTTAGACTGCCAGCCCATAAACAGAGTTATGCAAAATTTTATCTAGATAATTATTCGAATAAATATGTATTCAAAACAAAAATTATTTAACTAAATTTCAAAGAAGGTTAATCAAATCATTTTCGGTTATTTTATTTGAGTAAACAAGTTTATAATTGAATCATTTTATTTTTATAATTATTCTTTATAATCACTTAATAGTATAATACTATTTATTATTGTTGTAATTATTACAAAATATTATTATTAATTATTTAATATTATTCATATTATAATATTGTTAAATTATTATTATTAAAATATAATTTAAAAAAAAATATATCTAATCCTTTATTTATTGAGAATAAAATACGATTTACAATCGTATAACTTAAAATATTATAATTTTAAAATTTTGTCAAATAATATTTTATTTGAATAAAATGTTATCTAAATAATCATCTAGGTAAAATTTCATTCGAATAACGCATTATTCTGCCCATAAGACGTTATCTATCGGCTAAAAAACTAAAAGATACCTTTGACAACCATTAATATGTGTACAATATAAGTTTTTTTTAGTTTTAAAAACTGTTTTAAAAATGATTTTTAACCAATGCACGTGTAATAAATTATGTCCATTATGTTTCCGCCTTCAGTCATACTATAATGGATAAAGAGACAATAAATATCGATGTGATGTTGGCTTAAAATTGATTTTTTTTCATCTACATTTATATTTTTACACAACTAATGTTTTCAATGTCCCTGATTTTTACGACTACGTTTATACAAAAAACATTCTAACATATGGAGGCTTGTAGCAAATACGTCGATGTCATCGCATTATTATTTATTTATAAACTCATTTATATCTTGGCTAGTCATTAAAACCCTTCGAATATGTCTTCAAACACCGAAATAACATTATTAAAAACAGGCAGACAAGATGGAAGACATTTTAGTATACAAATTTCAAAGCGCAAAATTAATAAATTCAAGTCATTTTATAGGTACAAATTAGTATTATATTAATAGTTAGTTGTTAAAGAATATTAATTATACTGTAAATTCAATAGCAAGTGTTTATTTTTATCAACTATGACTCATTTATAATTTTCAAATAAATTAAATTTATCAAAAATTTTAGTGAATTACACAAATTTTCAGATCAGTTTAATGAATTATTTAGTTTTAGAACAAACGAATTTATTAAACGTTTTCGACTAATGAATAAAATTCAAACAAGTGGAATAGTGATTACACGTTGAACTCCCTTTTTGTGAATTAATTATGTTGGTGCTTTAAAGTGGTAATTAAATTTCTGAGCTCAGGTAGCTATTGGTTTGAAAACCATAAGGTCTCATACAACCTACTATTATATTGACATTAAAAAGGGTAGTAAAGATAAAATATTGCTTTTTACATCCCTTGACAATATTTAAAGTTAACATATTGTTATGGTAGAATGAAACTGCATTGGTCTAAATATTTCATACATACAAATAACGTCATATGTCATAAAAAATGTTAGCTAAAATATTTAACACATTTTTTTGTACAAGAAAATAAAAATAATATATTAACACGTAAAATCTCAAAAATATAAATTGTAATATAGAAAAAAGTATAATAATAAAATGTATAAGTACAATTGGTACAAACTCTAATATCGATTGTATCCAATTTACTATCGATGAAATTTATGTATTATCTCAAAATAAGTTTTTGGAAAAAAATAATAACAATATTAATAATAAGTAAAATAGTTATTTCAGTATTTTTTAAAGAGATTCTTTCCTTCGACAATTGTGTAAAACATTATGAACAAACTTTATTTTGAGAAATTAAATACAAAGTATACTTATATGTTGTTATATATGTTAAAGTTCACGTCTATGTAAATAAACCATGAATCATCGAAGAACTTAAGATTCACAAGTTATTGATAAACTAGATCAGGATATTTGTCAGTGTGTGATAGGTAATTGTGTGGCCAGAACAACTAAAGCTTGCCAGCAAAGCACAGGTGGACTTCTACCAGATATTATATTTCATATATAAATCGGAATGTATGTACTCATTACTATATAAATATAATTCAAATTTTAGAAAAATAAAATAATTCTAAGTTCTGTTTCATATTTTATGAATAACGATGCAACTTATGCCAATTAAAACTAATAATATAAATGCTAATCATAATCAAGACTTTGATTTATTTATATGAATTAATTCTTTATAAATATACAAATTTCGTATAAATTAATAATAACTAATAAAAAGGGGTTAATAATCTCTCTGCTGTACAGTATATATCCAATGTAAGTAATAGTAATATATGTGCTGGATTTAAATTCAATGTTATATCATTGCAAACAGAAAATGATTCTAAGTGAAGCCAACCGTCACTCTATATTACTGAATTTACTTTATAATATATTTATATCACAGTAATTTATTTTACTATTAGTAATACAATACATTGATTTCATTTTTTATACAATAAAATCAAATCAATTTAAATATTTTGAAAAATGTCATAGTACACTCATGGCATTTTAAATATAAAATATTATCATATACAACAAATTTTCAAATCCCTAGTCCCCAATAATAATATTTTTAAATTAAAAAAAATATATGTATTAAAATCTTTATTCTCGTAATTTTTCATTTAAAAATTTAATTTTGATGTTTTATCCATATTTAAATGTCAAATTTGAAATGTCTGAAAAAAAAAACTGATAATAAATTATTTTATTTTTAGTATGAAATATTTATAAACAACTTAGTAATTTTTCAAATCTTAAAATACAAATATAAAATATTATTTGAATTTGTTTGAAATTTTTTCAAAATTTTAACTTTAAATGATTAATAAAGTGTCTATTTATCTTTAAAATTTTAAATAGGAATAATAACAACTTATAAAGAATCATTTTTTAAAAATTTTTTACGGGGAAAATGTTTTAATAATTTTCAATAATTTAAAAAAACTAATATTTTAATACCTCAAAAAAAGATTTAAATAATATTCAATAATGTTATTATATACAGAAAAAATAATACAAGTATTTGGTAAATTTATTCAAAATGTAATATGTATACAATTCTCCGTTTTGAGTTACACTAAAAAAAACATTACTGGTTTTACATAAAAATCTCTTTTTTCATCATTTTTTTATTTATTATTCCCGATTGTATTGAAAATCATTACAAATTTAATATTTTTCAACTACTTATCATGTATAAATACAAAAATATCATTATAAAGTCAATACATTCATAGTTCTACTTAAAATTTATAATTCTGCTTCGATAATTATTTTTACGCTTCGTATTTATTTATATTTTGTTATAAAAATAATTAGTCAAATATGTATATTACAATAACAATGATGAATTTGTTACATGAGATTAAACAGTTGTTTTTATTATTAATATAATTTTATCTATTGCAGTTTGTGGGATTTTTTTTTGAGAAATAAGCTTCGCCAATTTCCAATGGTCGTACTTTTTAATTCTCTAAACACACAATTGTTATTGATTGATTCTGTAGAACGAATAAAAGAAATACGTTGCTAATATACATGATCGGATGTAGGTACTATACGAGAAAATTGAATTAAATCCTTACACAATAAGGCAATATTGTTTTCTCCGTAGGAAATGGTCAGTCCAAACAGTCGTTAGTATTCTTAGATGTGAGTTTAATTTTGAAAGTTTTTTTCCCTATCCTTTATTATTTTTTGACGGCACTCAAAAGGTGACTGAACCATGACTGAATTGTAAATTCATATTGAACACAGAAAATAACTGTCATAAATCGATTATCGATGCTGCCGACTTTATTTCGAGTATAATATTTATAGCGAGCTAAAATAAATATAAATTTAGAATATCAAATAGTCTTAAACGAAAAAAAGAAAATATTTATTTTTTTTACATAGATTTTGTACGATTTAAGAAGTAATGTAGCTTAATTATATGATCAGATCATCCACTCTTTAAATATATATTTTTACAGTTACTGAAATCATAAAAAGTACATTTTTTCTGATTTTTTATATCAACAAATCGATTATTAAAAGTTTATAAAATATTTTGTTTATTTTTATCAAAACGTAAAAGTTATATTATTTAAACTAAATCTAAACTTTGCTTTCGTGCCACATAATTTTAAATACAAATATCTATGTTTAGACATTAACCAAATATCAGACATCAGATTTTAAACCACACCGGGAAAGCTTTCTAGTACATATATTTATCAACTATGAAAATGTTACTAATGGGTGGATACTTTCCTCAAAAAGTCACGTATTAAGTATTGTTATTAGGGGTAGTAATGTATTTTCTAGTGAATTGTATTTTATTATTATACTTGTATCACATTTACTTATTAAGCCCAAGTGGTATAAACTATAGATAGTATATTTAATTTAAAAATTAAAAATAAATAATTATATTTGTCAAAGAATTTCACTCGTTTTATCAGTAGATATCACCATCTGATCACTATACTATTCAGTTTGCATACATAAAGAAAAAACATGTACCTCTAATTGAATTATATTAAATCTTATCAATATTTTTAAACTCTTACTTCAAAATTAAAGATACTCATTGCCTAATGATTACCCTTAAGTTGGATATTAAACCCTTTAAAAAATTAGCTACAGTTTAATTTGTGTATAAAAAAAGAATTGAACCAGGTAAATAAACGTTCCACAAAACTGGAGTCGATTGATGATTTTTCACTAATGTCTAGTACTCTATAATCTGCCTAATCAAGCGTTTAACAACTACAATAATTTTAAAATAATTCCTTCTTTGAATATTAAAAAATAACTGTTGATCAAATTTTAAGTAAATCAGCGCATGCAATTTACAGTTAAAATACATATTGCAAATAATCACTATTTAAGAAGATTTTAAATTCTGTCATCCGATAAATGATTTGATTTTATTAGACCACAAGTCAATTTCACGTATATTAGAAAAACTATAATATATTTGTATCTTTTAAGCCCTAAGGATGAATAAATTGTAACGTATTCGATAAATCTCAAAGATTTTTAACACTCTTCGTCTCCCGATACTTAAAATATATATACATGTAAATATGCCATAATATGTTATTCCTATATTAGTATGTGGAATATGAAGCATTAATCTAGGTATAATTTGATTTTTGAATAAATTACCTCCAAAATCCAAAACTATGGTATAAAATAAATTAAAAAATTATTTGAAAAAATGAAAAATATTCTTGAGTAAATTTATTAATGTGATATGTAGTATTTATATATTATTAAATCAATGTTTATTAAAAAAATATATATATATAATTTTCGAGAAACATGTAACATGTTTATGCAGAGTTGTATAATAATATAGTATATAGCCCATCTAAATCTTGAATAACTAGTATTCTAGTACTATAATTACTTTTTAATTGTTAAAAGACAAGAGAGTCGGATTCAAATTTCGATATTTCTAGACTTTATTTAAGCATACTTTATAAAAATTAGAAATGTGTATATTTCTTTAATTTTTTGTTATGTGTTACATAACGATTTTAAATTTCGTACACTATAAATTATAACAATATTATATCAATATAGTTATTATTTTCTTTGAGAATAAATGTAATTATCTAATTTTTTTTTATCTTACATTGGAACATATTAAATTAATTCTTACTAATTCAATTACTGATCATATTATGTAAAAATTTAAAATTGTTTAGAAAATATTGGTTAATATTTTATTTTTTTATTTTTTTTTTTTTGTAAGTGAATTAGTACGTTAAAAAAAATCTAGTAAAACTACAATACACCCGAAATACTATGGTGAGAACTGAGAAAAGCAAAAATATTTCTTACATCCAGTATTTGTGAAGGCACTATTTATTAGTTTATAACTACTTCTAATAATAAAATTATATTTTAGAAACAAATTTTCCCATATTCTCATGTATTGGTTAATAATTCAATAAAACCTATTTCACAATATTTGATAAAAGAAAATTCAGTCTATATCCAGTTTTAATTTTATCAATTTAAGCTTTAGTATTAATTTTGAAGATATGTATTAGTCTTTTAAAAGATTAAAGCTATAGATTGACCGAATAATTTATTTTATAACACAATATGATCTTTTTTTCAATTTAAAATCAGTAAATTAAAAAAAAATACTATAGTTATTTCAAATAAATAAATAATATTAATAACAAAAACAATTATCTAATAACATAAATAACACAGTAATATAATTGAATACATATAATATAGCTTATATTAAATAATTGTCTTAAAAAACGGCTATAGTCTATTAATAGTATTGATTAGAAAATTATAACACGTAACACGAAAATTAAACAAGCATTCTTAACAGGTACCTACATACTTCATATACAAGTATATGTTTTTATTAATATTACTTTTTAAGTTGATACGCGTGAATTATACTTTACTCAAAATTGAAAAAGTGTTGCTTAGAATTGTGTCGAATTTCATACTACCGCTATTGTTATCGTTATTCATATTTTTTAATATTTTAAGACACAATCATAGTATATTTTTTATTGTTACACTCATAATATTAATTTAATTTGAAGTTAGAATTTTCTTTACTCGAGTAATTGAAAAATGTATAACATTTTAATGACAACTTCAAAATAATATGTTACATTTATTTCCAATAAATTTAATATTTTTCAATGAAAGGACTGTAACACATATTTTAGCATCTTTAAAAGCTTTTACAGAACTATAGATTAAAATCTATATTTTTAAAGAACCACAAGATTTCTAGTTTTACTCAAAACACTAAATCGGAATAGTTTATTACCTATTTTAGAATAACCCTATACAGAAAACTTAACTTATGATTGCGTGGATTTAAAAGAGTTAGCAGAATATTTTCAGAAATAATAAACAGGTTAAAACAGTATATATCCCTAGAGAATGAATAGTAAACACTACAAAATTAAAGGATGGTAGTAGGGGTACATTTGATGACCCAAAAGGAAACTAAAGCTAATTAGTATTGTTTTAATTGGAAAAATAAAATACGACATGGTCCAATGGGCAAACATAAATGTTTTTACTCCCCCATACATCAATTATGGGCATTAAACTAAATATTATTCAATGGAAAGAGAAGTAGAAAATAATTTTTATATTTTGATAGAGGGTGTTAAATTATATTTATTTTTTCATTTTACGAATAAACTTTGATTGGGTATTCATTGTGAAAACCAATGTTCCCTAAGCTAATCCTCTTTTATTTCATTTTTAATTTGAAAAATATAAAACAAATTCTGAGGATAAAAGTCCAATCAGTTTGTATTATAATTTATTATATTAACTATTGCAATTCGATACTAATTATGATTTTGTTTGCGCTTCACAAGCCATTTAGGCTTTTTACCACCAAATAAACTCGTTCAATAGATTTCTATTTAATGCTGTTTAAAATGAATTTTATAGATGCTTTAAAATATTTATTTAACTAATCATATGATCGTTGTAATTCTATATATATATATATCACGTAATATTATTTTAAACCATTAAAATATGTACTAAAAACTATTTTTATCGAATAACATTTATTGTTTCAAAATCCATTAAAGTTTTTAAAAATTTATTTTTTACAAAATTTCCAGTCAAAACAAAACAACATTTAAAAATAAATATATTTTTTAAATTTTTTGAATGCCAACATACATTTTTAAATCTATGTTTTGAAGTATAACATTTTGAAGTATACTTCGATAAATAAAATCTAAATTCGGAAGAGTAATTTATAAATTATAACTATTCAAAGTTTTGATTCCCGTAGAGAAATGGTACAATAGTACTCTACAAAAAGATGGTTTACTAATTTGCTCACCTAAACTTTAAACACTTATAACTCATAAATTTAAATTTTTATAAGTCAAAATACTCCAAACAATATTCTATTTCAAAATATGAATTTAAAAATGTATGTTGTCATTCAAAAAACAACTGCCTTATGGTAAAAAAACTTAAACATGTAATTTTTTAAGCTACTGGCTACTTAAAAAGAAGCCATAATAATATTATTCTTTTATACTATACAAAAATATTAAATATTCCATATTTAAATATAAGAAATATTTATTTTAAATTTAAAAATGTTATCTGTTTTATATTATTGAGTTTAGTTCAGTAGTAATGTCTATGTGCAATTCATTTAAAACATAATTTCATTAATAAAAATATTATATTCACTTTATTTATGTTATCACTAGAGTTAGGATTTTGATGAATTTTGCATTTTATTTTCCCTTTGATTCTATACAAATGCTATCATAGCTAAAAATTTGTTTCATATTGCCTTGATTCAGAATATTCTAGTTTTATTTTGCATTATTTTGCATTTTTAGGCATTTTTAGCTATAAATACATTTTTTGTTTTCTAATATCATTTTTCAACTTTTATAAGCCATTTATTTTTATTTTAAAGGTTATTTTTTGTAGTTATTATACAATGTGGAGGCATTTTTCTCAAATTTTAGATTTTAAAGAAAATTTGTATAATATTCAACAAAATAATTTTAATATTAGTATTGTGGGGTTTTTGTTGTGATTAAATTTATGGCGTACCGGTAAAATTTTCTGTTTGAGTGTTATAAATTGAAAATATTAGACACATTTTAATTGTACAATTCAACAGTGCAAAATGAATATTAATGAGAATGTTTTTAAAATATTTATTTTTTATTTATTTTTAATAATTTTATGTAATACTTAAAATTTAAATGTATACTATTGTTTATTAATATTATAATTCATATTTTAAATTACTCTAGATCATTTTTTTTTAAGTTTTTAGAGCATTTTTGTGTGTTTTAGCTAGTTTTAGGTCATCGACATTCTATCTCTAGTTATCACATATGTATTTAATTTCAATAATTTATTATCTTAATATGAATTTTGATTTAATTTATACATTATTTCAACTTCTTTTCCAAAACAAAAAAAAAAAAAAAAAATAATAAATAAAGTATTAACATATAATAATATAACTTAAGGAAATTATATAAATTAAACTTAAATTACATTCTACGATTAAATTATTTGTATATTTAGAGTAAATTTTCCATATTAAGATATAAATTCTCAAATATTTACGAGTAAAATATCTATAAAAATTCGAATTAAGCAAATACATTTAAAATATACAACATATATTCTTCTTTAAACTTAAAAAAGTATAAAATCTAAAAACGTTATTTTTTTCATTGAAAAACTTTTATTTAATACCTACTTTAAAGCCAATTCATCATAAGTTGAATACATTTATATTATATAATACATCGACAAAAACATCATCAAGTATAAACATATTTTCATACAATCAAAACAATTATACAACTAAATCTTAGTTAACAAAATCTTTAGCAAAAAGTAATAATATTTTTATATTAAAAATTAAAATTACTTTCGATTTCAAGTAAAATAAATAAACAAGAATTATTATCAATTTATTTTTGTACTTCCTAAGTGTAGCCAGATAAAAAGGATTTTAGTTAGCAACGGTTAAGACAGAACCGTCAAGTAGGAGTCGTTTTAATCCGTTTCAGACAGACTGATAACTGCTGCAAGAAAAATAAAACTAATAGTCAGCTATCAAATTCTGCTACCAGCTTTAAAAGATTTCACTTATTGCTGCACCTCTATCCATCGTCTTTATATATCCAAATATCAAAAATGGATCTTAATCCCATAATAGACTTCAGTTTTTCAACTTAATAATCTATGACTTGGGTATAATTTAACAGATTGCTTTAATAAATTAAAAAGAAAAATTAAAATAGTAAATATAAATTTATTCTAAATTATTCAGACGAAATTGTATTAATATTACCAACAACATGAAATTATTTATTATTCTCAATTATAAATTAACTATCTATAGTTATATTATGTAAATATTAAGTTAAATTTAAATTTAAAAAAATTTAAATTTAATTATTAATTAGGACTGATTAGGAATACTATTTAACGAAATTAAAATTTATAATATTAACTTGACATTCATATTTGATAATAATAAATTAGTATTATCTCGTTATTTTATATAAAAATTATTTATTTTTCAATTATTTTAGATTAACGAATAAAATATACATCATTAAACAATTATGTCTAAAGATGAGACAATAATAATTTTAAAAGTATAGCGAACCAATAAGCTCTTTAAAACAAAATATTATTTTATTATTCCAGTGTCATATTGTCTTCTGTAGTGTGGAATTTTCATAGTTTGAAATTTAATAATAGACACTTCAATATACAAACCTACTATGTATATAAAATATTATATTCGTAAATAGTTATTTTTATAATATATTTTCACTTCCCTAGTGATGAAGTCTCTTTGTAAACAAAACGTTTTCATATATTACATAAAAACTTAATAATAAAAAGTAACTTTATGAAGATCTTATTATTTTAACAACAAACTAACAACTAAAAATAACTAAATACTAAAATGCTACTCACTAAATCAAAAAAAATAGTAAATATCCAATGAAATGTAATCTTTAAATGAACCTTGCTCTTCATTAAATCGAAAACATAATAAAATAAAGTAAAATATATTTATTGATTTACTAACTATCAAGTATCTACTAGACAGGCTCTAACTTAACTATAAAAAATAATCTAACATACATATGTTCTACTAAAGTAGCCATTACAAATGCTATTTAGAATCATTTTTTTAGTGTTGCATTAAAAATCTTAAGTTATTATTCTTTAAAATATTTTTATAATTTTGAGCATTACAATAAAAATTGTTTTTTTAAACTATTTATAAAAAATCTATATAAATATGAATAATGGTATTACAACATGATTTTTCTTGAAGACAAAAAATTGTATTCTTATACTTCTTATACCTTAAAATAACTTTGAATATTAAAAAAATATTTAACAGTTAACTGATGCTATTTTTTTAATAAAATTAAATTGAAAATCTTAAGCCTTTGAGTTTTAAGAGTAAGTTAGACTATCTAATAATATAGAGAGCAATCTTTTGAAGAACTTATTTAAATGTATATACATTTCAAATCTACAGACATTTAATACAAGTTCTCTGGAAATTATTAGGTATACATTTAAATTATAGAGTGTGTTTATGTAAAATTAAGCGCTATAATGTATTTTATTTACTTAACATTTTAAAACGAACAGATCTTAGTTATAGTAACAATTATTTACTTATAAATAATAAGGTAATTAACTGATAAAATAAAAATTATTTTAGAAAATATGGGTAAATATGATCAGCGTATTAATTTGAAGTATTGATATTTCAAATCATATTAATGAAGATTCATGCATTTAATGAAAATCTAGTTTTTTCTCAGAGGCAAATAAAATAGTTGAGTGACCTTGTCTATTTGGTATCTGGATAACGATTCGTTCTGTGGGCATCTTTATGACTTCTTAATAGTTTCCCATATAAAAATGGTCATAAACACTTACACCTTTCCAATAAATAATTCAAGTCTATAACTTATATAACAGATTGTAATCATAAGGAGGATACTCAATATTAGAATTAACAAACCAAAACTGAGAAATCTATTCTGAATTTTATTTATACTCTAAATATCGGTCATAGAATAGGGAGACAAAATTATTGTCTCATATATACTGATTACTAATGTACATAACGAGCCAACATTATACAAAGCAACAAGGAAATTTTATCGGAGTACCATTTAATAAAAACTAAGGATACATAACGATTTACATTATAATTAAATCAACATGATGGCAGAAAACAAGAGAGAGCACGTACAAAAATACTTCAAGTCTATTTTAGTATTTAAATAATAATATAATATTTAAAATGTTTCATTAATCATCGCTCAAAAAATAAACAGATAATAAAAAAACAAAGACATATGAAAAAACATTTAGAAATAAAAACAATGAAAAATTATGTTTTCTCATAATTTCATATTTGACAGTTCAAAACAAAAATCATCTTAAAATTTAAAAAAAATTATAACCTATTTTAAATATTTTAAAATTATAAGCAATGTATCTACGTACAATATTTTATAAAATAATAATACTAGAAATTTAAGATGTTGTATAATTATTATTTATCATAATTCATAATGTTCCAACTACTGATATAACCAAATCTACCTTCTACCTATTTATTAAAAAAATTATTTTTATAATTGATAAACTTAACTTAAGCAAAATATACATACTTCATACATTTCCTAGACTCCTAACTTAATTTTTTAATTGACCATCAAAAATGTTTAATTGCACTCTTGATTTTGATATAAAACATTTAAAATATAAATTAAGTATAAACTTGTAAGATTATAAAATTTCGATAAACATTTTACTACTATAAAAAATTAATCAAGTTCAAATAATAGTCTTATTGAAAAATAATTTTACGATCAGGCATATTTTTCGTTTCAAATACATTGAAGACTTATAAACTATGCTATGTAGTATATATTCATATAAATGTATATATATATATAAACATATAATAATTAAGTTTAATACTTTATATGGTAAATTATAATTTATTTTCAATTTTCTAAAATCCACTTAGATATGAAGTATTTGAATACTTTAACTTTTAAATTAAGTATCAACCTTTTTATAATTAAATTCGTTATTTAACATTGTAGTTTAAGCTTTAAATTGTAAGTTTCTATAATTCCATAAAACAGTACGCATTGTACATATTGAAAATTATATAACTATAACATAGGTACTTACACAAATTTAGTTCTAAATAATTAACAATGTCAATAGAACTTATGAAGGTATTAATTTATGTAGATACTATAGGTTTAAAATCAAACATATTATAATTTTTATTGTGCCTTAATTTTAAAAAAGTTAATAAATAATATAAATCGAATACAATAATGATATTCTATTATTTTCTAAATTGTAAATTCTATATCTTTCTTATATGGATATGACAAAATAGTAAAAAAAACATTGAATACGATTGCATTATTTTATCCATAACTATAATTTATTCTAAATAGCAATGTTTTACTAAAGTTAATATTTCATTTTTATTATTGTAACATTAGATAACGATTCAATATATTACGTATATTTATACAAAAAAAAGAAATGTACTTTTTAATTTTTTAATTCGTATATAAAGATGTGCTTCAGTTGTGTAAATGAAAAAATATATGTTTTTTTTTATTTTAGTAAAGCATCTTTTTAAAACACTGCCACCTTAATAAAAATGATATCCAAATAACAAGAGAGAAACCTGAATGTGTGTACGCATAATTTGTTTAGAGTAAATCCGTTATAAACAAACTCCTAAAAGCTTTGAGGATGGGTAAAGAAGAAAAAAGCAAAATAAATACCAACTAGATTTACAAAAAATAACAACAAAGAACTAACAACCAAATTTTGCTTTTAACTCGTAAATGGTGAACCCCACCTCATAAGTTTTGTATATAGAATATATGAAAAAAACACGCAACTCGTCTCAGACGTATTTTACGAAACATTTATTATGTTGATTTGTGTAAGTAATGCTCCAGACATTTGGAAACATAATTCTTTACAATTGTATTTCACCGAATCCTCTAATTACTTCTAACCTAAAGCAACATGTTATATAATAATATATTAATGTATACTATGCAAAGTCAATAAACTGTCCAACCGCACTACTGTCGGGGACCATAAATATGAAATAAAAAAATAACTAAAATAAAAATAAAGTCATTTATTTTACTCAAAAATAAAAATAATAATAATATGTGTCTGAACGCAATTAACTTTATTATATATTTGATCTATTTCTATAATTGTATGGTATATATGGAGATTATGACGGCGTTTATCGTTTATCGCTGTTTAATGTTTATAATAATAGTTACAATAACACACCTATTATTAACTAATACTTAAGTATTTTTTGGTCATTGAAAACTTTTTTCAAATTATCTTAACAGCAATTGAATTTAATTACTAATCCCAGCAATAGAGCAAAGTTAATATTCACGCAATATAAAACAGAAACATTTGATTAAATTTATAACTTATTTCTATGAATTTTTGAAAGCCATACAATAAAGGTAAAAAGGGTTATTTTACAAAATCTATATCCGTCAAACAAATAGACTCAACATTTCTTACTTAATTTAAAACATTACAGAACAAATTGGAAAAAAATGTCTTAATAAGGTTGATAAAAATAACATTAAGCAACACAAATATATATATAACCTTTAATATCAATGATGTATAGATAAAGTTGTACCTAAATCGTGGAATTTACGTTTGCTAAAGAACTGTTCTTTAGGCTAAAATATAAAGGACATATGTAATGCAGTAGAATATTGAAAGTAGATGAATCATTTAAATCAAAAACAAATATGTTCTTATCTTACAAAGAACATTTATTTTCAAAAATATTAAGTGTTCGTGTACATAAATTAATTTAAAGATTTTCAAAAATGAATCTCATAATTCATTTTAAATTTTAAATAATCTAAAACTCCAACGAAGTTAATTATAAAAACATTGTTTATTGTTACTCAACATTTTTAAGTTAGGTACTTTAAGTATAAAACAGTAATGTACAACGTTTTAAAAAATATTTCATATCTAGCGATCATTTAAGGAGAAATCCCTATACATTAAAAAGTCGGAAGATTGAATCAAACATATTCAATTTTAATCTAAAAATTATTTTCATTACCTAATTCTACAATAATTTAAATTATAAGCATTGATTCACAAAAAAAAAAAAAAACTGTAACTAGAATTTATTATTCAATTAGAATGAACTAATAGGTACATATAAATATGATTCAAATAATTTAATATCAATGACTGAATTAGTCTTGGAAATAAACATTTAAAGTTTTAATAATATATCAAAGTATATTAAAGTTCGATAATTTTTAGATAGATTTTAACTTGTCTCTAAATATTAGCATCCTGGTTGAGTTTTCCAATTAACAGAATAATATGGTAAATTATGAAATCATAATGATAATTCCGAATAACGACCATTTAAAAATAAACACAAAATATTACACGAAAATATTATAACATTAAGTTAAAATTAATTATTGTTGCTATATTTGATCTAAAACCAAAGACATAAACTAATCGTTAACTTACAAATTTTCGGACGGTAATCCTAATGAAATGTTTTTAATATATCCTATCTCCGCTATAGGGCAGACGAGTGGCACAGAAGAACGACGTCAGTTATAGCACGCGATATCACCAGACGCCGATCACCGGAGCTCGAACAACCGAACATGAATACGCGAAGCATGAGCGAAAACTACCCGAAACGATAACGGCGGCGAGACTTTGGACCGCGCAGCAGTGCTGCCTCCCACGACGTCATCCATCGTCATGTTATTATTATTATTTTGTTGTCTCCGTACCGGAATTATATTGGATAGCAGACACTGCATCCGGGGACAACCGCTGTTCGACGAGATGACAACCACGAACCTGCACCGATTTCCGTCGATGTAGGTACAAAGTTTAAAACAAACCATATATTTTTAAAAAATACATATTTAGTTGCGATGATAATTTGATAATTTGTACAAAGGTTTAACCAAATTTTATGTTTTTTTTTTTTTTTTGTTATTATTAATATTAAAACTGACAATAAAAAAAACAATCACATACGTCTACTTAATTATTATATAAAACAATAATATAAAATAAGTTTCACCAAACATATTCACCCCCATTTTATCTTCAAATAATTAATTTATATAAATACTGATTTTTTGAATAGTAAGCTAAAAATATTTAAGAACCCAATTTTTAATTATTTAAATTTTTATACCGTTTAGCGAATGTCTTGTAACGATAAACACTTATTTTTAATGAATGAGAACCAACTTTCTTTACTGTATTTTGTTAAGCATCTATTTAAAAAAAAATTTGAAAAAGTACCAAGTTATTGAACTTTGTATACTAACTGATAATAGAATAATAGGTTTAAAATAATAGTGGTTTTTGGAAAAAATGGTAGCTATGTGGCTATGATAATTTTAAAATATAAATAATTAACATTGATCTGATAGATCAATTTTTATATAATTTTAAAAATTGATCGAGTACAATTAATACTGCAACCAACATTACACCTATTTTATATTTTTATAAAACCATTTTTAAGGACTATTACTAATAGTACTACTCTTAGTAGTAACCTAATATAGGTATTTAAATACTACAAGTTCAAATTTTAATTTCCATGTATTAAAACTTTAAAAAAAAAAAATCATCTATTTATATCGTCACAGGACACTTTTCTAAGGGTATAACAAATTAAAATAATTGAAAATATAGGTCTTCAAGTATAATTTAAATACAGAAATTAAAAAAAAAAAGGATTTTAATAAAGGATAAATTAAAATTAGAGGTATGTATACAACTATATATAATATTATACTACGTACTTACGTACTTGTTTATGAGCCAAGAACGTAAAAGAATATAAAATAACCTACAAGACTTACATCAGTATACACGTGCTTCATACACTGTCTAGCCAAGAGTAATAATAATTTTTATTATTATCATCAATCATTAATATTTTAAACTGTGCCGTTCCGAGTGTATTTAAATTAATAATTTCATTGTTATTTGCAATAAATTATTGAACACGCTTAAGTGCGTGTACTCTCCAATGTATTTTCTTTAATATTTTCGAATCCCAAGACTTTATAATTGCTTTTTTACTAACGTCCAATAAACAAAATACAAGTTATAATTAAAAATATATAGGTAATTTATAATTAGTCTGATATGTTTATATATTGTTTCTCGTTTATATATATTTTATGGTTTAATTGTCATTGCTTAAATATAGCTCATATACAAGTTTAAAGAAAATTTGTACTACTGAATTGTATGAATTATTATGATAAAAAAGTCTATAAAATATGCATATATTGTTCGCCATCAAAAAAAAAATAATTTTAATGAAATAATTTTATTTACCTAATCATAAAATTATTATACTTCTTTAGATAACTTTTTTTTTTAATCTTAATTTTATTAAATAATATTTTTAATTGATTTTAAAGTACAATAGGAAATTACGAATTAAAAATATCTTAAATTAACACAAAATTAAAATAAATTGATGTCATTGTCATTTGTAAAATATTCATTTCTGACTATACCTATTTACAATTACATAATCTCTAAAGTTATAGTTAATTTAATAATATAATCATCAACTCACATAATATTAACACATGTGTATTTGTGTCATTGTATCATGGCTCATATGCTACTTTATTTGTAATGAAATTTATGAGTATTAAATAAATCTAAAATTAAAACGATCAATAATACAAATATATCCTTACTTTAATATCTCATAATCTATATAAATAGACAAATTAAAAATTAAAAATAAACCTATAGTTATGTCTATTTAAAACTATACCATTCAATACATAATATTAAATGTTGAATTTTTCCTATTTTCTGATTTAAGGAATAGTATATTTTTTTCAATATAATATTTTATTGAAGGGTATTATTTACATAATCAATTAATATTAAATTATCATTCATAACTATTACAAGCTTTTACTTCAGTAGTTGCCTACTATTAAAAATGTTTATGTCATAGAATGCAAATTATGAACTCATATAATACAAAATATACGTTTTTCACAAACCTTTAATTAATAACAAACAAAAACAACATCACTCGTTACAGTCAGTCAAAGAACCTGCATTTTGCACAAACTAGTGAATTTATTTTACTTTGAAATACTGAAACGTCACAAAAGCAGAACTTTCTTTCTGTGAGATTTTTACGATACAATTCATATTCATACTTGATAAATTAAAATCTGGTATATATTTTATTTCTAACTTGCTTCAAAGTACATCATATATACAAAAAAATTAAATTACAAGAGAAATTTATATTGTGTTAAATTATTAAAAACAACTTTACTTGCCCATCATTTATTCTGCGTAAATACAATAATATGTGATCAAACTTCAATTTACACCATTTTATTCTAACTATGATTTATTTTGTATGTCAACAGTAAATTTATTGTATACAATAATAACAAAGTACGATTTTAAATACTTTACTTTTTAATAATTATATATACAGAGTTTAGTAGATACATAGTATTATTAAAAATAATATTTAAGCAATGCATTTTACAGAGTTATAATTTTTTTAATATTAGACACAATTATTTTAAAACAAATTTGTTAAAATAGTATATTATATTGATTATTTACCAAACACGTATTTATTATTATTACTAAATAACAAATACTTTGTATGCTTTATATAGTAAATAATATGGTGTATAATATAATATATTAGCATGATTAATTAAACAAATTTTGAAATTAAGCATTTTTGACGATTTCAAAAGAACATTTTATTTTTCTAAAAATTTTCTATGTATACTATTTAAATTTATAATAGTATAAGATTTTTAGAATAGGTAAATAAAATTGTATCTATATTAAATATGTAAGTAGGTAGATAATTTCGTTAAATAGTGACTCGGCACAAAACAATGGACCCATTCTGATATTTTTGTGGGTAAATCCATAATATATAATATAACAATATGTAGTAGTTTAATATTCCTGGAAAAATATCTAAATAACAATATACTAGGGCAGCGGTCGCCAACTGGTGGTCCTCGGACCACTAATGATCCACGGTAAAAATTTGATGGTCCACAGAAAAATTTGAACATTATTTGTAATGTTGTATTTATAATCATAATATTATACAGAAGTATTGTATAATGTCGTTGTATTAGTGTTCAGTTTACAACAAATAAGAATAAACGAGTAATAATATTGTCATTATTATCTCATGTTATAAAATAAATAGACCTAATATTCTAAAATTTAGAATTGTGGATTTAGTAATCCGTGAAGTGCAAAAGGTTGGTGACCACTGTACTAGGGAATATGATATAATTTTAATAACGCCTACTAATTTTACCATAACATGAAATGAATGTTTTTTTCTAGGTAACCGATCGATCAAGAATAATACAACAATTATCAACTATCATGCATATTTTTTTATCTTCTTGATTAGGGCCTTAAGGTGATCCATACACTATCAGATTTGGTCTTCAGACCGTTGAATTTGGAATGCATGCAGGGTCAAGCTTGTGTACTGTTATCCTTTAAAACTCCTTATTGGACTAGTCCATCAATCCGAAACCTAAATATACAGTCCAATCTAAAATTTTCCTTTTTGAAGCACAGATTACTGGCTCGCTTAGTGGTCTTCTAACTATTAACCTCTACCTAACATTAAACTACACCACACAAACCACAATTTTGAACCACAGACTAACTCCATGATCCAAAACAATGATTCATACCCTTTAGTACATGGTCATCTTCAAATTTCAATAACTGAATATTTAAGATTTAATATAGTATAACATATGAAATACATTTTATTCCTATAAAAATGTTAAAAAAAAAAACTTTACCAAATTAATTATTGTCGGTTGTGTAGTAGTAATCTATTCAAATTTTGCTGGAAATATGCCTAATAGTTAAGTATAATAGTATATTATCATATTTTAAAAGAAAACTATTATTTATTACATTACAAAAATAAAGATTGTCTTTAATTTAACCGATCTTTCAGAAACTTTATATTTTGTCTTAATTATTACAAGTTAAAATATCCCTGATGATTTGAGCAATCTATCAAGTTAATGGTAATATTATGAAAATTAAATTATTTTCAGTCATGTGTTATGTTAATTGAATAATGGCATTTAAATATATATTCTTTTAAGCTGCTTGTTTTTCAACAATTTGATAAAAATTACTTCAAAACTTTTAATTTTGTTTTTAATACTTTAGAATAAAATCTTTTTTTATTTATTTATTTATTTATAAATAGCTAATAATTTACATTATGTTAAAATTAATTTCTGTTTATAATTTTAAATAATAAGTCAAAAAAATCACATGTTTAAAATATTACGTTTAATATATAGTTGAACCTAAATGATTTTCTTAATTTCATATCGTACTAAGTACTTCATTTATAAATTACTGTACATAATTCATATAAACACAACTGTGTATATTATGATACTTTTTTTATTTTATTTTTATTTTTAAAGTTAGAATTACAATAAAATAAGATGGTACATTAGTCGCCGATGGTACAAAGTCTGAACTTGCTTTAGACCAGAATATTTGTGTCCATTAATCGAATGAGTCATTAAGACAAAAGATCCAAGAATAAAAAAATACAATATTGAATATACCTACTAAAATGTTTTGTAATGAAAAAATGTAACTTGGCAATGTATTAATAAATATTCATTATTATGAAATTATAATTTAAAAATATAATTTATGCTTATTTTTTTGATTATTATTAATTTATTATTTTTTTTTCTATGTTGTTATTCATAAAGAATAAAATAATAAAAACTAATATAGATAAAAATAGGATTTTTTTTTTTACAAAATTTACTTTTATAAATAATGAGTCAATTAAATAGTATTAATCGAATCGTAAAATATATTCAATGGGTCAATGAAACTAGAAAAATATATTACAATTATAGAACCATTGTACACATTAACCAATATAGAAGGTAAGACCTGTTTTCTAAATTAGTAAACGTGTATATTAGAACCAACATGTTTGAGTCTGTTAATCGTGAATACAATAAGTGGTGACTACTGTATTTTATTTCAGATATTACAAAACATCTATGGAAATATATTTTATAGATAGGTACATAAAAAAAAAAAATTGAATAACATGCAAGTGGGTTTACTGCTTTAAGTAAAAAAAAAATGTTTATAGTCTATCATTAAATATTGACTTATTGATTTAAAATTAGAAATTACTATTAGTTTCAACCATTAAGCATAAATAATATTACTATATTTTTGCTTTTTATTACTTAATTTAGAAATAATTTTGCAAGTATAAACTAGATACCTACTATTTACAATATCAATGTATACCAAAGAAGACTATCAAAATCCAGAACTTAATTTAAAAAAATGACGTTTCATTAGTTTTCTTATTTGTAAACTATATACCTATATTCAAGTCATAACCATAAACTAAATTTTAAACTAAATCACATGACTTTTACTTGATAATTATCTTTTTATTTTACACATTTTGACCTTAACAACGTAGTAATTAATCGAATAATCGATAAAAACTATACAATGAAACAATTATTTACATTCATAATGATATAATATGATAAATATTAGTTGACGATATTCTATTTCATTAGCTAATTTTATTAACTTATTGACTTATTTTGTTATAGATACACGAATTAATTGTATAGAGTTTCTGAAAGTTAAAGTTTGTATCTTAATATCCAATAATAAGCAATTCATACTTCATATAAGTACATATAAATTAAATATGATTGGTTGATGAATAAGAGTTTAAATTATATCAATATTTTATATTTATGATTTTTATGAAGTATCATAAGAAGTTTAATAATAATGAGACACAGGGGCGATTAAACGTAATCTAACGGGAAGTAATTTTGTTCGTTTTTGAAAGTTCAACAACACTAATATTACGACTTTAAAGAGAATCCGATTAAAAGAAAAGTTTTTTAATAATGAAGTAATAATATAGTTATTACTTTGTCAATTGGCACTCAGAAGATTGTTATAAATTTATTGTGGTTCTATTTGACGAAATGAAAATTATTTAGAGTGGCAACTATTTCAATAAACAAATAATAAGTAGATTAGTAGGTATGAGTGCACAATCTTATCACTATAAGAATTTATTGACAATAGCAATATCTTATGTCTATGAATGTTATAATGAAATTGCATGTACCTACATATATTTTATTTAGGAAGATACAAACATCGCTAATTTAATTTAAATCATGATAGTAAATACCGAAAACATTTTTCTTATGGTGCAACGGTGCTATTTAAATTTGATCTATTTATTTTTTATTTGGTAAAATAACAATTAATTTATCTCTCATATAACGTTAAATATGTTGAAAAACCGACCATTACCACTTCAAAAAGTAATATTTTTTCAGATGTTTGAATTAAAACTAGAAAACTGCATGGATACTTGGGTTTAATTAGGTTTTTACGTATTATTTTGTTAGACTGCTATAAAAAAAAACTCGATAAATACTGGACATGACTTAAATTTCACTTCGTATATTTTACACTTATTTTAAATTTGTAAACTTATCGATAAATTATTATTCTCTTACCGAAAATTTTCTATTATGATAAAACAATATAATTATAATAGTACCATTAAATACAATTTTGAACAATGAGATAATTAAAACTTTTGTAGTTATTTGTATTTTTTATATAATATATAATCTGTTGCATATATTATTATAAGTTATAAGTTTATAAAATATATTTTGTCTATGACTAACATAAAAAAGTACCTACATAATATAATGTATTATTATACTACTATTCATATTAAACCCATCTATTCGTCATCACGTTTCAACTTATTTTTTTTCATTTTTTTTTTTTTTTAACGTATTTGCTAGAATCCCAAAGAAAAACGTTTGAGCCAAAACTCTTGTTAGCTTGTCATCTAAGATTTATATCCCATAATGTTTCTGCAATTCTCGTCCATGAGAATATGAAATACAAAATAATAATGTACATTCTATACATTCATATTCAACGTCCTTCAAAAACTACCAAACAGTAAAATTGTAAACAGTATTGATTAATTTTGGTTCCGGTAAAGTAAACTTAAACATTTGTAGAAATCATACTTTGACATTAAAATTAACGAGAAAGCATCAGCATTCAGTTTTATAGCTAATACACTTTCCAATCATTTCTTTTTACTTTTTACAAGATTAGACTTTCAAAAAAACAATAACTTTATAATCTAACGATTATTATAATACTATTTTTTCCAAACCTATTTTTTTAAATAAATTTAACTATTCATCCGTGTCTTTTTAAGTACCATTAAATGAAACAAAAGTCAAAATTAATCAAGTGTCTATAAAAAATATATTTTGTAATGCATTATCAAAATAAAATTGAATTTAATCGAATTTTTATTAAACTTTAATTGAAATATAGCTGTCGATTTCATAATTCCAAACAACACTAAAATCTATAATTGCGGTACACATCTGGGATTGTGGCACTCGAATTGGGGACAACTGCCAAATCTAACGTTAAACTCACTCAGGCTTAGCAATCGATCTGTTTTAGATATAATTTATTTGTTGTTTATTGCACGTATTTGCACACAATAGGACTTTATAGCTTATATAAAATACACAACCATAAAACAAACTATAGTTAAATTAGTTAGAAACTGATAACTTTTTGTTAATTCTCTATCATTAATCATTGTCTTAAAATAAAATAAATATCATAAACTAAGTCTTGAAATTCTTAAAATAAATTAACTTATAGATAATTCATTCTAATACATATTTTAAACACATATTCAAAACCATTATTATTATTATCAATATTGCATTTGGTTACCAATATTATTGTTGCTATATACATAGAAAAAAAATTATGATATATAAATTAAATCTGTTAGCCAATACCCCATCCACTGAAATTCATCTGAATAATATTTATCAGTTATGAAATTAATGATAGTAAAATATTTAAAATATGCGTCAATATTCTTTATTAATACTTCTTAATTTTATATGACAGAATAGTTTGTTTATAATTCCAATAAATATACGTTTAACACATCATTTGTACAATATTTAGCATCATTTTAAATATGTTTTCATCGAAAAACGAAAACGTGTGATAACTTACTAGGTAAGAGAAGTACGACAAAGATTGATTATTTTTTTTTTTTTTTTTTTGCAAAAAGTAAAGTATGTTAAAAGAATGAAAAGACCAAAAATGAGACTGGAAATTTTAAAAAGCAACATAGACTGATGATGTTGGACTTAAATTTGATCGATGTTGTAAATTTTAGATGTTTGTAAAATAAATGTAGAAAACCTCAATTCTAGTCCGAAATAAATCAAGAAGAAATAAATTTAAATTATGTTTATTGTTAAAAATGTTAAGTATATTTTTTCATAAGAAAATCTTAGATAATTAAAATAACCAACATCCACTTTTCATGTGAAAGGTTTCATGCAATAAACTTTTACAGAAATTTCTCAAAAGTTCTTATTAGCTTACTTACAAAATTTTAAAATAATAAAGCTACACAATATATAAAGATACATTATTTTTCAATTGAGCAAATTATTAATAACAAAAAACATAATTAAAATAATTAACAAAACAAAAATCATAAAAATAATAAATCGTTATTAGTTACTACAAAAATTATATTATTAGTTCTAGTTACTCAAGTTAAGCTATAAATAACTATGTTATATATTTTATTATATTTCTATGATATCAATAATTTGTCTGTAATTACTAGCTATAAGTAAATAAGTTAAATTATAAAAACAAAATATGTGTACATATATATTTATAATAGTAATAATAATAATAACTTATTTACTCTATTTTAAATATTACAATACTTTAAATATTAATTTTCAGTGATGGCATTTTTATCAATTAATTATATTTTATACAATTTCTATTTAAAAATATAATTTATGTTTTTTATATAATATTAAATAATATATATCTATTTTTCTATAATTCATTGACAGTGTTATCGAGGGGGAAATAAATTTATATTTTTAACTTTTTATCTCATTAAAATTTTTAAATTGGGTGAGTACAATTTCATAAATAGAACGTTCAAGGACCAAAATTAATGAAAAAGGAGTCAATTCGAAATTTTCAAATATAAATAGTGAAACCGCTATAAACTATTTATTTTTTTTTTTTTGGACGAACTTTCTTTCACAAAAATGTATCACATTCGTAAAGTTGTATTACAAAATTATCATATTTTTTAAAAGCTATAAATATCATGTGTAAGTATACACTATACATAATATTCTATAGACTTATTCTACAGATACTGACTTATAGCTATGTTTTAAATTAAATTAGGTTAGGATAGCTTAAATTACTGTGTAATTTTTAATATCTATAATCATAAATAAATATAAAAATATAAACGATTGTCTATACTATTTCATTGATTCAATTATTAATTTAATTTTCATTAAATTAACGAAATCTTCAATTATTATTTTTTATTACAAAATTTAAACAGTCAAAAATTATATTTAATTTAAATATTCATATTTTTACCATTTTAGTTATTTTGAACACATAGAATTGTATTGGGCAATAATATTTTATGGATTATATGTATATTATTGATTGTATTTAATTGTATATTCATAAGCAGCTTATAAAACCAAAGACAGTTGTTAATATAAATGTATTAACAGTATTATAAATAATTAAATACCTATCTATTTAACCAAACATCCATTAAAACAACTATTATTATTTGAATAAATTTGATTTTTACAATCATAAAATGACGAACAATAAATAAATCAATAAACTGAGTATAGTAAATATTTATTTTCTTATCATAAATTACCAAAAAGTAATTTCTATGTAGGTACCTACGGGTGATTCTAAATTTAAATTTGTTCTTTGGTTATATTAATTTGTCATTATAATTTTCAAAACAAGATAAATAATGTTTTAGTATTGATTAAGTAATGATATTTCGAATGAACCAGACTATTTTTAGTTTGAAAACAAAAGAATAGACACTCCTATCTCAACTAAAGGACAAACTTCATTTACCACAAATACAATGAGGTCATGCCGGACGTCCGGCCATTATCGTCTATGCAAACTCAAAAATTGATCCAAGTGTAGACAATTCACAGGAAGATTCGTCAATAGAACCTTGCGTAAAAAAAAATATAATCAAAAGAAAAATATAATAGTTAAAAAAAATTATCATATTATAATAAAACAAACATCTTATTAGCAAACTATATGTTTGCATTTCTTGCTATCATAATGTTTTATTTTTGAATTAAAAAAAAATATATGTATGAAATAGAAATAATAGATTAATCTAACTGTATATAAAACATAAAGAAAAAATATTTAAGATTTTAGATAAATAATAATAAACAGATAGGTTTAAACATGTATATATTTTATTTTTTTAATTTGAATACTAATTATATATGTAGTTATAATATTTTAAATTTAAATCTAATTAAAATTATAATCACATATCATCTGTTATAACAATTTTTTGATACAAATGTTTAGAGAAATATCAAAATATAAATAAATTTTAAAAGCTATTAGAACGCCTAAATACTGAGTTAAATATACCTTCATAATATTTATTATACGTTTAAAATTATTTAAATGTATTTAATTATTGTGATCTAATAACGTTTATAAACAAAGCCTAGTTGAAATCTCATTGAAACAAACGTTTTTAAAATATTTCGACAGTTTTATAGTTTTTCGAAGCGTAAATGAAAACTATTAAGATAATTGAAAAATGACCTCTTTTAAGTACTGAGCAGTCTCAATTTTCAATCAATAGATTAAACTTGAAAGTTTTAAGCATTCATTATATTCAACAAAGTGTGAAAAAAAAAGCATATCATTGTATATTGAATAAATTCCTGACTGCTTAGAATTTAAAACATAACTTGATCATTGCTTTTTTTCATAATAATGTGTTCATTTTGTTAATTGCCAAATAACATGGGTTCAAAAGTGTGTATAGGTACGTATCATTATACCTGAATATAAATAAGAGTTTATCACGCCCAAACCATTGCACGCTGCATCCACTAATTTTTAAATCTTAATTTTATTTCATTGATTTAATTTTTACTATTATAAGTTAATTGAATACTATAGTCAGTCTACTCTAGTTTCTAGTTATACAGTTAAAAAAATTATTGTTAAAAAGTTAATCGATAAGATCTATTTTATTAAATAGGTCTAAAAAAAGTAATTTTATCTCAAAACTAACATAAACTTCTAAAAAAATTTTAACGAGACAAAAATACTAATCAAACTCTATTGTTTTTTTTTTTTTTTATTGTTATTATTAATATTGCAAAGTTTTCAAATTAAATTACACCAGTTAACTTTTTTCAATCATCTTATAAAACTCAATTATCAGTTTATTTAGACAATTTATTTTTGGTGTATTTTACCTCACAAACTTAAGTTTGTATAGACAGCTATGCACAATAATACTGTAAAAAACTAATTTGTTATCATTAAACCATTTAAATTCAAAACTCTTCTTATTTATCTCTTTTTTTACCTAACTGCAAAACTATAGCACTCTATATAATATTCTTGTTAAAAACTTATCATTTTTTCTTTTACTTTCCATCTTAATATCATGATAATATAAGTATAATAAATAATACATATTAGGTATACTTATTTTCTATAACTTAGATTTTGATGATAAGTCATTGAATTATCATTTAATTATACTTATTAATTACTTTTAATTTTCTTTATTAAAATCTTTTAAGAACTGCTTATAACGATTTAAAAAAATATAAATAATTTGAATATGGAAGCATTAATTTAATCCTTGTCTTTTATTATTCTCATATTTTTCATTTAAAAGATAAACAATTCTTCATTTGAAATTTTAAAAGTTATCTTACTCACTTGCCAAATTCACTTATTTTTACAGTCAAATATTTGCTTCATAGGGTTTCGTAATAAAAACAAAATCTTATTAGCTACTTTATCATTAAATTTCCCTTGTTTTCCTTCAAAAAGTATAATCTTTTATCAAACATACTCCTTAATCCGTCACTTAATAATTCTCTTTTGTATTTTTGTCATAAATACTTCACAATTCGCTTAACATATTTTATTTACTATTTTACCTTTTAATTACCCTTAACATTTATTATTAGTTTTCTATTTAAATTAAAAATTCTAAAAATTACCGAACAATTACTATTTTACACATTTCAAAAAATATGATGACTTCTTAATTATTTAATAATATTACAAATACACACTAATGTTTACTAACAAAAAAAAAAACAAGGAAAGTCACTCCACGTACGTTTGAAGTATGTAGAAACTCATTGAGTAAGTTACAGTAATCTATTTGTTAAATTTGAATTTAGTGAGAAATCGAAAAAAACGATTTTAATTGGAGATGATGTTCTATGATTTCTTTTTTTTCATTAGAAAAACTGTAAATGAAAATTTTTTCTAAATACAACATATGTAATATTAAACAATAAGGTATTTTAAATTTTAAATTAAATTTATTATTATTAACTATTGTTTGTCAATACACTATAATGTACCTACCTAAGAATATTTTAAATAATAACATGGTATTTAATAGTTTAAATGGATTAAAATAAGTATAAATATTTTAAAATTACACTTTGTATAAAAAAAACTAATAAATAATATTTTTACACAATGGCGAAAATGTTTAACAAAACTATTATTTTTTGTTTAAATATCCTATCATATAATTTTAAAACTTTAAAAAGTTTTCAAAAAAAAAAAAAAAATGTGAATACTTGATATGTAATTTCAATATTTTTAAATTACTGTAAAATCAACTCATGAAAAATCTTGTAAACTTAATTATAGTTATACAAATACTAAATAGTTTGACCTGTTGACTTCCAAACAAACATTTTTTTTTAAATATTTAAAAAAATTGAAATTTCCATTATTAATAGAAATAATTCTCGACATCGTCCAATATTGATGGTATCAGCATTTTGTCGAAATCAAAATTTAAAACTATACTATGAAAAAAAACCAAATAATATTACAAAATGTATATTTGTTATTATTATATTTATATTATGAGTATTTTGTATTTATTTTTATTTAAATCGTATTTTTTTTTTTTAAATATTTATTTTGAATAATTCTTTATCATATTTTATTATTGATATAATTTATGGTTTATAAAATCATATTTATATAAAATATTTTGTACATAACATCTTACTAAATTTGATTTGACCAATTACTCACTATCATTTACTAGATTCTATACTAATAGGTAAAAAAAACAATAAAAGTTACAATGAATTAGAGAATAATAAATCTTTTATATTCATTCAATTCACAATAATTCACACTGGTTTATCGCAACATAAAATCAATACATTATAAAAAAAATGTTCTCAATATAAATTAATCATTTCTAAAATAATTCCTTATAAGAAATTTTACTATAATTATATTACATTTAAAACATTAAATCTTAGAGATATTTAATTTTAGTTTCTTTTATTCAAAATTATATTGACATTTAGTTTATTTGTGTTTGAATTTAACTATAACAGTATTAATTTAATGTACTCACGTATGTTTCATTATAATGTATACGTGTTCATTATATACCAATATTATTTATGAATAGTATGAATAATTTATTGTATACAAATTATAAGAATTAATTTGGTATATTATATAAAATATAGTTATGGTTAACAAAAAAAAGTATTTAGAAAATATTGGAAAAATTACAATCGCTACTTATAAACTAAGTACTTAAAAACTTTATTTGAAACCTATTTAAACTTTTGTCATATGAGTATACCTCAAGTTTTAAATATCATTAAAATATTATTTAAATTTTAAGTAAAACAAAATATAATGTACCTCTTGGTTTTAAATATAGTCGCATAAAAATATATTATTTTTATATTTTTATAAATACCCTAAATTTTTTTCATGTAGAATAAAAAAAATAGATTTAATTTAATTTACGAGTAAAACACTGTGTTTAAATTATCTACCTACTAAATTTACTCAGTATAAATTATGTATAACATTGATTTTAAATTTCTAATAAAGGTTTTTAATAATTGTTTTCAATCTAGAGCAGAGGTCCCCAAACTTTTTATGATACGACCCATATAATTCCATAGTTTGGGAATCTCTGATCTAGAGAATACAATAAAAAATGATACATTATATCATAAAACATAAATCATATATAGTATGTTTATTATTTATCATATTCATGAATCTAATAAAAAAATTAAATTAACATGAACTTAAATAAAATGAAAATTCGATTGAAACCAAACAAATGAACAAATAATTTTTTTTTAATGTTGTTAAATAGTAATTAATAATAATTATAGTTTTAAAACACATTTAAGTATTTTAAGTTATAGTTGATGACTGACGGTAGAACTTTAAATAATATTATTCAAACTTTCCTTAATAAAAATGTTTAGAACCTAAAATTATTGTTAGTAGTATATTTTTCCCCAAAGAAAAAATACCTTAAAAATATATTTTAAATAACTGTGAACAATTTGTCTTAGTAATCAGAACAAAAACCACTGAGTCTGAAAACTCATCATGTCTTATTTATCGTTGCTTACATTAGACCAAAACTATGTAGAACATTAAAAAGTAAAAAAAATTTCATGGGTATCGAGTTAACTTTTTTCCTAGATTCATTTTTACGACATTAATTGCGATTAAATATAACAAAAAAAGTAATGAAAATCCCCAAAGATATTTTATACCTACGTATTTTTCATTTTCCTAAGCCTAGTTCGATATGTTTTAAGTAATTAAAAATAAACTTTCAGTGATAGAGACTAATAATATTTATTGTATTAAAGTGTTCCGATTTTATATATTTAAACATTTTAATTTTTTTAACTTCTTCAATATTGTTTAAATTAGTTTAAATTCATTTTTATCATTTAGAAATATATAATATATTAATATGTAACTTATATAATTTCATAAACTTCTATCACTATTAAGAGACATTATTGGGTAGGATTAATACAGACAATTGTAACATGAACGTTCAAACTTAGTTTTTATATAAGCAATCACTCCCTTTAAAATCATAATCAATAAAGGGGCCGGAAATAGGTATTTTCAGCCCTATATTAGTGAAAATTAAGTTTTTGAATAAGAATTTTTAAAACTATAATGTACGCCATGCTCGCGAACATATTAACTTAGTTTTGACGTAATTGAGTAATTCATTGTAAATTTTCGTAAGATGAATAATATATTATAGGTACCTACATAAAATCAGCCAGTAACAGGTAATAGACTAATATCAAAGAATAATATTATCTTTAACTTAAAATTAAGCTGATGTTATTTATAAATTTTAACTTATTAAAAAAAGTTGTAATTTAAGTTATTAACTTAAACAACTTGTTTAGTTTCTTTAACATGCAATAGACTATAATGTACGATTCTGTATATGTTGTAATTATTGTTATTTGTATTCTTATGTATAATTTATGTACATCTATATCATATATCATTTTATTATTATATATTTTGTATTTATTTTTCAAACTTAATGTTTTTTACTATCCTTTAAAATAACACATTAGAAAATAATAATTTTTTTTTTAGTATTCCAACTTTATATTATTATATATAGGTATATAAGAGAATATCCTCAATGGTGTATTGACTCATTATATTGTATTTACTAACTCAATTTTCTGAATGGCAAATAAATTATTAATATTTTAATTACTCTCTATTGGTGGTTTTAATATACAGGTCCCACTGTGCAAATTATGTTTTATAACGTCGCGAGGACGTTATTATAGTATTTCATGATCAACGTTGCTTTGTAACGTAACCAGTAACCACGATATCATCAGGTTGTTTTTGTGTGCTATATAAAAATTTATGAACAGCGAAGTACTACATGAAACATATTATAGATGTTTTTGTATACTGTTTTATGTTATGACGAATCAAGTACACATGAAACGTACCGGCGGCGTTATCAATGGACTCTTAAGAGTCAACAATTGTTATAATTAGACATTGCGCGACAATGTTGTTTTTTAATTTTTGCAGGATAATCCCAGAATTTCTTAGCTGATACCCCGCGCGTATGCATAGTTTATAAAAAACGTATATCCATGTATAACCATATAGTAACTCAACAATAGTTATCGACAATATAATATTTTAACGGTAAAAAATATGGGACCAAAACAATTTGTAAACAATTGTAAAATTCAACTCATAAAAAAATTATTTGATTTATTTCACAGATAATTTAAAAAAAAACATGGTATCAGCAATTTGAAACTGAAAAATTCTCTACAGAAACAGAAGTTGAAGAATATGAGACCTTAAAACCTAAAAGAATTAAAAAGGTATCAACTTTAAAAAATAAATCTTTGTTTGATATGTCTGATGAAAGCAATAATTCTGATGGTAATTGTTTACATTTTAATTTCTTTTATCAGTAAATGTTAATAATTTTAGTTTAAATAATTATATTTAAGTACGTATATCCCACCAATACCACCTTCGGAGCTCATCTGTTCTATTGACCATACGTTAAACTTTGTGAAACATAAATTTATACACATTGGAATCGATCCGACTAATATATTTAGAGTAGCAGTGCATATAATAACTCTATCACGTTATATTAATATTTCAACTGACTTTCTAAAAAGAAATTTTCACTGACTGGAAATATCCTATAATTTATTTTGGAGCAACCAGGAAAATATACAAGAGCCATATTTCTTGAGATTGACAATTTCAAATTATCTAGCATGATGATTTAGTGGTGAAAACGTTTTAGTAATAGAGTCTAAAACACATGATATATGTCGTATGTTTTTAAATCGTATGCTTTTAAGACTTCAATATTTAGAAAAGTGCATTTTCGAGACAATTGTACGAAAATCAACTATTATGCAGCCGATCATCTTAAAACAATTTAATATATTTACCGAGTATATTGATAAATAACTTGAAAATATTGAACCAACACCAAAAACAAATGAAGAAATAACTACATTTATTAAAAACATACGTGACGATCATATTATTACAAACAGTCCTGGACATGACATTAATTTCATCAGTCAGCTCAAAATCCATGCATTAACGCAATTAGCAGAACATACAATACAACGGTGGAATAGAGAAATATCGCCAAAGGTAATATAAAAATATATTTATATCATTTACAAAAATAATTAATAAATCTATTACTTAAGTCATTTGATAGAAATGCGACAATAGTTTCACCAACATCACCAAGCTTTTCATCGACAAACATCATGTGACGATAGTTGATATACAGAATAGAACAAAAGATATTCTCAAAACAGAGGTAGTTAATAAAATAATAATAATAATAATAATAATATAAAATACATGATTTTTATGTAAATATACTTTTTTTCAGTCAAACGATTCAATTAACAATCAATTAAAGTCATTCGATGTAAACGATAGGTCTGAAGTTTTCAATATGCATCCTCCACATTCCCCAAATCAATCAACGTATACAGAATTCCCAACACCATTACGCAAAGTAAAGCATAAATTCTTTTAACAATTGTATTAATAATTTATGTGAAATAAAGACATGATATATATATATATATATATATATATCATTTAATAATTTAAAAACTCCTTTATATTGATATATTTAATTCAGCCAATGAATCAAAATACTTATAAGGCTGTATAATACAAATATTATAATAAATAAAAATTAAAAAAAAATAGCAATAAATATCTAAATCATCATTAAATGTATAAAATAAAATTATTTGTTTATTTAATCAATTTACATAATTTTATTCTTCATAGATGCCGTTAGAAAAAATATTTATATTTCAAAATGTCCCAGAACAAGAAATAATCAACCCAATAAAATTACATTTGGCACAAGCAAATTTAACACTTAATATTATATTTATTATTAAAATTAAATTACAATCAAAATCTTTGTTGTTTTAAATGAATTGTACTACATTGTGTATAGATTTTTTTGCTTTTTACGTGAATGTTATCTATATATTTAAGATTTAATGATTTAGCACAACTGCAAAATACATAAATGTATAAAATTTAACCATGTGAACATTTTTATTTCATTTTGGTGGCTTTTTAGAATATTCTCTTCAACAACAAAAACTATGATCCACCCTAGGAACAAAAACGTTTACTCGCTTTAAGATCAAAATTTCTTCTGTAATAATATATTAAAACATACCCTGCAATTTTATACCTACACAATTAACGAATATTATAATTTTATAAAATATTATGTACTTATGCTCTAAATGAAAATTGTATAGATTGAAAGTAATTTATTAAAAACATAACTGCTTTTAACAAATTCTAGTAGGTACAATAATTAGACAATAGCTGTTGTTTTTAACATAAGTGAAGCGTAATTCAATAATTTCTTTTTGCAGTAACCAGTATATTATAGAACTTTTCTTCAACCAAACAAAACAATTTGAAAAATAAAATTATTAAAATTGTATATTATTTTATCAGTTTTCCGAACATTTACATGGATATCACGTAGCACGAGTATACTATAATATTTGTATAGGCAACGCGACCGTAACTGGAGTAATATATAGTATCACTACCAGAGTAAAAAGGGAGACAGTGAATGATTTTGTAATTTTTTTTTTCCCCTCTCTGATGTAGTTTACATAATATTTATATACGTCCACAAATTAGATGATAATATAAAATATTTTATTATAAAATTAAAATTATTAACCCCATCGAGTTTCAGCTAACTGTAGTAGTACACTAAATATCATACGTATCTACTCTGTTTGTGACATTTAAATACGCCTCGACTATGTATGTATATACAAGACGTATAATCTAGGTACACAATAAACGTGGTATGAATATATATGTGATATAAAAGTATTTTAAACATTTCTAATTTTTCAAAAAAAGCTCACAATGATACAATATTTTAAACAATTGTTTTTATTATATGCACCTGGTAAAACTAACGTGTTTTTTAAAACAAAAAATAAAAACTGACGCAATTTAATTTATAGCAACAATAATAATATAATAATAACTTCCTACATGGCTACACGAAAACAACGAAATTTCTTTCACCTAAACTTTAAACAACTATGAATATTCTAAAAAATCATTGTTAGTGTAACTCGTGTAAATAATGTATAGTCAATGGCCATTGGTAATTATGCGAATAAACAAAAATGAAAATGATTAATTGCGAGAATATTAGGTACTCAATATGATATATAGGATACAAAAATATACTAATTTTTGCATTCCTAAGACTTTAAAATTAATTACCACATCATAATTCATAGGTATACGCGGTACACCGATAACGGGTAATTTATAGGATTATTATTATATACTCGTCAATTCTCGTAAAAAGCATTAACTGACTCCAACGTTTTTTGCCAAATTTATATTATTATATAAGTACGTATATTACGATAGGCCAAGAGGCTTCTACTACATATTCAAGTTTTCTCAAACATAAACTGAAAATATTATTAAAACTTACATACAATAAGCGTCCATGCTACAATAGCGACTTGAGGACGTGCGCTTGGAAGAAGAAAAAGTTTTCCGATATTTTGGGTCGTCTTATTGCGCTTTAAACTTAAATTCACGTATTTCTTTCTTTTCCTAATATCCAATTCTGTGAGCTAAAAGAGTTTTAAATCGAGTGTTTGTGTTTTAAAACAACGTAATTTTCACTGATAGATATTAAAACTTGTTTTTTTAACTTTAAATCACGTTAAATAATAAACGGCATACTATGACCGGCGCAGAAGTTAAAAATTATTTAGTGAGTTTAACATCAAAATTCTTACTTTGCGATAAATTATGATACCTCATATGACATGAACAATTTTATTTTTTTTAAATTTTAAATATTTTTATAATATATTCTCTGACTTTTAGTGTGAAATATAAATGTCTTAAATAGAATGGATTTATTAGTGCATTTGTATCTATTGTTCTGATATTTAAAGATAAGAATATGTAGCAAGATCGGTTTTGTCATTAGCAAAGTTTCCTGCAATAGTGACAGAAGATGTAAGATGATCAAAAACGTAAAGGTTACAAATAATTAAAGTAATTACTTCTACTTTAGTAGGAGATTCTATCGAATTAGCTGTGGATTTTTGTATTGTAGAGTGTTTGTTTCTAAAACTAAACTAGGAGTGGGGTAAGTTTCTTCAATAGCTTCAGCAGAATTTTTTCAATTACTTTAAAACTATGAAAGAAGACTTATAAACCTGTGAGATTGAGGGTAATCAAGAGGTTTTTAAGGTTTGGGAACATAAATAAAATATAAAATAGATGACCAACTTAGTAGAAAATCTGATACCATAAACGTAGCACTCTTAATAACTGACTTTTGAACTATACTTTTCTTTTTTTTAATTCGTGTACTAAACAATTAATGTATTAGTGTCTTTAGTGACTAAATTTTTTAATAAACAGACAAAACCAATTTATAGTGTACCGAATCAAAAGACTATGTGGGGGTGTTTTAAAATAATAGAACATTTCCTTAGGAACAAACATATAACAATATTAACATCGAGTTGAAAATCATTGTCAAGGCGTTGTTGATTATCTAATGTACCTATACTTTGAAGACATGAACTTATCTGATTAAACAATTTATAAGGGATACATTATCAACTCAATAATTAATCTCCTAATACAAATTATATTTTTTGCTGATCAGCTTGTAAATAATTATTAACAAAGAACAATTAATGTTTTTGTATATTTTTATTATTATTAAGAAACTAAAATTATTAAAAAAAGCAAATTGTTATTGCCTTTATATTTTGCACTGTAATTTATCGTCTGGTTATCTAATATCATAAAATACTCCAGGTTACAACAGCTATATGACGCTCTAGGAATATTCAGTACTAAAAAAATTGTGTAAGTTACCCAAATGTTGGCTAATGAGTAATAAGATAAAAATTATACTGAAAAACTGTAACCCGTTTGGATAAATTATATTTACACAAAAAAATGAACCTTTTTATAATTTTTTTAATTTTTAGTTATACTTATAAAATATTTAATTATTTGTCAATTACTTATTTGTATAGAAAATACTTGTAATCATAGTATCTATAGTATATTGGTACAGGCTTATTATCTTATTACAATTTATATTTAAAATAAAGCCATACACGTATCTTTGATATTACTCACTATAAATGTACTTATATAATATAAGGTGGTATACATACATATTTAGATATTTATAGATAATTGATTAAAACGGTCAGGTTAGGTGATTTATTTAGGTTTTATTTAAAACATTTTTGTCTTTCACGCTACCGAACTCACACTTTATCTAATTTTACCACCGTCAAACACAGTAGTAATATAATAACATCGTAGGTTATTAAACGTAATTTGCGTAAATATATAGGATTTAGATATATATTACCTATGTTTTATGTATAATAAATTAATATGTAGCGACAATAATACACGGTATAATAGGTAATTACATTCAATATTTATATACCATACGACTATTTTACTTATTTAATTTTAATTTTTAGTGTTGCTTGAATTATATTAATCTATACAAAATCTATACAATTAATATGGTATACAATATGGGAGATGTGTTAAAATCCAAAAAATCCAATATTTTATGTTGTAACTAAAAGTGTAAGAAATTTTCGATATCCTACAATTAATATAATAAATGACTAATGTATAACCAACCTTTAAAAGCTGCTCATCTCCGGGAAATGGTTGTCACATTTTTTCAAGCTAATGATGATAATATGGATGCTTACGAGTACCGACACCTATGCACTCACGTTATAATAACCAGTAATCCGTTGGTAAAAAAAAGTCGAAATTTACGCAGAAGTTTCGTCACGCTGCACAACACTATTAATAAGCACACACATACTCGCGGATGACAATGCGATCAGTAGGTGTAATTCAATCTAAAAATCGTAGTGAATCGAACGTTGCGAGACGGACACAGAGAAAACGGACAGGCCAGTCGCCAATGACAAGTATTGTTGTAAGACTGATGATAGTTATTACTTATTAGTGATGAGAATGACATAAAATACAATTTATTCAGAGAAGCTATGGAGTTAACCGCGGTTGATGATTCGTGGTAAAACCACGATTTATAGAACCTCACTAGGTAATTTGCGCGCGGGATTCTGAGAAGAAAAGTCATAGCAAAAAAAATTTTTATATGCAAAATCCAGTGAGATTCTAGTTTAAGCGATCTGGATCGCGGTAAGCACTGCCTAAGCTGCCCACCACCAAACATTGTAAATATAATTGTTCACGATATGTACTAGCAATGGACAGGTATCCACAATAACTGTAGTTGCAGTTTTTTTCCATAATCTAATTTTTGACCGCATCTCACTTATTCATTTTTTCTTCGTCGTACACGTCCGTTAATACGTAATATAGCCAATATAGGTGCTTAACCTTTTATCGTTTTAATCATTTGATTTTATAGTTTTGAACTTGCCGCTATAAAAATGAGCCAATCAGAGCAACTCTTTTCACAACTCTAATAAGCATAGACATTTGTATAATTGCACATTTGTGCATAACGACATAAAATTCCGATGGAAATAAAAAAATTATTAAACAATTATTGAAATGTGATAATATTATAATCCCATATTCACGTTTTCAGATTTCTCATAAATAAAATACAACTACATTTACAAAATTAAAGTCTAAAAGTTTTTATTTCTTGGATCAAAAAACTTTATTGTTATTGTTAATAAATAATTGAAATATTGATATTTGTTTCTAAATGTAATCAAGAATACCTGCACACATTGTCTCCAATGTAATAAATTATAGTTATTTATAACATAAATTTCTTAGTTAAAAATAAAAAGTGAACAATCACATCAAAATGTTATAATAAGTATGTTACAATTTAGCTTAGGTAGATAAATAGGTGATCTCCAATAAAATATAATTAGATGAACAAATTATACTAATTCTGTTTTATTATTAGTTATAAGTAATAACATCTTATTACAATAATAATATATAGGTAGTATATGGCATAATATGACAGATAATAAAATATAAATAGAGTCAAATTTGTATTACATATCATATTAAAGTCGACAATTTATGTATTCCAAAATACATATTATGATGATACAGAATAAATGATAATAAAGTACATTGTATTTATTGTATATTGTATAACACACATAGAATAAACTATATTAGGAATATATTATCTACTTCAAAAAGGTTTGTAAATTTCAAAATATAAACTTAAAATATGATTTTTATTTTGTGGTTATATTCAGTAAATAAAACAGAATAAATGCAACACACTAGTCACATTTCATTTTTTAACAATTACAAACAAAATTAATACAAAATAATTTCATAATACAACATTATATGTTATTAGTTATTACATAAAAATTATAATACAATAAATAAAACTAAATAATAATAATAATAAAACACTAAATACTTCTATCAAACACATGTCAAATGTGTAAAAAAAAAAATTAAATAAATACATAAAATATAAATACAATTTTAGAGAATCTACCATTCTCAATAAACATTGAATCGTGTAAACAAATAGGTAATATTTCTGTTATAAAATTAGTTTAATAGATTTTTACTACAGTAGTGGAATTTAAATGAAATAGTTTATAGCTTATGGCAAATAATAATTGCAACTAAATAAAAATATAGCCAGAAACGAAAAAACAAAATCCAGGAATTTAAATATTCTTTGTTATAAACTAATGAAAAATAATTTTTGATTCTTTAGTAATATGAAACACGATCACAATTTATTAGGAACCGAACATATTACACTTTCATCATGGCTCAGTTGAATAAAAAGGAGATCTACACAAAATATAAAGTTATAATGTACATACATACGACACAACATTAATTATGTTCAATAGTAAATATATACAAATTGTATTTTAAATACAGCTGAACAAAACTAATGAAAAAGTTGTTTAATTTTCACATTTTGGAGCCAAAAATTAGTCTTTAGACGAAGTTTTAACAGTTAACAAATAACTAATAAGACTGAAATAAAAACCTAAATAATAAATAATTGTGTATTATAAAAATAATAATAATAATATATGTATAAAAGTATGAGTATACAGAGTGATATTATAAATAAACAATATTAATTAGTATAAATAATAAATAATAATTTTTGAAATTATTATTAACGAGTAAATTATGTATTACTCGGTGTCAATACTACACCATCACTGAAGTTAATCATTTTCATAACTGGCTCATAATCTCCAGCTAAATAGAACAGATCATTATTTATATATATATTTTTCAAACGTTTAGCATCCTTTTCGATGATTGAACTGAACTCTTTTATTGATACCACTTGACACCTATTCATAATGCTTTGTACATCATTAATGTCATTATGAGGTGATTTGAACAATGCTCCCTATAGTGTTAAACAACATAATAAAAATACACTGTGATCATAATAAAAACTTGAATATATTAAACTTACTGGGTATGGTAGATTTCCAGTAAAGTCACTGGCCGTCTCTTCAGGATGATAAAACCAAAATACTTTTACTTGCATTTTTTCCTGGTTGGTCTCCCACATACAGTTGACTTTGCCAATAAAAGGTCGATCCAATTGACCAGAAGACAAAAACACAGCACAATCACCAATCTGATGAAAAACAAAAATAATATATAATAATTATTTAACTGCAAATCTATCAAACAAAACAAAAATATATTAGTATTGTACATAATAATACAACATACACTTATTGTTTCATCTCCTCTACTGATGGACCTGTAAAAGGTTTTTTTATTGCCACCCCGACCTGGACGCTTATAACTGTCACCTGACCACTTCCATATTTGCTGGTCAGATAAAAATGCTGGTACGTCACTGCTTTCAACTTCACTGGAGTCATTCTAAAGTATTTTAATCACGTTAATTTTTATAATTTCTAGTTTATAATTAAGTTTATTTATGTATTTAATAAGTCAATATAATATAATTACATGATTCAGGTAATTGAATAACTCAATATTATTAAAGAAAATTGATAAATTATTAAATATTAAAACTGGAGATTTAGTTTTTAAATAATACCGGTTTTACTTACTTCTTTAGATTTGCAATCATCATTTTCGTCATCGTCATCATCATCTTCAATGTTGTCTTCAATAAGTCTTTGAGGAGATAGAGTAGGTGGCTCAGTTACAGAAAGCTCTAGTTCAGAATCTCGATGTCGCTTATGCTTCTTGTGATGTTTTTTGTGGTGTTTGTGTTTATGTTTGGTTCTTGATTCGTCATGACTATGTTTGTGTTTCCTATGTTTGCGTTTCTTTTTCAGTCTTTTTCTTTCATGATCATCATCCTATAAATAAAAATAATTATTTAAAATATAATCACACAACTATATAACAGTAACGAGACACTCACATCGGCGGTAGTTATTTCTACATTCGGTCGACTCGGACTGACAGGTGTGCATTGTCGTTCAGCGAGTTCGACCGTAGTAGAACTATCCCGTTCTGAAACCACCAATGAACACAACATAGAATCCAAAATCCAGAATTACCCATCACCAATTAAAATTATAAGTTATAAATACTAACCTTCATTACTTAGGACAAGAGAATTATCAGAAGACTCTGAAGTTTGACTTTTCACTGGAACAGAGTTATATGATGTTTCTTTTTTCTGAGATGAAGCAGCATCGTCTAAGCTGTCTAGACTATCTAATGATGTATTTGAAAACATTCTCTTCTTAGGGATTACTGCTGGCTTATTGACAGTACAGGGAGACTATAAGAAACATTTAAATGATCATAAATCATACATAATATAACATATGTATAGGTGTGTGTGTGTGTGTGTGAATTTATATACATTATTTATAAATACAAAAATGTAAATTGTGAAAATAGAGAAAATACAATAAAATATAATAAAAATTTTAACACTGTTAACATTTAAAAAAAAAATAAGTATTTAAAATAATCTATAAATTAAATTGATTTGTTCGCCTTTGAATCATTTTTATATACCTATGAAAATAATAAAATAGTAGACTTGAAATATATGTTTAACAAATCCTAATATTTTCAACTCAGTACTTGCAGTGTTTTATATTTTATCATTTATATAAGTAAGTACTTGAAAATTAAACTCTATTTTATTTTTGAAATATGTAGATTTTTTATTTGAAAACCATTTATTTGATATACATTTACAAATTTGCATGGTTAAGTGTTATAGTTGAATAATATTTCTAAAAACTGCAATTTTTTTTAAAATTTATAATCAAATGTGTAGCTTATTAAAAAATAAGTTAATTTAGTTAAAATATGAATAAAATGTACAGTATACTAGATTATTTGAAATCATTAATATAAAAGTGTTAATATTAAAAAAAAAATGTATTCAATTTTAAATTTTAATATGTGGGTATATTTGTGTAAGACATTATTAATATTTAATAATCACCACTCTATGCAATGCATCAGCTATTTGGCGTTTTTTACACACATATTCTGGTAACCCTAGTATGTCGTCTTGGTCTTGGATCTCGTCATCTTCATCTTCCACATCCCAATGTTTAATCTGTAAATTTGTTAGTGAATTAAATGAATAAATACTAAAATATAAGCAAATCATTTGCAGTATAAATAGTTAATACATAAACATTTGTTATTTGAGAATACCATTACGTTTTAATATGAATCAGTAAATTTTATTTTAACTAATGAATTCAGAATTTTTTTGATGAAAAACATATTTAATAATTGATACAAATAATTCTGGAAAAATCCTGACAAGATTTTAAATCATTCCAAGATATTTATCAATAATATCAATATATTATTAACTTAGATATTTATTATATACTAATTATGATAACTTACTTTAACTTCAGCTTTTAACTTAGGTTTTATTTTGTATTGGCTACAAGACGGTGTCTCTATTTTATTAATTTTAATTGTAGAAACACTGCTTAATAATTCTGATGATAAAGAAAGCTGTTTATCTTTCTTTGGACTCTGGGACAGATGTTTTTTAATGACTTCGTCAAATGGATTAGGGTTTTTTCTTGGTCGGCCAACTTTTCGTTTCTTTAAAGGTGGTCTGAATTCATCTTCAATAGTCTAAAAAATAAATTAAAAACTTTAAAGTAGATACAGATAGTTCAATTGAAATATGTTGCATACCATAATTGATGATGTAGAGCGTTTTTTGATCATTTTTTTCTGAAAAGACTTATCATCATCCAATAATTTTTGAACATCAGATAATTTAGCTCCTGATGAAACTGGTGATAATGTGGGTGGGGTATGTGTAGAAATCTTTCTAGGTGAAAAAGGACTCCACGGTTCCAACACGGGAGGAGAGAGATCTGAAGATGAGGAACTAGAAGTCTTATATTTGGTTTTTGAACTACAATCCAATTTCAACTGTTTTTCTTTTATATCTTGTTCAATATTACTATTGTTATTATTTCCTTCCTCGCATTTCAATACTTTTTTTGGACGACCTGGTCCGCGTTTTACTTGACCAGACGATGATAAACTTGAATCAGACATTTTTCGATTTTGAACTTTAACATTAGAGTATTTAGGTGACTTTTTGATTGTATCTAATTTTGAGTTAACTTTTAATTTGTCAACCGACTGAAAAACATTGCTACTTTGAGCGAATGATTTCTTAGTGTAAACTTTTTTAGTGCCATTTTTATTCATTGTCACCTCGAGTGGTTTAGTGGTATTTTCTTCAAATTCATAACTGCATACTTTTTCCTCTACAATTAAAAACAAAAACATATATAAATTCATAAATTCATAAAAATTAGCATAATTTCACCATTAAGTACATTTTAAATATATATATATATTATTTTCTTTTTAGATTTATTACTACTAGGTAAGTTATTAAGTAATAACATGACTTTACCAATGAAATATTAAAAGTTTTTAGGGCATAATTTTGCTACCTACTTAAAGATTTTTAATTTTAAATCCATATTTTTGGTTTTACATTTTTTTATGTATGTTTGATGATTATTACAGCTAAAATAATTATATGATTAAAATTTTCTTAAATTTTAAATTTATATTTTGTAATAATGATATAAATTTAAAATACTTATACTTTGAAAAATAAATAAATTATAAATATATAGTATATCTATTATAAATTGATTATAAATGTGTAGATATATATATTATATTATCAATATATTTCAAAAAAAAAAAATAAATAATATTTCATCTTTGCTTTATTAATTACTTAACTGCATATATGTTTAGTAAATTTTTAGACGATTAAAGGTTGAGCCCTAATAATATGTAAATACAACTTAAATAACACACTTACCAGTTAAATTATTATTGTTTGAGTAACTCTTACTGGTATTGTTTTGTTCAGAAGTCTCGCTTGATTTTTCAGTTTCCAAAAACTGTTCAGCCAACAAAAGCAAATCAATCTTGTTCACACCTTTTTCTTCTGTTTCCTCGACAGTATTTACATCAGTATCTGGTGTATGAACATTGTCCTGTTCTATAGTATTCATCACAACTTCTTGAGTATGATAACTATCCAATTGTTCAGTAGAGTTTCGTTTTTCAAACTGTTCAATGCTATTCAACAACAGCTCCAGTCCAGTAATATCTGGTGTATTAGAATTTTCAGCTATAGATAAAACTGTAGTTTGAGTAGTACTTTCAGTCAAAGGTTGGTCATTATTTATACAGTCTTGTGCGCTCTCAGTGAAATTAGGTTCTTTGCTCTCTTCAATCAATGGATGATAAGTTTCATCTTCATTTTGAATATCTGTTTGGTTGCTAGCATCATGTGATATAATAGCTTCAGATTCCAAAAGTTGTTCTGGTGCTGAAAAATCTTGTTTTAAGTCTTTTTCTGGTTCACTGATAGTAGTATTACAATAGTCTAATGAAATTGACACATTTTCTTCTGTATGTCTTGAAATCGTACTCTTCTCGGTAATAGATTGTTGTACTAGTTTTGTTTGAACAGTTACCGACTCAGATACTGTCTGTATATCGTTGATTTGATTTTGACATCCAGATTGCATTTGAGTTGCAATAGTCAATCCTGAATGTGGCGGTTGAAGATGACCAATTAGTGGTTGAGCCACGATAGCTGATTGTTGTTGATTGAAAATTATCATCTGATTTTCAGGCGATGTCAACTGTATTAACGGTTGTGGATGTGTACTATTGTCGGATAGTTGATGATGAGTGTTTATGAGGGCCGGAGGAGTAGAAGAACTGACTTGTTGAATCAGGAACGAACCTAAAAAAAAGGCATAAAAAATTATTTCAGAGTCAGATCAACAGTTGGCAAATAAAAATAATATTTACCTGAACTAGCAATAGACGTATACTGCGGATGATGGTTAATGATAGGCGATAGAGTAGTCATCTGCTGTTGTGGCTGTTGAATTAAAGTATAACCTTGATTAGGTTGATGGTGATTTTGTGTTTCGGACTTGCAATAATCAAACGGCATAGCCATTAAACCTACATAATAATAACATTTAAATTGATGAAATACCATAGTTTTGCATAACAATTAATAAATATTATGTAGCAAATAAATCTGCATTTATGATTATTTATTTTTACTAACCGGAAATTGAGTTTTGAGGTAAAAGAAAATATTGGCCGGATTGATCTTGGACTAGTTGATATCCGACTGGCTGCACAGTTTGCTGTTCCAAAGCAGGAGCTTCACAAAATATACACATATTATATGAGACACTTGTAAATATCTTTAATATTAATTTAATATTGAAAGAGAATAAGTAAAATCAAGCAATATTGCTTAGCGTATTTAAAGTTTACCTCTTAACGTAGTGTTTTGAAAACTCCATTGGCTTCCGATAGTATTTTGAGGAATGCTACAGCTCCCAGACGACGGCCATCGGTTTATACCTGTTGTTGATCCAGTCGTCATGGAACAATCGTTATAGGACAACACTAATGAACATACACCGAGTTAACACAAATCACATATCTTACTCATTCCAGTGGTATATTAATTATTAATTCATTTTATAGGATAAACTTAATTCGAATGGTCAAAATAATACTCAATATTATAAATATTAATCACTGTGTATAAAATTATTTTTGTTTTTGTATTTTATTAATCGAATATTAATTTGTCGAAGGGCCTTCTCAACGTAATCACATACACATTGTCTAGACATAAAAATGTCTAACTAAACACAACTACTAATAGTGATGAATGATGATACAGTTTTATATAATGTTTTAATGAGTCTGGCGTCTGTTTACCCATTGTTTGCATCGGAGACTGATGAACGACTTCGGGCATAGATACCGTCGTTGTAGTGGTCTCTCGTTGTCTTTGAACTTCCGTGTTGGAAGAACTTTGGGTATACCTTTGTCTGGCTACAGCTATGCCGACCGGTATACTTCCACTGACGCCAGCTAAATTGAATTACATTCATAAGAAAATTTATACTGAGTGGGATGGGTTTATAGTAAAATAATGAATTAATTGCGTACTTTTGATGGTTGTCGTTTGACTGCATTGTACAGTAGAATCTTTTTTCTTCAACACCAGTGCCGGATTGGTCTGCGACGCATACGTAGTATATTTGGCCGAGTTAATAGAGTCTTCATTTCGGGTTGTTGCTATTGGAGTGGGAGCAACTACATTAAAAGAATAAATCAAATATTGAATTACAAATATCGCAAATACTAAAATAAATATACTTTTATATGTACCTACATAAGTAATATAGATAATAGAAACACGTATAGTAAAATGAAAATGTTAGTATAATAATACCATTATTTGTATATTATTTCTATTCTCTTTCAGTGTTTACCAAAATAATTATGTACATAAGCTGATAAATTATCGGGAAATAATAATAATAATAATAATCTATCCGGCTTCCATTGTACTATAAACTTCCGCAGTTAAATTGATGATGCTAAAAACAAGATTGAAATCCGCCATTCACAATTCACATTGATTCTCACCACTACGCTCCCGGTCCATAATAAACAGTTCATAATACACAAGCACATTGTATCTATTGATTACTTTTTATGAAATATTAAGACAAAAACTAATATGGACATAATGTCCGACAAATATTTATTTAAAAAAAAATAATATATGTGAACATATTATTTTGTACTATTATTACAATTTTCATGGCTATATTGGTTGCAATTGTCAAAACACGTTTATATTATTTATTTTATACTTATAAACCTGTATACATATTTATATATTTAACACATAGTTCTAAATTTGTTATTAGTAAATGATTATTTTTTTGGAATACTCAATTATAGAAACGCGAAGAGATACGGAGAAAAATTTTAAAAGATTTTTTTTAATTATGACTCATGAATTATTTACAAAAAACCATAATACCTATATTATTCTATAAAATGTAAACGTTGACGTACAAAAAGTATTCAAATAACTTATAAAATATAATGGTTTAAAACGGTACAATTATTATTAAATAAAAGAAAATGAATAAATACTGTACGTACACTGTAAGAAATAATAAAAAAAATTCATGATAAGCGTTTATACCTACTTTTAGTTTATATACATCTATATATATATATTTTATTTAACGATACGTCATAAAAACAATTAAATATATTAGAATTATTTTTTGTAAAGATTTCATATTGTTCACTATAGAGTGAAGATATAATCTGTGTGGCTATTATTAATTTTATTATTAAATGACGGTGTGCCAAATCAATTAGAACGTAATCCATTTTTGCAAATGTTTTTTAAAAATTATTCTTGCATTTAAAGAGTGTAATTATATTCATATTAAAAAAAAAAAAAAATGTAAGTATTTACACATTTAGTAAATAAAACAGGATATTAATACTTAGAATGATTAAGTTATGAGTTATACATATTAAATTTCAATATGTTATTATCTTTATTTTTTAACAACAATAAAACAATGTATAGTTTTATTGGTAAAATAATTTGTATACAATGGAAAAGATAATAAATAATAATATTAAAACTCAAATATTCTATGTTCAGTACTACAGTGTTGTCCGGAAATGTCATCATTCGACGAGGGCAACTGCATTATAATAAGCGTGCAAGATAAACGTCTTGGGAGACGTTATAATACTCAAATCACGAAATCGTAAAAAAATCAAAGTGACTACATTTGCATAATTCACATTACAAAAGCAAAATAAAAATTATATTCGTTCATACCAAAAAGATTTTATTTAGCCTAAACACCAAGTCTAATAAGCATATACCTAATATAAATAAATAATAAAAAAAAAAAAAAATTGGAACCAGCAGCACTTTAACACATCAGTACACTAGCATTATTTTATATTATAGGTATTTAAAAAATGAGGAAGACAATAAAAGTTTTTCACCATGACGTTTTACAATCAAATAGTAACTATTGAAAAGAAAAATGTTTTATTTTTTTTATTTTGTAAAATATTAAATAATATAATATCAGATGTCATCAAAAATATATTCGTAACTATGTTTCATAATAGACCCTATTTCAATATTCAACCATTTATTATTTTATACCTACAGGTATAATATTATATTATACGATAACGACTTCAAAAATTATCTTACCTATCGTTAAAGGTTTACTGGTAACTAAAGCGTGGCTTTTCCCAATTGGCCTTTTTCGTTTTTTTGATTCTTGTAACGGCAACCTGTCTGTCGATCCATTGGGTGCAAGTTTCACCAATTTCGGCATTTCTTTCACTGTAATCAAAAAATGTATTCATTATTTAATCGAATATTGATTTAAATTTTACACGATAAATTTAATTTTCAAATTCAAGTAAATCCAAAAATCCTATAAAAAACTAAAGATCTGTGAATATAATAAAAACGAATTAATGAACCAGATTTATGAATGCCATATTATTATCGTTTTTAAAATTTAATTAACAGCTGCTAACCTATACACTCTGTTAATATATTCATCAGCTATTTACATAGGCATTTGTCAAGAATGTTTGGTTTTTATACGCTATATTTTGAATTTTCCATTACAGTTAAAGTGTTATTTTATTATTATAACGTATTAATATTAAATTGAAAATGTTTAATTTTTTTTTTTTTAAAAATATAAGATATTTTAAATTATTTTATTTTAAACAAATAAAATTGTTAAAAATATAATTTTATTTGATGAACATTAACAGAACAACTACAAAATATGACATATATATTTTTAATTAATATAAGAACCAATCTGATATAAAAAAAAATAATAAAAAAACCGTACCTATATAGTTAAAAATCAAATGACAACATTAAATTTAATATAACAATAATTAATTAACTCAATAAACCACCACTCAATGATCAATCTATCAATTAGAAATCTGCTTTAATTTATTTAAATATGTATTAAATCACTCCAATGTTAAAATTACATTTTAATACGTGGGGTAAATCCAAATAAAAATTTTAAATATAAGTAACATCGAATATTTAAAATTACAATATCAAAATATTTTAAAGAATGAATACAATAGTCAATAACATTCATTTCTAACTAATACAGTATTTAATATTTAAAATATAATTTTTTACGCGTTTCAGGTTCCCCGTTTACAACATTTTCTTATTTATTTCTTTAAAAAAAATCAATGGATTTTTTTATTTTTTACTGAAGTTCAGAATGCGAATCCTTCAAAATGCAAACATCTCTCACATTTTGTACGATTGATCGAAATACCACCAATAGATGGCTTCAGAGAGTAATAAATGACTTTACTTTTACTTATAGTAGGTATTTCAAAAAATACTGATATCACCTTTTTCAAACCTTTGAGTAAAATATTACTTAACATGAACAATGAACACATTAGCATTTAATTTTTTTTCTTAATTTATAAAAATATTAAATTTTAAAATATCTTAAAATAGTATTGGATCGATATTTTTAATACTTAACTGTTTAACTTTTGGAAATTATTACACTTGACAAATGATTGTCTTTTCATAAATAAATTAAATACATGTACATTTTACAAAAATATAATAATGTATGTACAATGCAATGGTTTTTATTAAAGAAAAAAAATTGATAAACCTCTTACTAATTTTTTTATTAATTAAGGAAGTATTCAAAATATAGAAATTTTAAAATAAATTAATGTTTTTTTGCAACATATACGACTGAAGTATTTACGTAATTCATAGATATACGAAAACTTTGTGTTTTTCTCTCACAAATATACACTTATAATATTTTGCAGCACAAAAGTTACTCTCAGCATAATAAAATATTTAAAATAATTATTATTAGATTTTCTGCTATTGAAAGTACCTAATCAAACCAAATGAAATCTTTTTTGAGTGATACGCGGAGGCGTACCTCGGCCTAAGTGACAAATTTTCAGTTTCATATACTTTCAAGTGGAATAGGGTTTGCACCATCCCTGAGGACGAAAACAATTTGAACCGTACTAATGGGAAAATAATAAATTTTCCTTTCAACAGCAAGACTTTAATATAATTAATATAATGATTACAAGTATAATATGCACCAACTATAACAGATATGATGCAATACAAATAATATTAACAATAATTTAGAAAAAAAATCACAAAAAAACGCAACTAACGTTTGTTTATACTTGTAAACTCATATGGTATTTTCATAAATTATAAACGTTAAACAATCATAGTTCGAAAGTTAAGCGATAACGATATTATCGTTAATATTGACATCGTTATTTACAAAAAATCATTACAACCGTCGTGTGAAAACGAGACACTGACATCGTCGCCAGCCTTATTGAGAACCCTGACGAGACAAGATATAATATATTATCAATACGCGGTGTAGCACACCAATAAAATATTTTGATTTGTTTTATCGAAATATATATATGTAATACATCAGATTCCGATGTAGTGAATTACAGTAAGGACCATAGTAGGTATGCGCGCGTGTCATTCAATCGCGATTATTGTCACGAAGCGAATCGCTGTTCGAGGCGAGACGCAATCGCGCGCACCGACATCCAGCAACGCACACAGCCTCGCAGATAACGCGCTGCACAATCGCCGAATGAAACGTAAGTAATACGAAGTAACGAACGACGGAAACGGAGGAGTTTGACGTGCGAGAGCGGCGGTGGCGGCGGCGGCGGCGGCGGCGGCGGCGGCGGCGGCGGCGGCGGCGTAGTCGGTCAGATCTCTGCGGGGCGGTGAAGAGGGAATAAAATCACGAAAAGGGGGCGAATAAAAACAGTGTTAAATTACATTTTGGCACAAGCTTATCAACATCGGTTCGCCGGAATGACCTCGACGCAGCGCGCGCAAGGCACACGAGCGCACAGTTTTTATCGTCAACCATGTTATATATACCTGCACGTTATACTTAAACATTATTAGGTAATAATGTACGGATACGCACTTTAGTGGGCATTACAAAAAAAAAAAAACATAAACGGCGGAATCTCCGAACGGCCGACTATATGCAAGTTACACAACGGCGGATGAAAAACAATGTTTTCACGGCTATTTTACTATTTTCCATTATAATATGTATAGGCATATATAGGTATATGTATACAAAGAGACCAGCAGTATAATAATATGATTAGTTTTATTTTCTTCAAATGTTACTATAGTATTTTATTTAGTGTCTATTCGCAATTATTTATATATAATTATATTTAATTTAAGACAATACATGGTAATAATATTGTTGATAATCAAAATTGAGATTATTTTATGCACACGCTATATAAGGAATTTAAATTTAAATATACTTTATATAACAAGATTAGTGTATAGGCTATGTGTAGACCAATTCACGATAAGGGACCAGAAAAATGTTTTGGTGCCGAAAGTATAAAAAAAAAATTATATTATTTTTAATTTATATCAAAATTGTATTTTTTTTTTTTTTTTATTTATCGAGTACTTAGCCGACAATTAAAAATCAAAATATGTATCTAGTATTGGAAGGTTACGGTAGTTTTTACTACAATAAACAAACAATACAAAGTACGAATATACGATACCTTCGCGTTTACGTTTATTGCCGTGTCTCGTAATCATGTTATTGCTATTATTTTTATTGAACGTTTTTAGCTCCAACAACAGGGATGATTATCTTATTGCTTATATTGAATTTACATTTTTGCTTAAACAGATAAAGATAAATAATTTTGGTGATGACATTAGCACAATATATTTATTTTTTATTTTTATTATTTTAATTAGTTTTTAATTTTGATACCAGATTGATAGAAAATTTACCGGACTACCAGCATGCAACGTACACGATAAAACTTATTACTTGAACTACCACTATTTTTGCGTAATTTTTGTATTATATTTTTAAATATTCATTTTTTACATTGAATCATTCAACTGTGCGTAATATGCAATATTATCCGGAGAAAATAAAATAATACGTAATAATAATATTAATAACACAGTCATAAATAAAGCGAATAGATAACGTTACAGGGCATTTTTCAAAACTAATTACTTATAAATATATTTTATATAATTTTATTATTAATTGGTTAATATAAATAACAAATAAACAAAAAATAGTGATAGTACATCTCGTACAATACATGATATTTCCACTAAACTATAATATTTTCACTATATATATAGTCACCGGAACAGATAACTATAGCTACATAGGTCACTCCATTTAGATTGCGCGTAGAACTCGGGCACTCGCCGTCGCTGTTTTAGACCCGATTTCCCGGCTACCGCGACGATTTCCTGACCTTAAGCGACCGTGAATATTGTTAAAACGATTGTTATTAATAGAACACGCCATATTGCTAAAAGCGCACACAATGTTTATTTATTTCTATGCGCCATACATATCAGCCAAAATATTTAATTTATACATTACGCGACCCCATACAATTTCATACAATTATATTAACCGTACAGAAAATTGCCGTTTAAACGACCTACGCAATATTATATTTTTTCGTTATTTAGATTATATAGCTGCAACGGTCGTAATTATATTATACAATACGCAATGCAGTTATTATTGTTATTATTGTGTTTGCTGTAGGGATTCAGATACGGATAGTTTATTTCTGAAATTGAAAATTCTCTTCACCTCTGGAATTTGTACGTTACTCGAGTTAATGTTACTTGTTACGTGTTAATATAACTTTAACATTATCCGATTTGCCGATTTGAAATGAATTCGATATAAACAGTGTTTACGCACACTTAAACATAAAATATTGTATTAGAATTAAGAATCAACCGCTGCAAGTTGAACTACTATAAATATTAGCTTGTAATATTATTACATAATATGTACGAGTTTCGTTTGATAAAAAGTAATTAAGCCCATTAACTATAACTAAACGTAGGCAACGTTATAAAATAATTAAACGCACATATTTCTCGATAATATTTTTGCAATGTACATTATAATAGTAAAGTATAAAACTACTAGCAATTTAATTAGCAAAAAGAAATTTTCATTTTTCTCATTAAAAGAAACCATGTAATTGCATAATTAATAAGCTATAATATCGTGTTATAATTTATACACATTATTAATGAAAGATAAAGATGGAGGTATTACCTATATAACATGTTATAATTTTCAGTAACCCTTAAATCATACTAGCGTTTAAAAATTACTTAAAAACCATAGAGTAAAGGTATCATTATACCAAATTTTAACTGATTAAAAACGAGTTGTCTGTACCTCGTGAATGATGATTGCCTAATTTAAAAAAATATAGTATATTATAATTAATACCATATTTTAAATTGCATTATATTAGTATCTAAGTCGTAACGTAATAATATTAAGGTACTCAACGGTAATATAATAATTATTATTATATTAAACATTTTATTATCTCTCAAGAACAGCTAAAGTTTCCGCGACACGAACGAGAAAAAATATTTTGATATTTATATTAGTATCACACAGCGTATTTCTATAACTTAGCAATCCAAAAAATATATTATAATTTATATTTTTGCACAGAATTATAATCTTGAAAAATAGGACTATTTAGAATTTTATTTTACTCTTTAACGAAATTGGAATGAATATAACAGACAGGTAGTATTAAAGAATAGTATAGTATCATTATGGTAACCGGTAAGTATACTTATTTTCAATATTGTGCTGATAAAAAAAATAAATATAACTATAAAAGCATTTAAAAGCCACATTAACGACTATACCGAATGAGCCAATATGTGGGTTTCAAAGTTAAAAGTTTAAACCCGCAGCTACCCACACTTTATGCGTACGGCGTGGATATAATATAATATATAATAGCGCACTTATATACTGCGAATTTTGTACACGGAGATCCGATTTCGTTTATTATTGTTTACACACAAGCCATTGGGTGCCTAGTAAAAAAAAAAAAAAAATACAAAAATCATCATTGTTCAACAAAATATCAGATGTTTGTTATCCTAAAAATTGTACAACTATAATAAAAAATAAAAAATAAAAAATATCAACAACAGTATAATATTCCAAGAAACTAAATATACGCTGATATATAGTCGTAACGTAATAATATTAAGGCACTCAACGGTAATATAATAATTATTATTATAATTAAACATTTTATTATCTCGCGAGAACAGCTAAAGTTTCCGCGGCGCAAACGAGAAAAAAGATTTCGCACGGCCTTAGGTAAACATAAAATCTCGTGCGGGTATGTTTATGTGTATTTATTACAATTGAACGGTTTGACCTATAATTGCAAAAGCTATAGTCGCAAGGACTTGGCGATAAACAGGCCAAAAAATATTGTACGCGCACTCACAGCATATCACCGCCTATGTATATTAATATCATTAAAAACCGGTGCGGGACAAAAATTCGTGTGCCTATAATAATATTATTATGAAGATATCGACTATTCGACAAACGAACGATAAAACAATAATACATGGCGATGTGTTTAGCGTGCACGACCGAAACAACGAATTCAATCATTATTTTTTATACAAAAATCTCATAAAAACTCAAAAATCAGAAAAAAAACCCTTAACCAAGCTAGGTTACATAAACCTATACAGGTATACATTAAATCTGGGTTCACTGTAGCGACTGTAGTTATACGCGTCGTCTACGTTCTCGTATTTAAAAGTTGAGCTATTGAATCGCCTCTGGAAATCTCCCGATAAATTGTGGTTATAGTGAATTTAATACCATGTTTTTATTTTACTTAACAACATAATTTTAACATAAATTATCAAATCTTGATTATTCATAATGCATTGTTATAATCATTAAAATAATTGAAAATACCATGATTACAATGGCCAACAGACTACGATAAAACGCACACGATACGACAGAAGAAAATGTTGTGTCGTTTCCAAGGGCGATTCTAATAGTTATACATAAATACATAATATTATATTCTAGGGTTCATATTTTGTGTATGGGAAGTTAATAAAATTATAAGTATAGGTACCTATGTAAGTTAAAAGCATGACTTAAAACCTTTATCCCCGATTTTTTTTTTTTTTACCTTACAATACTAATATTAAAAGAAATATAGATTTTATTTATTCATTGAACATAATATCAAATATAATTTATGTTGAATACTTATATTATATAATATATTATTAAACTATATATTTTTATAATTTAAGTAGGTATTACAAAAAAAAGACAATGAATATTGTATATTAGTAATAATTTGTCACTGATAAAAGATAAGTTAGTAAAACAAAATTATAGTTGATCTTTTATTTTATTGATCAAAATGACACGACAATACAATAATCAATTATTTAACACGTGAACACCAAAAAATTTGGAGAGAGGAGCTATTCACCCTGCCCATGCGTTAGAATCATCAGTGCTAACCGTTTTGTATTTTTATGCGTGTTGTTAAACATACGGTCTCTTGAAAATTGCTAAATCAAAGAGCAACAACAATTATAATCAAAAAATAAGTGTGAAAACTTGTATAGACGATAGTCCTCGTATTACCGGGTTTTAATTTCCATTTTTCAAACTTCTTAAGTTCTTTAATCGAAATTATTATTATATTGTTGCTTTATCTAGTATCACAATTTTAAATAAGAGTAATAATATATTATTCCATATCATCACAAAATGATGCAACGATACACAGAAGCTGTAGAGTATTAGAAATCCAAAAGTATACAGACTAAAAGTTTTTTAGGGACTGTACATAATGGTATCATATTCAAACGAAACTAATGGAAAAGTTATACATATATTCGTATTTATCTCGACATGCAAGAATAGTAGAGCAGCGCGGGTTTTACTACCACGAGTATACCAATTATTACCCTTTGAAACCACAAGCGAATGAAAAATAATCGAAAATTTAACCCTCGGCGGTATAACTAATAATAATAATTATTTTTATCATATATATTTAACATACGAGTTTCCTGCAAAATGTATATCACTTGATACGCGAATCAATTAAATATGTTTATTATATATAATGGCTGAAATAAGTATCTAGACATATTAAACAAAAAATATATCATGAGGAGCAAATGCTATATAACCTTGATTTTCGGCAAGTACCTTTTATAAATGTGAACTCTTCAAATTCAAGGACGACTATTGATTTTTTCCACCGAGCATTGCTATCGTACATTGCAACGACGCTGGGGACCGACCCTAAAATAGAACAGAATCTGGCGGTGGCGTTATATTAAACCGCCGTGGCCGTTCGCCATAGGGCACTGGAACGCTATGTACGCTTTTACACCAAGATGAACACCCCACGACAGATTTTCGTAAAACTCGACAACATTATATCCAATATACCTACGCATATATTTAAGTATGGTAGTAACCAGAACTTTTTAAAATTTAACTCCTCTATCACTTGAGAGATTTGGCCAGCCAACATGTAAACTACACTACCTATTATGTTTTCTGCCTGTTTAGGCCATGTGTCATGTGAATCATCTCCATCAGTACAAGTTTAATATTTTATATTAAAAAGGTAATCCATTAAAAATTAAACTTTTTATAGAAATATATTTTTAAAACTCAACACACTAAGAATATCATCAATATTCTAATGTGGATTATTGAAAAATATAAATATTTAAAAGTAGTAGTCAGAAGAGTATTAGTTCAATTTTTTTTTAATAGACATCTTTTGATGTTGCAAACTTGCAACCCATTAAAACATTTTCTAGTACCTATTTATTCATTTTTCAGGACAACAAATTTAATAGAAGTGAGCCAAAGGTTAGGTTAAGTGAACCAAATCACAAAAAAAATTGATTTTAAATACGCAAATGTATACTTTGCGCGGTTCAACTGACGCCACTGATAGTAGGTCTACTACTAGTACTATATTATACGTCATATTAACTAATTAATTATACATTAATATTTGATACGGTGCAAATAATTATTAGTTTGTTTATATAACGTGCTAAGTGATAACTGATAAGTTTCGTTCAATGATATTTATATGTATATGTATACGTTTAAATAAATTTATACATTTATAACTGTTCATCTATAGTAAAAAGGAAAAATATTATATTAGGTATTAATATGCATTAGGTCTAACCATAAAATTAAAATAACTTTATCAGAACAAAAAAAATAAATAACACTTTGTATAATATTGTTAGGACATTAGTACAATACAACAACAACAAAAAGTATGTCTAGCCAGCAATCACTAAACATATTATACACTATGTATTATAAGTTATATAAGAAGTCATAAAGTGGTCGTGAACTTATATATAGTTATATCTTTCGTGGTGTCACAAGCTTGCCTCGTCGGATAATTTTTGATAATAAAATATATACCCCCGCATCTCTAATACTCAATCACACAATAATTACAAAAGACTAAGGAAAATCTCAGATTTATAATTTTTTTTCTTGTTGTAAAACAAACAATTCAATAAATTTAAAATTACATTTTATTTTTAAGATGACAAAAAATAAAATTAAATAAATTTAGGTATAGGAAAGTACGTCAAATTATAACGGATAATAACGATAATGGTTGTAAAACGAGACGACGACGACGACGACGATGAATTATTATTATTATGCTAACGGTTCGTTTAAAAGGAACGAGCCCAAAAAAGGGCGCACATCACGAGGGGCAAATGTGACACAAGCCGGTGGGGCGGCGACGGCACAAAAGTCTATGTCAGCCATTTTGTCCGTCCGTGGTCCGTATTATTAACATAAGCACTGCGCATACGCAACAGTCTATATTTTGTTCGTTAAAACCAAACGCACCCGAGCACAACCAAAAATTATGTAAAAATTATTTAAAAAAAAAAAAAAAAATCAAAAACCCAATTTCGGCTTACTTGCATCGTTGGTATTTTTATAAATTATTTTTTTAAGCAACGATATCCGTTATTTTTGAAAAAAAAAAAATTGAACGAAAATTTGAGATATGGCGGCGAGTGTGCGAAAAAAAAAACTGAATAAAATCGAAATTAAATTACTTTTGCCAGCGGCGGACGTCCCAGCGACAACGGTCGATGATTGTTGTGCGGACGAAACTGCTACGATCGACGGCAGCGTCGACGAAGCGGCGGCGATAGCGCGCACCATGGAACAATTGATGGCCGCGGAGACCGACTGCTGCTGCTGCTGTTGTTGTTGCTGCTGCTGTTGTTGCTGTTGCTGCTGATTGAGATGGTGTAGTGGGAGGAGGTGGTGATGGTGGTGGTGTTGTTGTTGTTGGTGCTGCTGCTGGTGCGTGACGGCGGCAGTCGACTGGATGCCGGTAAAGTGCGCCTGCGCGCCGACAGAATGCGGCGGCAATGGGGCGCCGCCGCACGAGGGCGCCACCGAAATGGTACCGGTGCCCGAGGCGGCGGTCGCCGTGCTAGCGAAAAACGAATACATCTCAAACCCGGTGGCCGTGGCGTTGGCCGCTGCTGTTATACCGCTGCTGTTCGTACCGGCGACGATGGTGCTCCGATCTGCGAAAAAACATTATTTAAATTATCAATTTTTTTTTCGTATGTAATATATTATATATATACAAAAATAAAGCGATAATTATTATAGTGCGACCAGCACGTGCGTCTGAATAATAATAATTCGTATTAATAATAATATGTAACCTATAAAATGTGTAAGTCATCTTCGGCAAGCTGAAGTAGTCACCCGCCCGAAACCGTTTAAATTTTTTGAGTTCTTATTTTCTCTCTTTCTTTCTCTCACTCTTTCTCGCTCGTCCTCTTCACACGACACCGCGACCGAGTCGAATTGGGTTCGTCCGCGCGATGATTCTGGATCGATGACGACACATCGATTAATCGAAAAAATATCGATTTTCGCGTTTGATACATCGATGTTTATTGTAACGCTGCAATGACTTTCGATGTTTATATGTAGAATGTAGATAGTTGGAAATTTAACTTTGGTACTTGTATTTTTTTTCTACGTTTTGAAATTTTTAATATTTTACAAAAATTCAGTGTACCGTATGCGATATATTTATGTGTTATAAACAATTTACAAATGTTCTACGTTTATACAAACTTATTTGTATAAAAGTAAGTATACAGAATAAAAACATTTTTTGTGAAACATCTATAATTATTACAATTTAACCGTATATCGTAATCGATGGAACTTTATACAAATATCGATTATTAATTACGATATTTGGTACGCGGATTCTGTATCGACAATGAAAACATATGAAGTGTCCGCTACAGCGTTGGCCCCACATATTTTTTTCTGATGACAGACACATTTATAATAACTTTGAGTTATGGACAAAAAATAAAATAAAATTAAGTCTCACGAACCGAACGCCAATATTAGTGTTTTTTTTGCATACCTCTTTAAATACTATAAGTTACCTAACCTATATCGCTTCTATACACACACACACACATGTATTCTGTTCTATATTTTTACGCAACGAATTGATCCATACAAATACACATATATTATATTATAACATTATATTACCAATTTACAGTTTTGATTAAAATATAAGTACGTAAATTGTTGATTATTCGAGCAGTACCTAATACACCAAATATTGAGCGCTGCAGCATAATATTGTTCATACATAATTAAATATTACAAATATTAAACTTGTTTTTAGATATAACGATATTTTAATAAAATATACAAACGACTATAAAAATGACTACAGGTTTTACACAAACGTTCAATAAAGGTCTATCAGGAAAATATAGTTAATATACGCAATAAACTTGTACTATTGCACGAGCGTTCAATAGTTTTTGGTTTATTCGTCTGTATAAGTTACTGTGTAAATAACTTATTGATTCCATTCGAGAACATAATGTATCGACCATATTAAACAAATTAATTTACCTAATGAAATTTTATTATGCGTTTAATGTAATATTTATTTTCATCTATGAAATTGTTGGACAATTATGATAACATATAGTAATAGAACTCATAAGGAATGCATAATAATTATTAAACTGAAATTGCTTGCAATGAAACGTTAAAATATTTCTTAAAAATTTCATTAAAAAAAAAATATTTCTTAGAGAAAAAATCTAAAAATTCATAAAATTAGATATTTGTCATCTAAATACTCAGTATGTTATTGTCATTCATGCTGAATAATATAGGTATATAATTTAAAATATTTATAAAATGATTATTATAATTAATAATGAATTTATTGAACTATAATAAGTTAGAACTTTGTACAATATAATTATAAAATGTTTGACTGATGTATATAATATAATATTGTGTACGATTGATTATCATGTCAAAAATTTAGTATATAACTGTAAAAGTAATGCTGAGTACGTAAATTATATAACAATTATTTTAAAATATTGATGATATAAATTAATCTATAGTTATATAAATACATACATACCTATAAATGCATTCGCAAGATGATTTTAAGATTAACTTATTGATGAAATCGTGACTGATTTAAAACTTAAAATTACACTTAAAGTACCTAAATTCATGATCTCCGAACTAAAAAAAATTGATGTCTTAAAGGTTTTTGTGATCAGACTATATTTTAATAGCAAACTTTCAAAGTTCAATATAAATCCAAACTTCAAATCAGTTCTAAAAAAATACAACTAAACTCTACAGTATCAATTATACACCTTATATACAAATCAGCTCCTGCAGGGCATTAGCCTATTGACTACACATATATATAATGATGACTTTCTAAATTACAATTAAACAAAATAGCATTCAAAATAATAAGTTACTAATGAATAATGATTAAAATTACAAATACATAATTTTGTAATATCTAAAGATACATTTCAATCGTTGATACATAACTGAACTGTAGTTACGTAAATGCATTTTTCCACATGTATTTTTGTAACTACTCGATACATTTAACTCCAAATATAAAAGAAAATATATAAGACAAGAAAAAAACTTTTGAAACGATACTTTTTGAATGGAATATCTAAAAAATCTTCAGATTAATACATTACAATAATATAATAATGAAAAAATAATAAAATCAATAAGCTCAGAATTAATTTTGTAAGCAATATTCGCTACAAATACGATCTACTGTGTAGCGAATTTATTAATAATAATTATGTTTGTATTAAGTACACATAGTACTTCTGACTTATGGAAACGAAATTATTAAACTCCGACGAAAACGTCATCACATGTGCCGTTTATGTACTGCAGTAAACCCTATACGCACTCTACACCTGTCGTTGTTACCAACCTTTTACTTTTTAGAAAACACGATCCACTCCAAATCCCTAATAAAATGCAGGCACCCTTATATTCATTAAATTATATTGTTTTATTTATAGGCACCAATACTTACTATAATATATACTATGCAATATAGTTAATAGTTATTGATAAGTATATATTAATTAAAATCTGGAGTAGATAACATACCTAAGTAAACAACGATTTTATAATGCTTTGTACATGCTTGTTTCAGTCGATAATCGTTTCATTAGAAATATTTTATAATAAAATAACATTTCGATAAATCAATATTGTATTTTATTTTTTTATTTTTCAACAAATTAAATTTTTACAGTAATTTATTTATAGTTTTAGATAAGTACAATGTACACCTAATTTCTAACTTTATCTACGAAAAACTTGATCGAGATCAAAATATATTACATAAGTACCTGATTTCAGAAACAAGTGATAGAAAATCGTATATATTATTACAAAACGAATAGTTAACAAAATACACATAAAAATATTTTATTAGAATTATAAAACCTGTAAAGCCTCAATTCAAAATTATGATACATCACCCAGATTTCAGGAATCACTGATGCACAATGAATAAATTCTCAGTTATTAAATTAAATTTATGCAATATTATAGAAATAGAAGTTGACTGTTCACAAACGGCAGAGAAACGTGGGTCGATGTGTACCTATTTATGCATAAAATTTATATTTTATAATATTGTAATGAAATTCAAGTGTTACTTTTATTTTCCCATAGATAATAAGGAAATTAATTTTATTCACCACACTAAAATTTCCTGTTAGAAGTTATATTAATTTTTTTTTTTTTTATACTTAAACAAACTACCACACTTATTTTTTCACACATGAAACCAATGAATATTTAATTTATAGTAAATACTATATGGCGCGATTGCCAATTGCATTTAAAAATTACAAGCGAACCATTTCTTCGAAATGCAGTTAAGTTACAAAATTATTGGCTTGGATCAGTTTTACTTCGTAATTGAAGTTTTATCCACAGATTGTGTGTTATGTTTACTATACTTTAAATTATATACTTACATATAAATACATACTAACATAAAATGTTAAAATTGTTAACAAATTGATATAATGTATTGTATAATATTATCTTTAAGTAACATAATTTATGCGTGATTTTTCTTTATCAACTATTATAGACAGGGTTAAAATTGTTTCAATTTTTATAATATTATAGCAAAAAATATTCTAAATACTCACATTTTTAATCACTTTTTACTGACGTATTGCCGTGTCGGTACGTATGTGTTAATTATTCATAAACAGTAAACACAAACAGTATTGTTTTCTGTAATTTAAATATATATTTATACAATAAGAGGCAATACATTCCGATTTTAATGATTAAAAACTGTACATGCTTGCCATCAAACCATATAATTTTGATTATTGTTTTTAACAAAAAATAATTTAGATAATTCATTGAATATTTATCATACATACATACACGTAATATGCACACGAAACACAAAATTACTCATATTTCATATAATATTATTATACTAAAATCATATTATAAATATAATATAAAGCTAGCCGCAGCGTTCGCATAATATTATCAATATTAATAATATTATTAACGTAGGTACATTTACACCATAGTCAAGCGATAATATAATTATATTTCACATTAATTTTCTATAAAATATAAACCACACTACACATATCTTTCACTTTGAATGTTGCACACATAGATGATACGCATGAACTGTACCTATAGGTATTATTACATACTCGTACATTACGGGCGTTACATGAACACGGCGGAGTCAGCCCATCAAATGTCGTAAATCAAATTGTCGATAATGCGAGGACGAGATCTGTCGCCGTCGTTTAGAATATACAGACATACCATTGAATATAGAATATATCTACAGGATGATTCACTAAACATGCTCATCCCTATTTTTCTTTTAAGAATGAATGTATTTAAATAAGTGTTGATTTTAAGGATTCTGAAGTAAACTTACAAGTTACAAGTACCATATTTTGAAACACATAATATTTAAGAAATGTCTCGTAACAATTCCAATTACTAAGTTAATTTCTTTTTTTTTTTCAAAATTTAATTATACCTAAATTAAAATTTGAACGAATAATGTTTTTGATTATTAAAATGTATTAAATGAGTGAAGATATAATCTTTAAAATAGTTTTACAAACATATAAAATAGACGAAATATTTAATTATTATACATATATATATATAATTACTATCATTTTCAAACCACCGTAGTATAATAATCATCATCTTAAATCATAATTGAGGAGCCAATATTATACCCCAAATATTTTAGCATACAAATTTAAATAACTTAAAAATCACTCTTTCGAATTTAAATTTAGACAAGTATATTAAAATGTTTAAAAAAAAAATTTCCGAAAAAACATTGGATTCATGTTTGAAAATAAAAGTTCGTATTGCATTGTAGAGCTCATTAAACAATGTACAAAATAAAAATATTTCAAAATGTGGCCCTCAAATATACTATAAAATTGTGGAAATCATAATTAGAACAAATCCATTAGTAAATGAAAAGTGAGAATGCTTGGTAAATCGCTCTGTATATTGTATAACATGTGTTTATCTTATTATTATTATCCTCCGTTCACCAGTAAACGTGTGCCTGGATGACTTGGAGACACAGAACGCGTACATGTATACAACAGGCGGTATAATAATATGGGTGGGTACCTCCGCCTTTAAAATTACGGACGACGAACGTAAAACCATAGGTACATTATATTAAACGAATCCGAATTCCAAGAATTCGTGATACCATATAATGCGTACACATTTATTTATATATTTATACATTATTTTATAACAGTATGTGTTAACAGCCCAAATAAATAGCTCTTTCCACCCACCCATCCATCCGCAACGCCATCAGGCTGATGGTGCGGCATGTCTTTGGTACATACGCCGTGGTGGCTGCACGTTTATACGGTTATTGGGGACATTTTATCGATACGCCAGTGTGTTTATTACATAGTTTTAAAAATCAACTGACGCCACATGATGCGACGATATATTGCGCGAACGCAATCACTCAAAAAATCTACTCTCACCGCTCGACGTCGAATAAAACGTTGAAAACGTCAATATATCTATTACGTCGCAGTTTTTTATACCTATAAACAATAATATTATTAAAATGCGATAAACAATATATTTTGTGTGTCTGTGCGCCATCCATTCGCCAACGTGGAGCGTTTATGTCCAATTCGATAGAATAACATACTTGAAGCATTTTAATATAATTATGAGGAGACGCCACGCCCGCATTTGTTGTCTCCGTCGTCCATTAGCGTGTAACGTGGCAAATTTACGCTCACCAGTTTACATTTAGTTTCTTTAGTAACGTACCATACCATAATAATGATCAAATGAAGCGATGAGAATGCTCAAAACAAATTAGAAATTTCAATTCGTCGACGAGTGTACCTACTTGAGATTGACTTTCCAATATGTTTATTTTATATCCTTAAATCTTGAAAAAAAGATACGTAAATATATAAGAAAAAACTGTTATACTTCAATTTCCAAAATATCAAGAACGTTAAAAAAAATCAATCTCAAAAAGATAAGATAACAAATTCAAATCTGATGTCAGAATTCCTATCCCTATACTTAATTAATATATACATTAAAATAAAATACATATGTCATTTAAATTATCGTGTACCTATTGACGCATGTGTAGAACAAGGATAAAAAAATCATAGTATTCGATCACCTAAGTAAACGTCAATACATCGCACCCTTATGTTGCGCTGGCTTCTTCATATATTATATGAACAACATAGTAAATTTAAGTTCGAAGGTTCCATTTTCTGTGTTGTTAGATTAAGTGTAATGTTTAATAGTTAGTTAATTTATCTATTACCAAACTTGAAAGTAACAATGAACCAATAATTGTATTTTAATAGAGATATTTTTTCGATATTTTCATTTCAATTCTAAAGCGAGTTATAAATATATAAAATATTACAATATTGTATAGGTACAAAAAAAATTCAAATATCGGCTTGATAAAGTTGATGGCAATATTACAGCATAACTGTCATTTTTATATCACTTATCTTCGTATATCACCATTAACCGCAATATTTCATTAACTGTAATTGCCATACGATTTATATTTGATAATATTTTAATTATTAAATTTAAAAAATGTGATTATTGTTTTCGTTATAAGTATTATGATATATAAATATAAATAATTATATTTAAATTTCCTATTCTTATCAATCAAAATCGATGATTTTATATAGTGGTAATAAGTGAGGTAAGGGAGATATTATAATATACAAACATAGAAAATAGTTTAAAGTCGATAATTACAACAGTATGATCATACTGTTGATCATTTGATAAAATAAAATTCCGAAATATACTACCATATATATATATTTAAATGCGGCTCAAAATTATATTTAAAAAAAAATCAACAAAATATATTAAATGCCTGTAAACAGTTACATATAATTTTAGTATTACCAATAAAAACATTGGTCTAATAATATATTTGTATATGTAATAAAATCAATAGTAGAACATATTATACGCCTTAATTATTACTTATTGCCTATTCAATAAGTGCAAACAATAAAAAAAAAAATACACGATGTATGCTGTTACATTCGATTCAAAATAAAAAATTGCAATCCATCAACATTTCAAACTAAATACTAAATACTGATTTTGAATATGCTACATAGCCACGTAGGCATGTATCATATATGTTTATATAATATATATATGAAATTAACTTATTTTTTTACTTTGGTTTCAAGTCCTATGGACACCCGACAATAATGTTTGTAAACGAAAATATAGTAGAATAAGTCGTACCTAATAATGCTTGTATAAAGATTTTTTAGCGATTGAAAATTATAAAGAGTAGAGTTACAAACAAACGTTCAAAGATTTTAATATATCATGAAAACTTTGAACTGCGTATTATATTTAGAGTATGATGTAGTCAAAAGATGTATAATAATATAAATTAGTATATATATAATGCTACTAAATAAAAATATATTAAATAGTTAGATGAAGGTTTAATGTTATTGTTACTTTGCAGGGAATTTTTTTCTTTACTGTTAAAATATATCGATAAATATTAGACATCCTTAGAATAAATTTATTTATGCAATCTGATCACGAATTAAATATATATTTTAAATTTAAGAAGATTAATTGTAATTTTTGGAGTAAATATTTTATACATAAATGATCCAGTTCTTATTTTATTTTTCAAATTATTTCTATTATCTGAACTATAAAAAAATACCAGTAAATAATATACTATATAATTAATATAGTTGGATCAAAAATTTAATTAAAATTATCCAAAATAATACAACAATGATAAAAAGCGTTTTAAAATTATAATGTAATAGATGAATATCAAAAAAAAAGTTTATGAACAAACATTTCCGTATTAAGTTTTTGTCTTTAATAGCAATAAATAAATTATACCTATTACAATAATTAAATTGCACGCATGTTTTTTAATTTTTATTGCGAAAATATTCAAACATTACCAAATAATAACAATTCCTGCAAAACGTATCATCATAAAATAAAACAGTTTTTATAAAGTTAATTATAATTAAAATTTTGATTGATTAAAAATAAACATAACTAACTTATAGGTCGAAACTTATGAAATTATAACTATCTACAATTTACAAATAGATGCACGTAATTAAATAATAACACATGTCTCCGTCTCGTTAATATATTTTTATTAATCTTAATTCTTATAAAGTTTGCAGTTATAGATTGTACACTGGTGAATGTATTTATGAAAACGATGCCGAGTAAAAATATTTTACTATCTTATTTATATTAGTACTTTATTATCCATTATTTACAATAATATAAAATACTGCCTATTTATAAGTAATATATTAAAAATTAACATTGTTTGATTTTCAGCACGTATTGATACATTATCAATAATTGTTTTTTAATTGCATTCTTGTTCAAGTCATGGCTAAATCTAACACTATACATGCATATAACAGTACCTATATCTACAATTTTTATACATTTTAACTTAATCAAAATATCAAATCAATTTCATGCTGTGTCATACCTACAGTACATTTATAGAGTGTATAAACACCCTCGGGATAATAAAACAAAAATAGTTTCGGTGCAGTTTTTGTTGGTGTTAAATATGCATTTAAATGCATTGCAACAGTGCATTTTTATGATACTGTTTAAAACTGTATGTGGTAAGAACACTACACAAGGAATGCATCATCGTGATGCGTCATACTCCATCGCTGCCGAGTTGATAATGGTAGTTGATATACCACATTTACAACTCAACTATATTCAGAGCGGTGTCAATGACAAAATATTATCAAAATTGATTACGAATCAGCTAATAACTATTTTAGACATTAAAAGTATATTTTTAATGGATAAAATTATACCAATGATTCCTAAAAATTTGACCTATTTTTTTAGACCCTCAAAAATAATGTATTAAATAATATTATTACTGAATATATAACTATTTAAAAATACAATTAAAATTATAATTTTAATATTTTAGTGAATATAATATTTAATATTTGTTTGGTTAGAGGCGTTTATTTTTTTGTTTTTTGCAGTTAAAAATAGTAATGTAATTGAAAACTACAAAATGTTTATGAAAAGTGTGTCACGACTTTTAGTTAATAGACAGTAGGCATATATTTAACAATAATGTGCGTCATGTTTTAAAGGAAGAAAATTTGGCGAAACATTTAATTAATCATTTAGAGTATTTATACTATACAGTATACGCAATGACATTTTGAGTTAAACGTACTTATTAGATTATTTTATATACGAATAACACAAACTTTTTTAGTGTTAAAAATTTAACTTAATATAGCTAGGTATATAAACCTATATTAACCTAGGTTAATACATATCCTATAGGTTGTTGTAGATATATGACGTAGCGTTTGGATTAGCATACATGCTAAATACATTCAATTACCATTTATAATGTGATATAGGCATTTTTCTCACAAATATATACGTAAGGGAAAAACTTAAAAACTATTATTTCAAACCATTTAAAACAGAAATCATAGAATATTATGTTTAGTGAGTATTTTTTACCGTTTTTTTGTCTTTTAAACATATTCTTCGAATATACTTTTTGTTCTGAAGAATTTAACTTATATACCCATCGCATATAATATTCATTAGTTGTCAGATATCAGAATTAATTTGGTCCAAAACTTAATTCGAAATTTAAAAGCATTAAAATAAATGTTTTACTTAACAATTATTTAAATGACATAATTCATATAATACCTATAATTAATACCTATTACTAATAAGTGAAACAAGAACTTAATTGATGAATTATTTAACATATTTAATAGTATTTTCTAAATGATGGATTTAAATTTCATTTTTAAAATTACATAGGTAGATACGCAAGGTTAAACACATTATACCTACATTTTTAGTTGCTATAGTTTGGAAAAAAATGGTAAAATATTCATAGTGAAAAAAATAGTATGTGTATAATACTCGGCATCATACGTTTAAAATAATGTAAAATAATGTACAATAATTGAAATTATTTATTACATCAATTATTATCACAATAACTTACTGTCATATGTTATATCTCCCATTATAACCACAAGTTATCATGTACCGATGTCAATGTGCACTTGATATATTAAATTATCCAAATATGAACACATAAATAATACACCACTGTTATAGTTTAACATTACGTACATATATATATTTATATAAATAAATATTAGTAAATTAGAAAACAACATTTCATTTTTTGTCATATTCACTTATTTTAAGCTTTTTAACAGAAGATATATGTATTTTAAAGGTTTAATTAAATTATCTGAACTTTTGAACCAACTTTAACAAGGATTTAATTGATCTTTTATCCTTAATTCAATCATTTCAATGCTCACTTTCTGGTCATTTATATTAGGTATATTATAATTTATAAGAGATTTATGTTGTACATTTTTTTCAAAGTCCACCTATAAGTATTTGGAAAAATAATAAGTTATTCGTTATAACTTTATATTCATCTTAAAAGAAAATGTGATAAAACAATTTAAAAGATTTAAATTTTAAGTTAAAAAGATAAACGTAATACGTTGAACTAACTGAGATAAAAACATAGTTAATTAAATAGGTACAAATTAAATGTTATATTTCTATAAAAATTTGATCGATGAACAATGAACGATGCAAATAGATTACAAAATTTATAACGATTTAAGACTGTATAATATTTTTACATATTCTATACTTATCAAATTGTATACAAATTAAGTTTCCAGAATTGTAAAATGGATAAAAATAAAATATTCAGATCAACCAATGCTCGTCTTTATATCCAGCACATTATCGATCTGTTTTTATCTTTTTTAAAAATAACCATTTTCAAAAAATCCATTACAAAAATTGTTCTAAATATTAATACGAAAAATATACATGATTAATATAATACTAATTTAAACTTTTAAAGGACTTAAACATATATTACTGATTACGTGTTTATTGGGATAAGAGTTGTGTGATAGATTTTAAGGAAGTTACCGAAATGGATGTGTTAAATTTGAACCAAATAATGAATAATTACATATAAAAAATAGTTTTGAACCGGGCCGGTTCTATTTTTTAATATCATTATTTCGTATTATGCATCATAAATTATTTACTGTTAATAATTTATTTTTCTATAAATGATTATAATAATACAATATCATATAATATTATCGCAATTAATGTTTTTTATTAAATCAATATGACATGTCACATGCATTAGAACAATGTGTATAAGATAAATGTATAAATAAAACCATAAAGTATAAATATTTTAAAAATTTCATTTTTGAGTAATTTAAGTAATAGCCAAATCATTCAAGTGTACACAATTACATATCAAATTTTTATTATACCAATATTTTTTTTATTAAAAAAATAATTAAAATCGTTTGAGATTATTAAAATTATTGAAATTATTAGTAGAATATATTCAATATCATTAACATTTGAACTATATAAATTCGTGGAAAAATCAAAATGATTTTACGATAAATTTGTTTTTAAAATTCCAGGAAATAACTTAAAGAGAAATTTTGCAAATAAATTTTAACTACAAAATAATTTACACATTTTTGCGATGTTTACGAATTGTGTACAAATTTAATTTTAAACGCTTAAATAAAAAATTGTTATACTACGTATTTTCAATTTTGATTTTTTTTTAAGGATATAACATATAGGTATTAACGTATTTAACAATTTATTGAAATATTAAGCATTTAGAATTACTATAACTATTTTTATTATTATATCATTTCTAGAAAATGTTATCAAAAATTTTAATGAAAATTTCAAGAATATAAGACTATTTATTTTTAAATTAGGTTCAACAAAATGCATTTTGACAAACTTTGGCGCATCATTAATTGGAAAATAGTCCAGATTTTCTAAAACTTAATTTAATTTTGAAAAACATGAAATATTTTTGACCCCACTCCCTTCATTAAAGAACTAACTATATACAATTGCTACCAAAAATCACCCTCAAAGTTAAGTATTGAAGCATTTTTACTATTGCAGTATATGGCGAAAAATAATAATACAAAAATTAATTCTTTAAATGAAAAAATATATAGGTATCATTATTGTAAAATTAATACATTTATTGTTCCTCACAGAATCTAAAAGAGATAGATACAATTTCAGAATACAATAGACAATCCAATTTTTATAATACGTAATATTTGTCATGAAACCAAAGGTATAATAACCTCTTCGAACATCCTGTCCAACTCTTTTTTTTTCTATCAGATAAAATTTACAATTGAGGATAAAGATCTCCTTCAACTTTTCTTTTCAAACTTTTTTTTATAGTAGCTTATGTATATTATTGTATTATTTACCTTGATTTCACAGGTTAAACCTTGTAGTAAAATAAATAAATAATACCTAATATTAACTAAAACGCATTTAAACTTCTTTAAAACGTAAATCAGAAAAATATTTAACAGTAAGATTATAATTAAACCAATTAAACCGACAAATATAATTAATAAATATTAAAAATTAAGAATCAATTATTTTAAATTTTAGATTTTTAATCTATATTTTATAAACCATAGTTTTTTAGTTAATTTAGTAACATCATTCGTTTATTAATACTAATTCAATATAAATAAGTAAGTACTATAATTTAATACCTAAATTGAATATATTGAGTACAAAGTTATTTTACTCTTATATTTTAGTACAAAAGTGACAACATCTATACATTCACTCAAATTGTAGGTATATACCAACAAATTATAATGTCATTAAATATTCCTTCGAAGAAAATATTACGAGCAATTACCAACTATCGAACTACACAATCGTATAATTCAAATAGTCGCAATTAAATACTGTATACCTCTGATATACGTTTGACAGTTATGTTATAATAATATTATTTGTCTTCATGTCGTCGAAAGAATCCAAAGCAGTATAGAGTGCACTTAAAAGTCGGAAAATTAATCGTTTAGAACAATATTTTAATCAAAAAGTATCTAATTAGAAACATTTACTGTTGGAATTTTATTTTTATTTTTTATTGAATCATATTACTTTGGAATTGTAATCCGTTTGAAATATATTATATTAGAAATTAATGCGCTCGAAAACGTTATTTTATGAAAAAATTGTGTAGGAAAATACGTCGATTAAACTGTAATAAACTGATTTATATTTTTTCAGAATCGTATTCACTCAAAAACTTATTTCCACAAAAAATATTTCGTTGGAAATGTTTATCATTGGGTTACTGTCGTATATTACTATACAGTGTAATACAGTGGTTCCGGACAAATACTTCACAAACGGAATGAATTTCAGAGTAAATATTTTATGGATAAAATAAATTTCCAAGTACAGCCTTATGTAAATAGAAAAAAATAAAAATAAAAATAAATTATGTTTTCGAAACGAAGCGAAAACCATTTCAGACGAATTGCCATGTAAAGTGATGTGCGATAATGCCGATAATACAATACAAAAACATACTTAAAAAAAGTAAAAAATATAAGCAGTTGGTCGTAGGTTATAGGTATTGCTATTGGTATAGCGATGTCGCCGATGTCGGATATACCGTATGTATACATATTAAATTTAACAAAACCAAAACGAATAATTAGAATAATATTTGAAGGTGAAGAAATAAGAAAGAGCGTTCGGGCCCGCGCTATTGGCACCACTGACTGCCGCCGCGCCGGTGTATAATCTGCTTAACAGCAGGCGTATGTATATTATATATATATATATATATATATATATATATATATTACACATACACGCAGACACCAGATAGCGACGACGACGACGGCGGCTGTTCTAACGGCGCTGCCTGCTCGTCATGATGTATACACATAACACATACATGAAATTGTATTTAGTCCTGCGACGAGCGTGAGCGAGCGAGGACTTAACCGAGTATTAATTCGGTCCGTCAATCTCGCCATCGGACTGCACGGGAGTCTCATCGGCAGAATATTGAAACGACTTCCATAACATCTTTTAACTTTTACAGTTGTTGTACTATAGTAATTATCATTCATTAATTATTATAATTATTAACAATAACCGTTGTTGCCGATAGGACAATCTCGTGTAGCGGCCGTAAGTTTTGCACAAAAACGAACAAAACCGCATTCCGTAACGCGACCCCGACGGAACGGACGACATGACGAGTAACGCACCGTCTGACGAGATAACATTACAATATTATTAATAATTATTATTGTATTCTCGAAACAAAAATTTGAAAAAACGAGTCACGTTACTAAATAAAAACAATAGTAGAAAATTCCTCTTCCCGAATTTCTCTTCTATTACATCATATTATTATATTCAGGTTTTAAATTATTATTACTCTACTCCGTTCATACTACTATAGATGCAAAACAAATACTAAGTTGCCCAAAACAGCTAGATTTTTATCGCGAAAAAAATAAATAAAAATCGAAAACACGATTTAAAGAATATGAATTTCTTTATTATGTTTTGTGGACCCCAATATGCAATAATGTTAAACTCGTCCCATAAGTAAATAAATAACAAATATTTCAATAAACAAAATATTGTGTTTTAGATTTAGAAAAACTTTGAATAATTCCGAATAAATCTAATACAGGCACTAATACATACAAATAATAACTATATACACATCATTGTATAACATACAATAATATGTTACGTACTTTCGTATTAGGTATATACATACTATATATTTATCCGTTTTAATTAAGTACAATTGGCTTTAATTGTAATAGGAAACTGAATTTGAAACTAAAAGTATATTATGCAATAAATTATACATATTTAAATTTATATACCTCCTAATGTACTACTTTTTATCACAACTATTTAGCTATTAGGTACATTATATATTTTTTAGATAAGTTCTGCATAATATCATAAAAAAATTTGTTATCTTATCAAATATAACTACTTAAAAATAATATACATATATGATATGGATTCTTTTTATTTCGAAAACAATTTCTGAACTACTTTGGAACAACAATTTTTAATATAATCAAATAAAATTTATTCATTTCCATCACAAATATATGAATAATTTATAAAGTATAAATTATATAAAAAATTTTAAGTGCTTAAGCCTTAAAGTATATTTAATTGAAAAAAAACTAAGTCATAATTTGAAAACTTCAAATCTACTAGATAATATAAATATTTTCATCACATAATTTATATAATTTATAATATTTTTATAATTTTACAGAAATAGATAAATAAACAATGTTTAAAATAAGTAATATAGAATAGTGTATTATAAATAAAAATTTAAGGAAATCCAATACAAAATGTTGAAGAAAAAAAAATTCATTATAGACAAGATCCTGAAAATTAATTCTCAGCAATATATAAAACATACTTTTTATATTTATGTTTTGAATATAAAGTGGGCGGTCTAAATCGAATATTGTAGCACGTCTCGAACTTTATTACTGAGTCATATTGTTACCCCCAAATAATAAAATAATAGCGTGTATCATTTTTTTTTCGGTATATAAATTTATATTATATATTATATTATTATTTATACAACTTTATAAACATGCTGCCGACATAACATAATATTACTTAAAAAGTACACGACATTTCGGCGAAATTTGATTTCAAAAAGACTTCAGTTGAAATTATATTAATCGAAGAACAGAATCGATTTTATCTAACGACGAAAAAGACAAAAAAATACTTATACATATAATACGCGGAGGATAAAGTAGAACCTTATACATTTCTACTTTTTTTCAGTAAGAATTTTGAATGCTATATAACGCCTATAACAAATAAATAAGTCACCACCTGAATATGCAGCTGTAGATATATAAGTATATAACCTATAACTATATTGCCCACCAGATATTTATCAATCCCATCTTGTCAAGAACAAACTTAATAATAAATACAATATAATACTATAATTTAGATGTATAAAGAAGTTTTCATAATTCAACAATATATGAAACTTCAATAACAATGAGAAGGTTCTGTATTAAATAAACTATTTAAACATTTGTTTAAGCATCGCTTCTATACTTATGAATTAAAATAATATCATAATCCCCAATAATAATGATATTACTAACAAAACTCAATAAAAAGTCTTCTTTTTTCTTGAGAGTTTTTGCTACAGTTACTATACTTTACAACCTGTCTCTATTTTTATCTACCTTACTCCAGCCCTCAATTCCTAGGGTTTTTAAATCTTCTTTCACCACATCAATCCATATTTTCCTAGGTCTTTTTTCTTGTTGTTTACATCCCAGTGCTACTCTAATAGTTTCGTTCTCTCCTTTACTTATAACGTAATCTAATCAAACTGTATCGTTTGACCCATAATAAAGCTTGCAACTGGTACTAGTTCCAATATATCTTACAGATTTTTGTTAATTTCCTTCACCAGATTTCAATGATGATGAATCTATATATTTTCCTCTATATTTTGTTCTCGAAAATCCTCAAATTTATTTCTGTAGGTTTGATCGTCGTCCAAGCTTCAAAACTATACACGAGAGCCAATCTTATAATAGCCACAAACGATTTTACTTTAATTTTTCTAGATATCACTTTGAATATTAAGAATTTTGTCAGTCTATACGAAGCTTTTTAGGCTTTATTTATCCTATTGATTTCAAAATCTATTTTTTTCAAACAATCTAGATACGTTAGCAGTATCTGCAAGCAATTCATTTATCATGTCTAAATCGTCAGCGAAACCAAGGAGCTGTATCTCTTCTGATTAATTAACAAAACATTTCTATTGTCCTCTGTAGTATCCTTATTACCTTCGCCTGACCAAGATTGAAAGTATACTGAGCACAGAACGTGCCTCTATTTTCAGCCCAGTTTCCACTGTAAAAGTCGCCGATCTCACTCTGTATTTTGTATTTTCCATAAAAATTTTAGTTAGTGTCATTTATTAATTTTTTGGGGGAACCGAACTCGTATATAATACTGAAGAGATATTGTACATCTTTCTATGTACCTATACTTTTATAGGTTTCTTTAAAATCTATGAATAGTTGCTAAATAGTCGACCATATTCAAACTTTTTTTAAATTATTTAACTTACTATGGATAGTTAAAAAAAAAAAAAACTACGGGCACGAAATAAAGAATTAATGTTGAAGAAAACTAAATAACTTCATATTTTTATAAAAAAAAAAAATGCTGATTTGTGGTTGATACAATGCAATAATATAAATGAGACGACAAAAAGTAGTCCGCTTTGAACTTTTCTTTAAAGGTTGTGTTTTCATAAATAACTTATTATCATTAGGCATACAAATAATTTATTACTATCGGTGATTTTTATGTAAAGTAACTGGTTTGGCTCTATTTAACATAGATAATAAAAAAATATCAAATATTGAATCTTAAGTATCAACAATAGGTACCTATAATTACAAATGAAAAAAATAAGTTATAACTCTATAACACATTTATTTCTTATATTTTTTTTTACTTCTTCAATTACATTAATAAAATAAAATAAAATTATAAAAAGCTAAATGATTAATAAAAAATTTAATTTAAATCGTGTGCGTAGATGCAGAGTAGTAATGCCCTTAATTGAATGGTATTTTGAAATGAATTACAATTTTTAAATCAGCTCTCCTCCCTCTTTATTGATGTTTAAGATACAAAATTGGTAAATCATCTTATAAACTATTTTCATTATTAGAAAATTGTTTTAAATAGAAATTCTGCTCAAAATTATTTCAAAACTTACTAATATATATATACATTGTACGTACATGTACAATAATTAATTTTCATACTTATCGTATAATTAGGATTCTTGAATCATAACTTATATAATTTTATTAAATTCGAAAAATTTATCTTTAATGTCAATGAAAATTATTATTTATAAAATATGTAACTAAATATTAAATGCTTACCTATTTAAGCAAAATCTTATTCTGCAGCATTCTTAAAAGTCAAAAGATAATTTTAATTAATTTTTATAAATGTATACATTAAATAAAATAGCTATAGGTATAATGTGCGTCGAAATATGTTGGTGTGTTTGTACTACTTTTTAAAATGGATAACTGTAATTATATTTAATATCGATAGTTATTATTATCATCGGATGTTATTAACAGAATTAAGTATTTAATACACAAAATAACTTAATGATACCATAATTATAAAAACTTTTTCGACATTAAAACCGTAAAATTTTAATTTTAATAATTAAATAGATTTAGGAAATTTAAACAATTATGATAACATTTCAAAGCTATGATAGCAAATAACAAGCCACCAGTTAGTATTTTGACGCATTTATTAATCTATTATCACATTTATCAAAAATGAGTAACAAAGTGTAAAATATTATTTGTCGAACACGTCAAATTTAATAATGGTATAAGATACTTTGAACTCTTAGATCAGGGGTCGGCAACCCGCGGCCCACGGTGACAATTTATAATTAGTAATAACTAATAAAAATATTTTATACCACATTATGTTTGTAGATAAAAACCAGTATTTCGTACGATAATCTTGTGGTCCAATTATCGAACAAAAGTAGATAGTATTTATAAAAACATTGTATACGTTATCTACATTTCATTTAACGGCAATACATGACGAAGTATGACTTCAGTATTATTGAAAAAATTAGGGCTATCGTTAAAAAAATGAATAAGTATTACTACTGACGAAGGAAAAAATATGAGTGGCATAAATAAAGGTTTTGTTGGGAGGATTAAGACTAAAATGATTGATAGTAAATTCGAAATGCCTATGATTTTTCATTGCATTATACACCAAGAGGTACTTTGTAGCAAAGTTTTGGCTTGGAAAAATGTCATGGATACAGTTGTATCAACCATAAACTATAGACGAAAAATGGGTTGACTCACGACAATTCCAACAGTTTTTTGAAGAAATTGAAGCTGAATATGGTGATGTTATTTATTTTACTGAAGTTCGTTGGTTAAGTAGAGGTGCTGCTTTAAAACGCGTTTTTTACTCTCAGGGAAGAAATAAATATATTTATGGATGAAACAGGAAAAAATATTCTGCAATTATCTGATAAAACTTGGATACTTGATCTTGCTTTTTTAACCGACATTACCACATTTTTAAATGATTTAAATATAAAACTACAAGGAAAAGAAAAATTACTTCCTGATATGTACTCAGATGTTAAATCATTTTCAGTAAAATAAAATTTTTTTACAAGCATATTGATGAAAAAAAATTAGATCATTTCGTTTGTTGTAAAAAATCCATGGAGACATTTCAACAATATAACTGGGAAGAAATGATATTACATTTTTGAATATTAATGAAAAGTTACAAAATTAATTTTCAACCAGATTTTCTGACTTTTATTCAATAGACTTCAAAATTAAATTATTTCAAAACCCGTTTGTAGTTGATATTGATGACGTTGAAAGCTATTTACAAATGGAAATTATTGAACTACAAAGTGACGAAAGTCTTAAAACTGCTTTTCATGATAGCCACAACTTAATTCAGTTTTATTCAAGTCTCTGTGAAACAAAATTTAGCAAAATAAAATATTTTGTTAAACAAATGTTATCCATGTTTGGAAGTACGTATAATGGCAAGCAAACTTTTTCTCTGATGAAATATCGAAAAAGCAAATATGCTTCGCGATTAACTGATAACCACTTGCATGCAACATTGAGAATTTCTACACCTAAGATCAAACCTAAGATCAACCAACTGGTTGATGCCATTCAAATACAAAAATCCCATTAATTTTTACTTAATACTTTTTTATTTTATTATCATTATGTATTATTATTAAAACTTTGTTAATATACACCTTGTTAAATTAATATACCAAACAGTGGTGAACTTAAATAAACTAAATTTGATATATTTATAAACTTTTGTTTAAATAAAATATATTCGAATCGTGACCCTTGAAAAAATTGAATTTTAGTTTTTGGCCCTTGACACCAAAAAGGTTGCCGACCCCTGTCTTAGATGTTAAATAATTTTTAATCAATTGAAAATAGGTATTACTTTCTTTTTAATTATATATACCAATATACTCAAACGCTTAATTTTAATACTAACAATGTCAACAAAAATTAATTAATTTTTTTTTTTTTATAAATAACAAACTTAGAAAGCTAATAACCAAACACAAATGAAGATATTATTATAAAAATAATTTTATATTACATTTATAACTATAATAATTCATCTATATATATTATGTTTGTGGATATAAAATTATAATATAATAATTAATAACTAATATTTTAATTAATTTTATTGACCTAAAATATTTAATACAGTTTGGTGATATATATTATCTGCTGTTTATATTTTTATTTTAAAATTGATAACTGAAACATAATTATTGTACATGCGCATTTAATTATTTTTTAAAGACCATTAAGAAATAAAATAATACATAGAACTATAATAGCAAGTAGGTATAAATGTATAATACAAGTATCAAAATTATTATTTTTCTTTTTTAATAATGTTCTATGATTTAATCTTAATGAATATTATAATGCATAATATCGAGTATAATATGTTTATTCGTAGTATGTGTATTATGTACTAGTAGATAACAAAAGAAATAGCAACCCAAAGTATTTTTTGTACCCGTTAAAATGTTTTATTGTTATCATTTAACGATTTACTGAGGCAATTTATTATTTAGACTTTTTTACTATCGTAAAACATATGCCTTGTCATTAAAATTACGTTTAATAGTTACCAACAGGCATAGATCATATGTAGGTACATTAATACTGCAAAAAATTCAAAATCTGATTTTACTTTAATCTTAAGCAAGAGACAATTGACCGTTTAAAAATAACTTAATACGTGAAAATAAAATTCTGTAGTTTTGTATTTATTATTTCAATTTACGATTAAAATTTAAACGTTATACCTAGTTTCTTAGAACACAGTTACCATGTAAAGACTAAAAAAAAAACAAAATAGGTATACTTATTTAATGCAACGATTGGACATAAAACGAATAGAAATTTATACAAAAGCAATCAAATAGGGGCACTAAAAAATAAAATCATTTCTACCTAAAATACAATAAAGAATAACAGAAATTGGAAAGACATCATAAGTGAATATACTGTTTAAAGATTTAATGTTCAAAAACCCTGTACAATAATAACAACAATAATGATAATGGGTGTGCAGTATTCAGTAGGTACCTATTTTGATAAACTATTAATTATATAAACGACCATTAAATAAATTACTCAAGAAATATTTATTTTTTTTTCATGAATAGAAAAAATTCAAATTTCAATGAAATGTGTAGATAATGACGACAGCATGCGAGATCAAAATATCCATTAGGTTTTAGCGGCAGAATAGGCTGTGTTGTGTAGTGTGAAACGCCCTCGAATATTATTATATTTACATACACGCGCGCGCGCACACACAGTGACCTATGATGCGCAGTACTTGCGATGGTAAGCTATAGAGTGACTGAATACAGAAACTACTTGATTGAAATAATTACAATACACAACGACAGTAATTTTTAAAAATTAAAAACATATAATAAAATAATTTTAAATAAAAAAAAAAAAAGTAATAATTATAAATTTAAATAATTAAATAAACCTGTTGATTAGGCGATTTGTCGAATACAATATAATATGCACTTATTATTTATGTAAGTACCTACTAAATTCATCCGAAAATGTCGTCAATATAAATATATCTTGTCGGTAGAATAAAACATGAAGCACTACACCGAGAAAAAATTACGATGAAACGCATAATAATAATAATTCACAGTTCTGAAAATCAGTGACCGCGCAACTCTGAGAAACACTACGCCGTACATCCGCTGCCGAACGCACACTGACACTTCAACTTTTAAAAAACACACACGAGCCAACTGTTCACCGTTCACCGGCGAACAGTCGAGGCCCCTTGGATCGCTTCGGGCGGACAACCCTAGTACACAGGGGTTCTCAGGTCGTCGTCGCCACCGTGAATCGTTCGTTTACGCCGGCATATAATACGGATACGCTCGCATTTATTACTACAATTATTATTACAACTATATACAATCGTGTCATATTAATATATTTATTTATTATACAGTACATGATGGTCGTTAAAACACGTCTTGACTGATTTTACCCACGTGATGGAAGCAAATATGTTTTAAATAATATTTATCATTCCTATTTCTTCAAAAAAAACATTTTCAACCGTCTTTAATTAACAATAACCTCTTTTCTATTTTTAACCGAATCCACGGAGTATTACGTCTCGATTATTATAATATACATTTTTTTTAAATCATAACGCTATTATTTCTATGCCTTATGAAATATGCAATTGATACGGGGATGGGGACATATGTTTCGCCCGGTGGTTATAAATAATAAACGAAAGTCATCATAACAATATTTTATAAAACTATGATTGTACTACCTATGTAAATTATACAGCATTTTGCATGGTTTTATATTATGAGCTTTAATATTTACGTCAACTTTAAATACTGTTCATTTTGTATTCGAAATTAATTTTATGTTTTGTTTTTTTAATGAGACTTTTTATAATATTAATTAAATTATTTTTCTACAAATTATTTTATCATTTGCACACAATTTCTAATGATATATAACGTAAATTATTAATTATAATTGACTATACCGAAATTTAATTTTATTATTCTTAGAGCAAAGAAAATATTGTAAAAATAATATTGATTTCATTTATAATATATTATTCAATATTGATAAAATTATTGAAAATTAGTCAAGAATCTTTTTTATATTTTAATTATTAACTATAAAAAATAATAATGTTTCATAAATCATAATATATGATGTACAGTATACAAATTTAAACGTCATTAATGTGTTAAATACAAACAAAGCATTAACAGTTTAATTATATGTCTTAATCTATAGTTACCAATAAATTATCATTTGTTCCTTTTATTATTTTTACTCTGGTAAATAATAATATTAATTGTGTACTTTGTCAATTATCCATTGACAAGTTTTCATAAGTTTGCGAATAATACAAAAGTAAGCTCCGTATATATTTTAAATTATATAGTCTATAAATATATAGACCCTTTATATATATATATATAATTATTAGTACATAACATCATTCTGATTACTAATTTAAATATATTGTCTAGGGACTATAAATAAATTAAGTTTCATATATACCACCAATGAAAACGTATATTTTTGGTACGATAACTTCAAAGTACACATAAATTATTTTCAAAGTAAAAACTTGAAAATTGAAAAACAAGTAATTTTGAATTATTTATAAATTGTATGCATTTTAAAATAATTTTTATTTGTTATAGATATATGATTGGGTAAAATTCTAGATGTGAATAAATAATTTAAACGTACCTTCATTTCAATAAACAATGAAATTCTGTAAATTCAGTTCTCAAGACTTTTAACACGTGCAAAAACTTGATCCTAATTTTCGAGTAAAAAATAAATAAATTATTGTATTTATCTACAAAACGGTTTTTATAGTTATGAAAAATAAATAAAAAAAAAAACCTAAGTTATTTTGACATTCCATTTCCCCTACGTTACAATTTGTAAACTATAAATAGGAATAATTCAAACATTTTAATGGTAACAATTTCAATTTTAATAATATTTTATATCGTTATTTGTTAAGTATGTATTATTAAATAACTTATACATTTATTTTTAAATATCAAAACACCTTTAATTACATTTTGCGAAAAATAAATTTTATAAAGGGTGCACAGCAGCTTTTGAAGTGCATCTGAGGCCATTCATCAACTACCGGACCCTTGTTGTAAAACTGTAAAAGAAGGGATATCTCCATCAAACTACCCCCCTATATTATAACCACATCCTTCTTGTATTTCAACAATGCCTCGATGTTTGCTCAGCTGAACTCGTTTCAAGAACCAATATTGAAAATAATTGTTAGAAACTTAAAAAATACCAAATACTACTATGATAAATTCGAAAGCATTTTGTTGATTGAAAAAAACGAAGAATTTTCATTGTTATTAATAATCTATAAACATACATGTTAATCATGTTTTTTAATACCTAATTGGTCATCTATGTTTAAAAAAGTGTTTTTATATACCAATAAATAAATGTTTATAAATAAAATATTATTGTATACAATCACATAAATAAACATAAAAATAATCTACATTTTAATATGAGTAAGTAATAAAAAAATTATGAAATACCATTTTTTATAATACTAAATTTGTATGGGTACATACCAGAATAATGGATTTTAATTAAATTAATTTTACTATTTTCAAATCTCATTTATTTTTTCTTAAAATTTAACATATTTGTAAAACGTACGTATTACAATTTCGATACAATATGTGTACAATTGTACATAGTACAAACTAATTTAATATTTTCAAGTAAAAATTAATTTTTTTTCAAGTATGATATATCAATTCAATAAGTGGTCTTATAATAATTGTTAGACCCGCAGTTATATCTACAGTATAATGTAACCCAGACCGTGGGAAATAAGTTAAAAAATTATGAGTTTGTCTTTGATACGGGTCCAAATATAAACTCTGGAATAAAAAACGGTTCATTAAATATATTATTATTTAGGGCTAAAAGTGCATCTGTTCAACCGCCAGATTGAACTTGTCAAAAACACGTTATGGAATTAATCAGCGAAACACAAGAGCATTATAATAGCTATTTTTTACTTCATATCAAAATTATTAGATCCAGTATTTAAAGTATAAATAAATGAACTTTACATGAAATATTTTTCTATATAGGTATCTTTGACGAACAAATCATGGCAGAACTCTTGACATGTTATTTCTATTTATTTGTAATTAAATAATTATTAATTGAATTTAATATTAGAACATTTATCACTTCAAGATATGATTAAAGACAAAATTTTATTTTATTAAATATAGGCTAGGCCCAAAGTACAGTAATTATATGTAAGTAAAATAATGCATGCAAGTAACAAATCAATAAAAGTGAGACAGGAACAGATAAGATTAAGGTAAGAATTATGGGTAAACGATAACAAGGCGCATCACGCGGTGAATTGGATTATATTCAAAATATAATTAGTGATGCGCAAAAGGAGAGTAAAAACAGTGGTAGTTTGGGGGGGGGGGGGGAAACGGGGAAGGAATCGAAGGGTGGGGGGGGGGGGGGGGGGGTCAAACGTGAAAGGACTCGAAAGTTAATGAGGGAAAGGAGCGAAGATGTGTCGGCAAAACTGTCGATAAGAATACAGAGGAACTTCAAATCGAAGTCAACTTTTCTATCGGCTAGTGTTAAAAAACTAAGTTTATAGTGAACTAAAGAGTAGTCATGCAATAGGCGAGGAATATTCAACCATGGCCGGTATAAGATAAAAAGTGACTTAGGAGTCGCTTGTTGATTGTAAAATTGGAAGCTATGTAACCCCGTATGACTAAACTGTACTTAAGCTGGGATCCTACGAATGAACAATAGATAGCTTTCACCAGAGAGGTAAGCTTAAAATCGGTCAATGTTTGCTTTATGAACCTTACTATCTTGCAACTTAATAATAAAATGTAAGGATGGAATTAAAGATCTGTAGATAAAGGCTTCCTAGGTTTTTTTTTTACGACTAATTGATGTAATATTAATATTATTAATCGAGTAGGTTAGTTAATGTTTGGAACCAATTAACTAAGGCTTTAGATCGCTTTGCAATAGAAGGCAGACGAAGTTGTTGATAATACAACGAAAAATTTTTAAGTCGTTCACGAAAGCTAGAATATTGCAATTATGGATCATTTATTTTATACAGTTAATAACGTTAATAAACACGGCAAATAGTAAATATTGCTGTTAACCTTCTTGTGGAATATCTGATGGAATAGAAGAGACATCTGATTAATATACATTAATTTTCACCCAATAATGTCTTCTGGATAGGTTAGATTTAACACTAGTCAGGAACTGATCACCAAACCAAGAACCAAGAGTTGATAAGTACTTGGAGGTAAACTTAACCTAACAATCGAATCTATCGAATACGTTTCAAAAATCTGTAAATACCGTATCAAACTGATATTTATTTTAAAAAACCTAGAGGATTCAAGAATTGAGTACCTACAAGTTCATAAAGGCTGAGCGTCCAAACCTGAAATCGTAAAGTTTAATAACAACAGCCAAATTAACTGTAAGAAGAATATTTTTGAGCACAAGTTTTTCTAAAAATTTAGCAACGACCTAGTATATAAATTTAGCAATAATTCCTGACACTGGGATTCATCGCCTAGTTTGAGAATGCGAGTGATAGAACTAACTTCTAGATAGACAGAACTACTCTTTCATCAAATTTTCATCGCCAAAAGAGTACGGAAAAAAATATCAAGGGTTGAAAAGAAAGGTAACAGAGAATTTAACGGACCCTGCGAAAAACACGTTTCTTAACACCTTACACCATACTTGTAAATATAATATAATAATAATTTTTTTTTTTATACCTAGTACTTACCTATATAATTGATTAACTAAATTTTATTTTAGCAAGTAAAATTGTAATTTTTATAGCAACAACTATTTAAAAACTTTAATTAGCATATTTGTATTACATAGATAATATAAATGTATAAATGGATTAGTGAATATAAATTTTAATTTTAAAAACAGTTCTAATGGGAGAAATAAACACTGAACACCCATAAATCTTTTCCTACAATCTACATGTTAATAATACATATTAATATATTTTTTTTTTACTTATCAAATAAGTATATAACATGTAGCTGTAATCTATATAATACATAATACTTATAATATTCAGTGTCATGTTTCAGAAAAAAAAATAACCGTATATCGTAATCACAACTATCAAATAAATAATTATGTGTTTCAATAACTTTGTACATTTTTAAAAGTTTGAACATCACGAACCATTAATAATTAATATACTACCTATATACAGTAACATTGCTGCCGAATTTTAATTACTAATTACTAATTATATTTTTATTATAAGAGAATCATTTACACGTAAACATAAAATTATTTCATTTAATATTACAGGCTATGGAAAAAACTTGGTCGTTAAAAACGATAAGAGATCTTATTGGAATACATAGGTGTTCTATACAACGCAGTACTCTCACAAAAATACACAACATGCTGCATATTATATACAAATACAAATACACACACACACACAATGACGTGGACGACGGCAGACCCAGACTCCCACCACTAGCAAGTATTGTAAGTACTCGGGATGAAAAAATATATATATCTGTCGTAAATTACTAAGGCGCAGCATGAGATCGGCGGGGGTGGGCGCAGTGTATAGCTGCACAATAACTGGCTAAATTATAGGCTAGGCCACTCTTTTCAGTATCCACAACTATTATATTATTACATATTACTTTTATTACTACAGGGCTTCATAATATATTATATATTTGTATATTGTATACACCTATAGTGTTCAATTTTAGAAATTCTATCAGAAAATAGAAGTAAAAATGTAGGTTGCCCTCATTGTTCTTGGGGACAGAAGACAACGAACATTAATACTGACACATACTATCTATAGGTACTATACTAACAACTCAAACCACAAAATGCACATAATAGAACAAGAATCAAAATTACTTATTGGAAGCAATTTTTTATTTACTGAAGTATACCTATTACATTATATCACCATTTTAAATTGATATAGTACCCCAATATTTTTAGATAACATATTTTATTAAGATATTATGATTAAAATTAATTAATAAATAAGAACAGTATTTAACTTCAACAAGAAAACAATTTAACCTTGATAAAAATATGACAATTTATAATAAACCTATAGTTGAATCCCAATAATTTTTAACTAAGTTTCAGAATTATTATTTCAATTGTAATTTAATTTATATTCTTGTTAAACGAAGGATAAACTAATAAAAAATAAAATTCAAAAAAATAAATGACTTATCCCCCTAAAACGTATTTATTTATTTTTTTTTATTTTATGGACACCAAAACCTGTTTGTATTAGGCTGAGTACATTAGATAATATCTCAGATATGGTTGACGAGGGTTTTTTTCCCTTTAGGTCACTTGTTTACCCGATAACAACGATTCGATTGTTTGCCAGTTCCTACAAACGGCGACCTTTACATATTTGAATTAGATTATAGGCGGAAAAGGAATGTTAACAGTGCGTTGTGTACATGGCAATGTTACTACCAGACCGACTGAATATCAAACACGGATAATACAATAGATTCCAAGCTATATACAGACTATGAGTACAATTATTAAGAAAATTATAAGGAGTATTATTATATACTGAATACTTAATTGTAAACAAAATATACTCTATCAATTAATATTCAATATACTAGCAAAAAAATAATTCATAATACTTACATTTTTTTTTTAAATCCGGTCGAAAATGATTATTAATATTAAGAGAAAATTAATTAAAGATAAATAATTATGAATTATATTTTAATTATTTTTAAAATATGATTGGAAAATACAATTTCTTTAACTCATTGATAATAACGTTCAGAATAATTATGTATACACATAGGCTATATAAGCGGTACCAAGAGTTTAACCAGATGGGACACAATATTCCCCTCTATATAGGTTTTTTCGTTTTTATGTAGCTATTGCCCTTAGGAACCTTTTTGTGGGAGGGTTGAAATATAGTAGATTGAAAAATATAACTTACATTATTATCTCACTCTCTCTCTCTCTCTCTCGATATATACAATATACATATATTTACATCGAATCCAAATACTTAACAGATATTATAAATACATTTGAAAGTAGACAATATCATATTTATAAATTAAGGAAATAAAAACGTCTTATTAAATGTATTCTAATCGCTTATATTATAAAAATAGGTTTTATAACATAATATGTATACTTGTATGTACAGAAAATATGGGCATGCGTTATATTATTTTATGTGATAATGTGAAATACAAATTGCTATAAAATATAATATTATATTGCAATGTTTATTCCCGTAACAATGAATCACTATAAGTATATTGACTATATTGGATAATTTATCTCTACCTAAAAAGTAATATTTAGTATATCGTACAGAAAAACAAATACAAAATAAGAAAAATACAATCCTAGGAACGATTATATAATTGTTTTAAGTAAATTCATTGCAGTCGGTAGTGTTATGTAAACGAACATTATATTATACGTCATAAGTCGTACTAAAGTTAAGTACATCTAATAAAGCTAAACTATAATACTTAATAATTGATAATTTATAACCAATATTAAATTGTTATATCATAACATTTAAAATAAATAAACAAACCTTTTTAAAAATTAAAAATTTTATTTATTTTAACTCTGGAATTCTTCAAATCCTTCAATAGTGATTACAATTCACCAATTAGTTCAAATTTCAGAATGAATGTAAAAACATAAAACAATAACAATAAGTAATTTAAAATCTCATTTCCAAAATAATCATTTAATTTAAATACGTGTAGATCAACATATATGCAGACAAATCGTTAAATTCAAAATATATTTTAGTCTATAATTTCTAGAGCACATTGTTGGTGCAAAAAACAGTTACGGGACATACATCTGTTTAATCATACTAATTACGCATGATTAAAAATTAAAGCATTCGCAACAGTGCGCTCACAGCCACCACGGGAAAAACGACGCAATGTTGGGGAAGAAATTGGGGTTTCATGACGGACACGCTGAGGGATTATTATATACATACCATGGCGGCGGCGGCGGTACACCTCAACACAAAATTAATGGCCACTTCACCTGTCTCGACCAGAGAAATATAAGAGTTGCATAATAATAATGACGAATAAAAAATATATAATAACTCACATCGTTCTGTGCGAGTATAGTGCCTGGAGTTTTAAATATCTCTACATAACGATATACATAATATATAGTATTGTGGGTAGTAATATTTTTCTCGTCCGATAGCCCTTGATTATAGTCCATGTATAGAGAAATACTACAGACGACACCCTGTCATATAATGTATAGTGTACGCACTACGCACACCAAATATGAATTGTGTATAAATTATCGAATATTGTGTATAGGGGATGAACGAGTTAGCGGGAAATATTAATACGCTGCTGTATGTTTTGTCGCTTTGCGCCCTCACATGCGTGTGACTCATGGCGTATATTAAAGGTAAATAATAAATGGACCACACCCTATATATACACATTCGTTGTAGTTGCATCCTCATATCATCAAATTACCTATACTATTGGACGATCGAGACACGATAACAACATTATTATTATTATTGTTCAATTTCGTTTGTTTGTTTTATATTTTTTTTTTTTTGTACATTAAATATACGTTAACATCACCGATGAATTAATGTTATAAATAAAACAGTATGCTCGATGATGCTCGAGTAATAATTAGTTAAAATAAATATACATAATATAATATTAATTACTAATGTATTTATCACAAAAGTATGCAATATCTACTCACGGTTAGGGTCGCCGTTTTGAACCATAGATGTACCAACTTGTGAGGACCTTATTTTAAATGCACCTTGAGTCATAAGTTGTTCGGTTGCATTACTGGGTGAAGCTACGGATAAAATTTAAAAAAAAAAATAATAAATAAATTTACATTAAGTAACGAAAACTATTTATTGGATTTTTATTTACGTCGAATATTATTGTAAAACGTATATCTAAATTCTGAAATGCAAGAAGTTATACACCTATAACAAAGATTCTTACGTGCGTACAATCTTTCGATTACATCTCCTTTTGTATATAGGTAGTAGGTACTAACATTTATATACATATAAATTACATTGTAACCATAACAAATGAGCTGAAGTCGGTATGGATCCTACAAGGAGAAATTTAGTGCATTTTTCTCTTTAAAGATCACAAATCAGTTTACCCTTAATACCAAATTTTCAACAGTAGATTTCAATGCGTTTACAAATACATTTACATTAATTTATAAACAACATGTGTTATACGTTATACCTTGTTACACAGAATAATGTGCTATTTTAAATTAAAATGAATTATAGCATATATCTACTAATTAAGAATTTTATCTATTTCAGATTTAAAAGCAAAGACAGATCTTTTTTTTTAATTTTGTCATTATAGATTCATTTAATTAAATGAAAAACTTGACAATAAAACAGTAAAACAGCATTATTTCTTGTTAACTTATGTTATGAGGAACTTGAATATTTAAAAAAATTCTATAAACATTAATATTATACACCATAATAAACAAAGATTCACTTATAATAATTTTTCGCTTCATTCTGATCTGTTGAAAATAATAATATATAAATATTTAAAACATATATTTAGACAACTATTACTTGTAAGGATCAATATTTGATTGTCATTTGTAAATAAATGCTTATTAAAACACTTTTAGGAATTAATAATAATTAATATTAGTAATAAGTACTAAGTACTAACTACCAAGTAATATAATTATATGCCTATATTATGTTTAAATTATTCTTTTGAATAATATTATCATAACTATAATAATTTCTATGAATAATTGAAATATAATTTAATAATTATTAAATAAAAAAACAATTTTATAATTTTAAAAACTATTAAAGTTTTATTGTGTTATAGTTTAAGCATATTTAATATAATAATCATTTACTATTACATATACTGTATGCAATTTATTTTTTTTTTTAAATAATATTTTTAGAACCTATTATTAAAATAAAGTAAATAATTTTGTGTTTAGCTTTTTTTAAATTTTATAGTAATAAAATGAAGACAATTACGAAATACCTATCTTTTTTAAGTGAATTGCAAATGGATTAATATATATTTTATATTGGTAATGAATGAAACACAATAATTAATAACCTACACATACAATTATTAATAATTTCTAACAATGTACTATATTGTATGTACATAACATAAATAAAAAAATCAGTAATTGATATACAATAAAAATATTAATATATACATATAGGCAGCTAGATATGGTAAAAAATGTATTTATAATTACATAAAAATTATTAAAACAGGTTTAAGTCTACTTCATACTTAGAGTCTGTAGTAATAGATACTGTATTATATTATCTACTTTAATATAGAATAAATATAATACATAATCTACAATATAAGTGATAACCTCCTGCTTAAATTGGTAAATTTAAAAAAGAAATATATTTAAATATAGCTATTTACTAAACAAACATTATTTTACATGACACAGATATATATATATATAAATAATAAAATAAAAAGTAAATATATTTTTGGGATTAATTAACAATAATATAATTACATTTTATGTACGATTTAGTCTTCTGAAATTCCAATAAGATATGTATCAACAAAATATATAATTCATTTTTATGTGGTAAGATTCAGTAATGGTAAGTTATGATAATGGCAGAGATAATAAAGTGTAAATATAAATATTTCCAGTTATTAACTATAAATAAAATAAAATTCTTGTAGGTATTTTACTTACTAGGTATATCTTTGGGCTATGTTTAATAAGGCTTTGATTTGAGTAACATAAAATTTAAAAATAAATAATTTTGTAGTTATTTTAGTACATAGTACATTTAATTGTATTTTCAATTTAATTTACAAAATTAATAATACTTAGGCATATACATATATTTCTGTAATTAAGATGTAGTAGTTCAATATCAAATTGTCCCAAAAGTTATTTTACATATTCTAAAAGATAAATATCCACAATAAATCTAAAACAAAAACTTTTAAAATATCAAATATTAAGATTTTTATATTCTTTCTTTTATTTAAAGTTCATTTAAACAACTTTACTAATAGATTTTGTTTTATAACACATAATAGGTACCTACATTAATAATTTAACCATTATTCTTACAATGTTATACTATGTTATTGTAAGACTTATTAATTTTTATAATTCTTAGTTAAATTTGATGATTTGTTTTAACCAACATATATGTTTATGAAAGAATTTGAAATAAAAATTAACAGATTTAGTTTAAAATACTATAATATTAAAAGTTGAATTATTTGGAAATTATTAATAACCAAGCACGATAACAGTAAATCGCTTTTATTTCATTATAAATTAAATTATTTATTTACAATTTTGTAATTTAAAATCAAATTATTTTATCCAATTGCATCGTATAATTTTATATACCTACCAACATATTGAAATATTTTCAATTTGATCATGTTGTACCTATAAAATCTATATTAAGTATATATTATAGTACAAATTTTATGCATAATCAATGTTGAACCATTTCGCACTTACAAATGTTATTATAGAGGGAAGTCAAGAAATAAAATAAAAATTATCTAAACAAACTAAATATAGAACGTATATTCATACAAAAGTAAATACAATCAAATAAAAACAATTAAAAAACTCAAAGTTGGTTACGAAATTTAAATAAAAACTTGATAAACGACGAAAAATAATAAATATATACAAGACAAGATGTGTGTGTCGTATACGAGTCATTATTATTATTATTGTTAGTCCGTATGGGGCTGTGCTAGCAGCGCATAACTGTGGGAGAGTGACGTTGTTGAGGAAGTGACCGACGAGTGGAGGGGGTGTACAAGTCGGCATGTTCGTGTGTGTGCGAGCGATAACTCCTGAGGTCGGGCACAACACTCAACAGTGTCGACCAGAGTCTGTCTGGCCCGTTGTCCGGGGCGGCGGAAATTATATTATTAAACAGGAAAATAATCAACAAAAAGCCGTCAAATGTTAATGACAAAATTATATAAACAGAAGTCGCGTTATTGAGTGAACGACATTAATATAATACTATTTAGGCGATACGAAAGAAAAAACGACCAAACCATAAGTTTATCGTTTTAATGTCTAATAATATCTTTATCGTTAACCGAACAATATGATAACAAGAACATCCAGAACAATTAATAATGCCAGATACTCCAATGTGACATCGCCTTTAGGTAGAAATTAGTTATAAATAGGTTCAATATTTAAGCGTAATAATAATAGCAAGCATATCGTTTGTATAGATGTCCATTGCATATAATACGCATAATAATAATAATAATTCATTTATTCAGTGAGTTGTATAAATATGTTAAATGTATATATATATTATACGCATAATAATATAGTGTTATATAGCAGTCGGTGCATCACGATGCGCACTAACGCAGTCTATAGTCTATACTGCACAGAGCACGCGGGTATAAACCACGACGGAATAAAAAAAAAAAAAACATAGCCACTCGTAAGCAGGTATATAATAATATAGGTATTCGTTTTGAAACACATTTACATAACACATTTTCGTATGCATTACCCGTTCGTGCACGTGCCCGCCCGCAAACGAGATAAATTATTACACCGCGGGTTTTCCGCGTTGATACCTAAACTGTTTTCTAAAGCACGAGCGAGCACGACACTGCAACGTCGAAGGGATTTCTATCCGCGATGGACCCGATTATCGTACAAACTCCTACTGCAGTTTCAACCGAACAAGTACAATGTACATAGGTATACGAAATACGAATTTCGTTATTAAATACATATAGACATAATTTGAGGCAAAAACAAATGCTGTACATCCACACGTGGAACCTCATAAAATGGGCGGTTTATGGGGTAGGCCATGAGGGGGGATCGGGTTTTTCTCCCCCCTCAATAACGCTCACGCGTCGTTGATCGGTTATACTTTCGAAAAACCACGGTCGCGGCTGCAGCAATCTGTCTACAACGGTTTTATTTTCTTGACTACTTTAAAAAACTAGTATTCACGTAATCAACGCCAGTAGTGTTGTTGGCACACGCGCACTGTATATAATATGTACGACCAATGACTACTATAGGTATATAATATGACCTAATAATAAAACTTTAAACAGTATATATATATATACATCTGAGCCCGCAGAACGAACCACGTCGTTCAACCAATAGCGTAAACGACAATAATAATGACAACAACGAAGTTTTGGGACGATGGAAAAAAATATTTAATAATAGTAATGTAAATATCCAACAATACCACAAAAGAAGAACGCCATGTCCGCAAGTCTTGTGCCACCACCGGTACGCTTGAGAACGAAATTCGAGTTCGGGTTCCGATTTTATTTTTGCTTATTATATACCCTACAGCCAGTCGACGGGTTTTTCAGAGTTTAGTGTTTTATTATTCTCGTCGCCGTTCCGTATACGTTTTTCGAACCGCACTCACTAGCGATTCGGCTCATGGCTACGAAATTTTAACTGAACACGCGTTTGGACTGCACGACGATCGACCGGAGCCACCGTGCGATGAACGTTGGGTAGCGAACGGACAAAGAACTCGAAAACAAAACAACACAACACAACAAATTACACAATCGCGCGGACGACTGCAACGTACTGACGATGATGACAGTACTGCGGTAGAGCGGCAGCGGGTCGGCGGACGACGCGTGCCGAGCCTTGCCGACAAGCCACGATTATTCGGCAGGCAGGCGTGTCAAGCCCCGCCTCCAGAGGGCGTGTTCCGAACGTACCATTCGTTGGACGCATCGATCGCGCAGGTCGCTGGACCGCGCCCGCTGCTCGATACCCCGACCGCGGACACTTCACGGATGCAGCGGCGGGTATCGTCTTAACGGTGAGAATTCGAAACGAAAAAACGCACACAAAAACGCGTTACTAATGCGTACACGGCGGTTAGTGTTTGAGCGGATTCGATTTATGTCGGACGTGATGACATCATGCCCCTATTTTTTCTCTGAATGTACCTACGAGAATACGGTTTTGAGGTAACCAATATTATAAACCTAGACTACCTACTACTCGTCCATATATATTATATATATCGATAAAATATATCTTCTATGTCATTTACATATAAGTATATATAACTCTATTTAATTAAATACCCGCAGCAGTGTTGAAACTGGATATTTAAAGGCCTATAGGTGCAAGTACAATTTTAAGTACCTACTTTAATGTAATTTATAATGTCGAAGTCTTGGGGTCCCTTTAATGAAATGATGAGGCCTTCTTTGGAGCGCAATACATCCCCAGCACCTCCACAAGTTGAAGCACTCACGAGCAGTCTCCTCAAAAACTTATGTTATTATAGGTACCTATCATATTGTATCAATTTATACGGATTGGTTTCCTAAATATTATACATTTATTTTTTATAGGATAAGTAAGTACGCATACAAATGTTTCAATACGTATTTATAGCTGTACAGGTGTAACTAATGGGTAAAATTTTTAAAATATAATCGTTTAATATGAATAATATGATACACACCTTAACACCTATAATAATATATACTTATATAATATTAAATTGAGTCTTAGTTATCTATTTATCTATCCACATAGTGCATATTCAAACCCTGATAAATGTTATAAATATAATGTATATACGTATGTATTGTATACCTGTAACTATAACTATTGTATATTTAGATACTATATACATTTTTTAATATATTATATATATTTATATTATAAATTATAACTATATAATATATATGTTTGTTTACTTAATATCTATAAATATTATAACACTTTTGTGTATAAATATTATATAATTTATATGTATAGTATTATATTTTATAGATTTACTTGACTATATACCTATATAAGTGAAAATTCTACAAATCTAGACTAGATATAAATTAAAATAAAAACGTGGATAGTTAAAATGTATTACAGTGTTTAATACTGTTTATATACTTTTAGTGTTTATATACATCGCATGTAATTTACGTATACTATCATTATGTCTGTAGACTGTATAGTACCTATTTAGACGTATAATACGAGTAGGTATATTCCATATATGTTAGAATCGTAATTTTATAATACCTACCTATACATTTTCTTCATCATCGTCAAAGAATTTTTTTATACATTTAAGATTAAACATATCTTTATATTATATACATATTTTAATATATTTATTTATTATACCTATATACCTACTATATATTAAATTTATAATATTTATATATTCTTAGTATAAATACAATATAAATTTACATAAACACATACAACACATAATAAATACAAATGTGTGTTAATAAATATAAATGTGTTTAAAAAAGGTTTGGTAGATATATAGTTTAATAATTAAGTATAGCATTTTTTGTAACTATCGATCTTTAGACATTTATATATTGTAATAGTAAAAAAATATTAACAGTTTACCTATAATATAGTTATATAAATCAGTTGAAACTTGAAATGTTACACACGGATATGAATAGATATATAATATACGAGTAGATACAGTACCTGATAATAATTTTCAAAGTTTTTAACGCAAATAAATTATTATTTTACAAAAAAATATAGTTTTGTTTTAAATAAAACTAATTCAAATTAATTATAGCTATTACATAAAATATTTGTTATAAATTTGAAATATCAAGTAAAAAATATAAATAAAACAATTAAATTTAATGTTAATATATTAAATATCATAACCTATAACTATTTACTGTTAGGTACATAGGTATAATATAGTATTACCTACCTATATAATTAGGTATATATATATACATACTTAATTATACATTTGATTACATTATGGTAAATTGATACAAAATAAAATTTTAAAAAATATATATAGTTTATTTACTTTTATATAGATACAATATAAATATAATCGTCTATGAGGTAGATACAAACTAATTATTCGGTATAAATTCAATAACTATATTCATACCTATGAACATAAAAATAATATTAAAATACATTGAATAGGTACAATTTTTTTACATATAAATAAGAATTTTATGTTAATATGTACGCGTATTATTATTTATTAAATATATTTGCAGTTTGCTCTGGAGACATGAGTGTGTGTATAACTTATGTATTACATATATTATGCATTAATTGTGTAGCACTTATATATATACCTAAACCCGTTACCAATTTTTGTATTAAAAATTAAAATTTTATTAATTAATGGTATATATATATTGGTACCATCGATACATACTAATAATACGTAAGTCCGTATAGATGTAGTATTACCTAGCTATAGGCATCTAAATAAAATAGGTTTAACATATCTATATTTTACTCATATCTTAATATTTTAAAATATACATAATTGGTATAAGTACAATTTGCGATGGATTTCCTGTATTATGACAATATATTATTATACACAACTTTTATAAAAATAAAATGCTGAAAATACATAGTTTCTTCATATTATTGCACATTATTATATCATGTGATATAGTTGAGAAAAAATTAAAAATACCTCATTTATAATAGGTAAATATATATGTTTATAATGTATGTTTATGCAGTATAATGAATAAGTATAAATATAACCTAACCTTTATATACCTAAATCCTATATAACAAATTGCTGGTACTTAGTCACATCTTTTGTATTTTTTTGAAATCATAATTATTATATTTTAATATATTTTTTCATTTTATGATTTTCATATGGGTTGAGATGTATAAGTATATTTATTCATGTAATATCTATTTAAGTATAATAGTTTAAATTATTTAACTTTATAGCCTAACCTAACCTATACCTACTATTACTATATACATAAATTAACATGTACATATTATATAATCAAATTAATGTGGGAATTACACCTATAACGTCCTATATTTTATACACGTTATAGAAACTAGGAAGTTTAGTGGTATAATCTAGTATTAAAAAGTTTACAATAAAATTTAACTATTAATAAACAAAAATAATGCTACAGAAATTATGTTTACATTAACATTAGATATAGGTAAATAATAATATAATCAACATTAAAACATTAAAACGATTATAAATACCTAACAATATACACAATAATTATAAACGGAATTGTGTACTAAATTTAAAATCCTCTTTAGTACTCATTATACAGATGTTCAAAGTGTATATTATATAACAATATATAATATGATATAATATTATAATATAATATGTTTAATCAATTTAAGATCTCTAATATTAAGAGAGTAGATCAAAAACATTATACATTTATAAACTTGCTATAGCTATATTACATTTTTATGTAAATCATCTTTATTTTTGGGAACCCATGATTTTTATTTTCGTGGGAAAAAAGTTGTGATAGATGTGTTTTACCTAAATAGAAGATACTAACATCTAAAATATATATTATAAAACTGATGAACTTAATTAGAGAAAAAAATTTCAAAAGATAATATCTATACTTTATTAAAATATACATTATAAAATCAAATAAGTATATTTGATCTCTCTAGTAAAACAATTTTAGATTAGAAACTAAATTGCAAGTATTTTAATATTAGCATAACGAGTTTTTATATATGTACCTACATCATACCTACATCTAATTTATAACATATATCAACTGGAAGGTAACATTTTATTATGACAAAAACATTTAATGTTACTTTATTATAATAATTAAAAAGTATACTTTTTAAGTTTTTATTTTTTCTTATTACAATGATTTAAATATCATATAGTATATATATATAGCTGTATGAAAAGTCACTGTTTATGTTTTAAACGGGTTTTGATTTCTAAACAAAAAGCGGCTTGAAAAAATAACCAATGTAAACACTATAACAGTATAATATTATATAGATATGTATATAGGTGCATTATATTATAATATACAACAAAAACAAATACAATTCTATAATTTTTTTTTTCATTTTTTTTATCATTATTATTGACAATAATTTCTAATATAACTATAGCATGTATGAAAAAGTGAAAGAAGTAACATGCAATGAATTATTTGGCGTATCGTATTTATTCAAATAAAATGTTATAGTAGGTACCTAGACACTTGCGATTTAAAAATAATATTATTATATAAAAAATTAATATTTATTACTTATTTATATTCCTAATTATATAATTGTATAATTGTTTTTTATATTGAGAAAGATCCATCAGCATATCACAATAACCATCGGGTGTACTTTAGCTTACTCTTATAATTCATTTTAATTTGATTTTTAAATTTTTGATTGAAGATTTGAGGTGGTGATCAATTTTATAATTTTGGTGATTAACTGAGGGTAATGGTTATATTAAAATATTATTATTATTATCTATTGTTTATTAATGAATCAGTATTATTGTTATACTGTTATTATTTTTATCTGGTTAAATGTAAATTGAATCTATTATTGATTCATATTTTAAATAATTTTAATATGTTCAGCTGTTTATTATGGTTTTATCATTCGAATGATTGAACAACAAAAGTTTTTTTATTTTATTTTATAACTTAATAAGATATTTCACATAAAATAATGATTGCTGTGTACTGAAGTCTAAAACGAATATGTAAATATTAACCTTAACAATGTATAGTAGGTAGTATAGGTAAGTAGGTAGTAGGTACATAATATCTACTTCATGTTCATTAACAATTATTTACAAATAGATAGTTTACAATAGTTGAAACAGTAAGGGGCGTAAAAAGTTATTACTAAATCATGTAAAATGATAAGAAATCGAAAAACGACAATTATTATTTATTCAAGACAAACATATATATGTATATAACTGACATTGTATCTGTAGTTCAGTACCTACGTGATGTTCTTCTATAATATACCACAAACCGTTTGGTTGTTGTAAAAGTTATTAAATTATACTACATATCTTTAAGATAAGCCAATATACCTACCAAATGTTTTCTCAAAATATTTTAAGCAATTCAAAATCTAAACATATGGTAGCAAAACAGTACTTGTGATTGTGGAAATCTATATTTCAATTAAAAATTAATTGATGTGCAAAAAAATTTAAAGTATTTACATTCACATTGATTATCGGTACTTGATAATTAATATAATTATAATAATTCTATAAAATAAATTACTTGTAGATTAAACTACAATAAAATTGATTCAATATAGATATAAGTATTCATTATTTTAATTGTTTAAAATATGGAAATATAATTTATAATGATTTATTAATTTAATTTTAAACTATTTCGTATTCTAATGAATTATAATAGATACAACCTAAAATATGTTTTATTTATATACGTAAATACGTATATGCAATATTTAAAAGAGAATTATATTTGCTGTTTATTTTAAACATCTAGATATTATTATACATCAGATAATTAGAAGTGTTGAACTAGTAGTTACACGTCTATCTACATATTTCCTACTTAAATGTATAAATTTATTCAAAATTAACACAATAATTATAAAATTAAACTATTCATTTTAATATTTTAATACTTATATAAGTGATAGAGATCCAAAAGTGCCAGCATTTGTCTTTCTATAACCCAAATAAAATTCAGGGTCATACATTCGAAATACTTTGTATCACCTTTATCATTTAACAAACAATATATAATACTAATTTATTAAAACTTGAATGAATTGATAAAGAAAATAATTTATGTTTCGTATATTTTATTCCTAGCAGATTAAACTATTCAAAGGCTCAAAGCTCGTGCACTTGAATTCTTAATTCTTATGCAATGAGCGAAAGAGCCCCACATTTTCAGGACAAAATGTCAGAAGTAAAATATGAAAAATATGAACTTATAATTTATAAACGTTTATATATTTTTTATTATACTATAATATGTTTGGTTTTAATGATATATTTGTGTAGGTCTTAGCAGGCTTTAACTTTGTCTTTAGGCATATAGCCATATTTAAAATATTATATTTTTATAATATATAAAATATATATTATATAATATTTATATAATAAATATATTTTTATTATATAACCTTTATAATACGTGTAAACAAATTGTACATATATATATATAATAATGAAAATTATTTTAATGTGTTATATGTTTGAGTATGAATAATATGAATACAGGTAGTATTGATGGTTTATTTTGTTTGCTATTAATTAAAAAATATCTATTTTTTATACAAACACCTTGAGAAAACATATTATCTTCAAACTGATAAATCGTCTGAGTCACGTATAGTAATATATTTTGAAGCACAAGTGTCCCTGTTTAGAATAATATGTTTATACTTTTTAAAACGATTTACCTATATAGATAAATTATAATTTTAATTGTACATTAGTATAAGAATACAAAAGTCTATAAATTGTATATAATATCCATTAGGATAAGAATTAAAAATACAATATTTTACTATATAGATAATAATCTATAAACTTGTAACTGTATCTACTGCGCAGTATAGGTATACTGGATTTCATTTTTTAATAAATTATCAATTTACGTACCTAATATAAATACTTATATATACTTTTAAATAAATGGTCTATAGTAAATTTTAATAATTATTTAATAATGTGCGAAAATATCAATATAAATAATACTATTATTAGTTTTATATTGTTAAATATCTTTAAAAACAAATCAAAAAGCGATGATGGCAAGTATCTCTATCAAACTTGTATAATGCGTAATTATCTATTTTTTCAATAGATTTTTAATTATTAATCATAATTATAGTGATAAATAGAAATAAATATAATGTCAATCAATATTTCAAACAGATTATATATTAAAAAAAAATATTTCTGTTTGTGAATTCAAGTGTGATTTATATTTTTTATTTAATTTAAAAATAAAGGTTTATAATTCAACTAATACAATTTTAGAAAAATGACAATAAAATATTAGGTGGTTATCTTTTATATTTTACTTCGTACAAACTTTTTTTTATTAATTTTCTAATTATTAAAAGCCCTTACGCTGGGAACCTTGTTAAAAATGATATGTATGTGAAATGTATTGAAAACTTTGATTATTTATAAAGAAGATGTTTTTACAAAATATTTACTAAAAATGTAACATTAAATTATTTTTTAATTATTCGAAATTGTTTTCATAATTATTATACATTAACATTAATTAAATATATGTTAACAATAAGTCAACATAACATAATTTCAACTTTCAATATTTAGTCAAGGTCGAAATATATAATAATATAATATATTTTTAATCTTTATGTACGTATAATACGATATTTATGTTATATATAGAAGCGATTTGTATAACAAAAATATTTTCATCTATCTTATAAATGTTCTCCCCTATATTAGAAAATGTGTAATGTGCATGTGCGTATTGTGTATATTATGTATAATACAATTATATAGAGGGTTAATAGATACATGTTGCCCTTTATAATTTCATTGTATTCATTTGGCTGAAATTAAAATTGGGGTCATCAATCAAGTGTGTATAATAAGTATATCATATGAATTAAAAGCCACCAGGGTGAAATAGGTTTTTAATGTTCATATGTTTTAATTAGATAAAAAAAAAAAATTTTAATAAGATAAAAAAGTAATTTCCGTTATTTTGTTTATTTATATTATAGCTCTCTATTCATATATTAATATATTATATTATATTAATTTTTGTGTAGATGGACATAATGTATAAAATAATATTTATAATATTATTTGATATGAGGTACCTTATTATTTATTACTAGTATTTTTTTAATTTATTTTTTTTTTTTAATGAACCCCAACATAAAGTACTTATGTAATTCAAAGATAAAGGTGAATTATATGGATTTGATAAATATGTATACAATATAAACCTGTAAATACTATAGTAAATGAGTATACTTAAAAATTAGGTACAATAAAGATCATTCTTTTGCTTTAAATTAACAGTCGTATTTTGTTTAGTTAAATCCAAGTCCGAGCAAGAAGGAAATGCAAAAAATCAATAATAAATATATATAGGTACTATTAAATCAAATAAACCTATACGTGATAAAAAGTATTTATTAATTGTTTTGTTTTTTATAAATTAAGTTTATCTTCTACATTTATATATATAAATTAATTAATTACTATGTGGTAGTTTGATAAAAAGTATAAAATTTTAGTGGGTACAAACAAATTGTAAGCAATTTTGTCTCATAATAATGATTTGAATTTATAGTATAAAAATTGTGTAGGTATAAAATATAAATGTATAATCTTCATGTAAGTACCTACAAAAATAAAAATTTTAACTGCAGTATATATATATATATGTAATATATACATTTTTATTTAAAAAAAATAGGGGCTATTGGTTATTCAAAATCTACTGAAATAAATTGTGTAAAACTGAACTAAATAAGAATTACATAATAAAAAAAAAAAAAAATTTAAATATAATTATAAAGCGATGAATATGTAGATATATTGATTTTACAATGGTATGTGGTTTTTTGTCTGTCATTTCCTTTAGAACAATGTAAAATGTAAATGCTTCAATTTTTAAATTTTGGAGGAGAGGATAGTTTTTGATAGCAAATTGAATTTACCATTGAGGAAAAGAGGGGGGTTTCAAAAATAAAATATTTTAAGTCCTTTTCAAAATAACCGGATAATAAGCGAAATAATCAATAAAGTATCTTGGTTTTTTTGTTGTAATTCAAAAGCAAATAATCATATAAGCACTAAGAAATTTTTACTAAATGTTTATTTTATGATTTTATGAACGTGATATTATTTCAAAAATATATATTGGGTGTTTCAAAAGTGCGCGATTTTTGAACATGAAATAAATCAGCCAAAATCATAAATAAATTCAAACTTTTTATTTTACTACACTTAAAATACATTTTGATTTAATGCTTAAAAAATTATATCCATCATAGGTCCACCGTCCATCTCCACTGTCTCTGTAAGCCGTCATTTCCAAGACTCATGTTCACACTCTCTTGCACTACCATAATATTTGGCTGTGTACAAATTGTACGGTTTCAACCTGGATTTTTTGTATTTCAACTGAACTAATATTCAAATTTTTGTACTAACCTAAGAATTGTTAATGCAGTAGGAGCTTCCACATGTTCAAAAGTCGTACGAAGTTTACGAACAGTCACAGCTAAGCATTCGCTGTTTTTGTAATGAATTTTCAGTATGACTAAATGAGTAAACGCTGATGGTTACTAAATCGCTCTATGGCAATTAAGTTCAATAAAAATGAATTATCTTCTAATCAGAGTGATATAGATGACAAAAATAATTAAAATATGGTTGACCACCTTCAAATGAAAAAATCTTACGCATTTCAAAAATTGCACTGCACTTTATGAAACGCTTTTTATTTTGACACGTTTTAAGCTACTTGTAAGAATGAGAAATTTGCAATTATTTTTTTAACTTAATTTAAAAAATGGAATAAAATGTGTTTCTTTTTAAGTAGTTATGCGTATCTACTTTAAATAAAATATTTAAATAATATACTATTGAACTATTCTAACAATTTTTTTCATAGATAATTGAAGTTCAAATTTGGATGAAATTATCATTTTAATGATGAATGTAACGATACTAATTAATTTGTTTAAATTTAAAATCATTATTTGTAAAGACTTAAAATGTTTACGTATATTATGAATTATACTATATTCAAAATGTGTGTTGATTAGTTTTGAAATATTATAATACATTTATACTATGAGTTTATTCATATTTTTTCGTGATATTTACAGTAAGCTATTATTATAACTTCTAAATTAATAACAATAATATAATATATGGTATTAACATACATATTATATATATTATTAAAATAATAAATGCAATATTTTTAGAAAAAATTAAATCAACCTATCGTGATACTAATGGCAAAATAAATTACTTCAATAGTTACATTCTCAAAAAATATAAATATAGTTAGTAATATAGGCAGACAAATCATTTCTGCTCAAAGTTTTACTATTCATAATGATATATCATTAAATTCAAATTTAACACATTTATTACAGTAAAACACTCGATACCTAATATATAACATAGGGATACCCAGTTGTTTACCATTTTTTAGTAAAATTTAGCTAAAGACCTAAAAAATGATGAAATAAATACAAATAAGAATATAATTAGTTGTAACGTATATAATAATAATATAATAATAATAATAATTTATAATTGATATAATAATATAATATATAATAATAATATAATAAAATTATAATAATAATAATAAAATAAAATAATAATTATAATAATAAAAATAAAAAAATAAAAAAAAAATATTAATATAATAATTATAATTATAATATATAATTATATTATATTATAATATTATATATAATTTATGATATTTTAGGAACTATACATTTTATATACACAAATATATAGTATAATATATAACTATAATTATAATTATATCGAAAAAATACATATATATACCTAGTAGCTATTTGTCTTGCATTATTTTTATGCTTAAGTAACATAATATTACGTACATATATTTACACGTACTTTATAATTGTTACAACCTTAAATAAATGGTATACCTATTATAATTAATAAATCACCATTTATATTGATTTTATTAAGCACATGACATACAAATGTACAATACTACTACTACTATTACTACGCATCTACATGTATTAACTATAGGCACCAACATAACTACGAATAAAATTAGCACTGCCCATAATATGTATATTAGTAATATTACCCTATTTTGGAAATGAGGGAGCATTTAGTGATACTTGTCCAGAGCTTAAATGATTAATTCATTTCAAACAAACGATTTATCAAACATTTAAATCCACTTTAAACTTTAAATCTAAATAAATTATTTTTTAATGGTTGATACGCAATAACCCTTTCTAAGTTAGTAAATGCTTTGGTTAGCAGTAAGTATACTAGGATATACATACATATTAAAATTCTTAACTTAAGTAATTAGAGAATAAAAATAATTATTATAGTAAATTAATATAGTAGGTAGGTATAAGGCGTATAGTTAAACAGTTTATTTTAAATTATTTTTAATGATTTAAATAATGTTTACTGTATTATAATTTTAAAGGTTGTTAAATACTTACAAAGTTTTAAGCTTTTTAAATTTTTTTAAATTATTAACCAAGTTAAAATGTTAATGTTTTAATTGAGTTAATAATTTAAATAGTTAAAATATTTGTTGTAAAAACTTAAACTTTTTAGGGTTTATTTAAAAAAATAATACTGATTAAATACATGTTTAGAGCCTTAGGGGTATCTATGTAGTATGTGCCTATAACTATGTTTATAACTAATTAGTTAATAATTTTTATTGTTTAAAACGCTGTACACAATATGATTTTAAATAAAAAATAAACAATTAAATTACTATTTATTGATATAATAGTTGTTGTAATTCCTTAAATTACGTGCATGATGATTTATTATAATAAGTGTATTTTTTGTTTTTTAATATAAATTTAAGAGGAAATCAAGAATCAATGGCATTATATTTTGTTTCTTATCTTTATACTAGCACAACATTGTAGCAATTCGAGTTTAGAGGAACCGATTTTATGAAGTTAGCTTTAATATTAAAATAAAAAGATAGGGATGTAATAAACAAGGGAAACACAAGTACTTTTATTGATATTTACATTTTAAAACCAATTAATATCGTTTTAAAATAATAATACGTATATTTAATATTCATCCAGCAAAAGAACACGTCTCAGTCCGACAAAAGTCGGTTCTCACACATAATACCTTATCATAGTGTATATAGTATGATATAGAGAGACCCGTCTTGATTTTTGCTATACTCTATCAAGAAAGAGCACACTGCAGAGATTCTACGTATACCGCCCTTGCAATGACACCATGCTAAAATCGAGACGTATTCTTTCGCTGAATGAATATTAAATATATTATTATTTTAAAACGATATTAATTGGTTTTAAAATTGAAATAGCAATAAAAGCCTATATAAGGTGAACTAGATAAAAATTTTACCTTTAGGTTTTAACTTGATGAAATATCACCAATAAGTTGCCTCTTCACTCCAGACATTTTCAACGACCATATAATAAATTATATAACTTATACTTATTGTAAACTGCTTTATAGATTGTATAATAAAAATATTTTTTAACAATAAAAAAAAAAAAAATTAATTAACTGATAATTCACTCTAATATAAATTCTACACTAACACAAAATTAGTTCTTCTGAACATAAATTTATAATGTTGTGTTAAATCAGAGAGAAAACAAAGTGAGTCCAATGCTGACATATTGATGCACGCACGGATATCGCATCATCGTCATGGTACCTACAATAATTACATATTATAGTATATTCATACGAAAATATATTTAATTAAGTTTAATAATTTTAGTTAAGTTTCTCCATCAACAAATATATTGAAATAGTCATACACGCACATTAAATAACAAATCAAAAATAGATAATAATTTATTGGTATATTTACCTATACATATAATCATTATAGATTAATATAATTTTATTCAAATCATAAAATTAAATTATAATTTATTTGTACCTGTTAGCTCTCCCTCTCGTAATAAAATACCATGATAAATATGATGAAACATTTCTGTGATAAGTTAAGCAGAATACATAAGAATTTTAATGATATAATTTTATAAGCCTATTTTTAAGTGATTGAATTTGCAATATTTAATTATTGTAACCATGCAATAGTTGTATATAGTAAGTATAAAATAAATATTCTACTGACTATTATTATTCAGTTATTATGTAGTTAACTTTAGCTTTATGTAGGTATATAAAGTTTAACTAATAATATTTATTTTTTTTTAATTATTATTAAAATAAATATTATTAACAATATCAATACGATATTATTGAACATATCTATTTTCTTAAGAAGTATAATATTATATGAACAATTCAAAATGCATTTTAGTAACGAAATAAGTAAAAGTATATCTTATTTATTATTTTAAATGATATATATCTAGAGGTTTTGGATTATTTAATTATTTAGTATACCTAAAATAAATAATAATTTATGTTTATCATAAAATATATAATGGTTTATCTAAGTTCTAAAGTAACCTACATACATGTGTAAAAACTGCTACTATACACAACTACTTCCATATTAGTTTATTTTAGTTAATTCAAATTTTTTAAATAATTTTCGTGCATTTAAATATAAATTGAAAAAATATATCAATATCAGTATACCAACCATATTTTGAAAATCTATTGTTTTGCAAAATTTTTATTATTTTTGTCCCTATACAAATTTTACGAAATTGTATTAAATTAAACAATTTGAGTAATTTATTCATACAATGTTCTAGAAATGCATGTTTCAATTCAGATAATATTAAAACATCTCAAATAGATGTCGCAATTAAATAATTAGGTATTGAAACATTAGATGTTAAGTCGATATAATTTCTGAAACCCATACTTTATACTTGGTCACTTGGATATATTTAGTTATTAATGTTTTGTACAGTTGGTAATTTATTGGTATAAGTACTAGGTAGTAGGTACATAATAATAAACATAACTCGACATTTTTATTCGTTTTTATTAGGTACAAGAATAATTTTAAATATTTAGTTAAAACACGATAGTAAATGAATAATAGTTAATTTTTGTATTCAATATTGTGTTTACCTATGTCCTATAGGCTATAGGTTATAACTAAAATAACATAGGTAGGTACCTAGTATATAATATGTTAATAATAATTAATAAATATTATAATGCTTAATGCGATGAGTAATCCTCACACTCGACATTTTGTTTGTTGTTGCAACCTGAATCTTATAAAATTTGTGTTAACACTGCAACGACAGTAATTTCAATTTCAAAATTATATTTATGTATAAATTCTACGTGGAACCACATAGGCTATAGCAACGCATATTCGTTTATTAGTTTATTACATATATTGTAAAATATAGCAAACGCGTTATACCTATGCAATAATTATTACCACGTCTATTGCCATTGCGTAATGAAAAATAATAACAGTCGTCCGGTTATTATGAGTCGCGAAACTGTGAAAGTAGATAGGTTGGTCAGCAAATTTACGTTGTCGCGTAAATACTAAATATTAATATTGTAATCATAACAACTAATAAAAATATTACGCAATAATTTAGCACGGGTGTCGAGGTCGCACTGAAACGAAGCGTCGCACTCGTAGTGAAAGGCAAGAACCGATGACGAGTTCACAGCGAGCGCGAAAACGCCGTCGCCGGCAACCAACGACCACGGCCGAATGGCAGTATTGTATCGTGTATTCGTGTCGCCGCCATCTCACTCTATCCACGTCTTTCCGTTGCCAGTTGGTACCGTAACGCGCACATCGTTTCCGTCTGCCGATTATCGATAAGACACGACGGAATCGGAACGGACCACCACCATTATTACCATCAAGGCGTGAGTACCGTTTACGACCAATCTATTGTTGAATCGACAATATTGTTAAAATAATATGATGAACAAAACGTAATTTTTACGTCCACGATAGTCGACGTGTCGGCCGTTACATAAACGGTGCGCACCGGTTGTTGGGTATGATATCTCTTATCGCTGAATTAAAATGATAAGCGTAGATTTTCTTTTCGTGTGATAAGAGATAACAGCGCGTGGTAGTCGATAAGATCTTCGCCGGGACGATTATCAACGTCCCAAGCTTTTCTTCTCACGTATGCGCCAGGACTTAAATCACGGCCTAAGAAAATAATCTTATGAAGTACCTGTATTACATCATAATTTCCTTACAAATATCACGGGTCAATAAAACTGACTTATACTTAGTAGCTTATTGAGGATATATTGAAGAATTTTAAACTACTTGTTGTGGATTATTATCATTATATTATGTTAACTGTAATTTTGTAATGATAAACATAACAATTGTTTACTTACAAATAACCAGTGGACATACCGATCGTAATGTGATCTTATACTACGTGTAGTATACATAAATGCTATGTATTATGTATTTATTATTAAAAAAATACGAATATTGAATATGTTGTGTACGCATCATTATTTACGACTCTACTCTGGTCTGGTAGCCGGTGGCCGGTGGGTATAGAAATCGTTGATAAGAAACTATGTTTTTATATTAAGAATCCCAAGCGTATGCGTGATAAGGATTCAGAATGTTGTGAATGTCCGGCGCTGATCCAAATTCCAATCGTGTGTTGTAATGGCGAGAGATCACGTTCTCGAGTAAACAGCTGATGATCGTTTGCCGGCGTGCTGTGTGTTGCAGTGTCTTCGCCGCGTGAAACGCCGATTTTACGCGTTTGTAATGTTTGTATAATGCACCTATTTGAAAAATATAAAATCGCTATTTTTTATGTTTCGATCTTTCATTATTTCTATACCATTATAAGTATTTAGATCATATTATTAAATTCTAACATGTCATCGTTCGGCCATTCTTGTGTAGGTATATTCTGAAAATATTCAACTTATAGATGATACAAGATATGAAGGTAGTATAGGTACTAAGGTTAGGTTACCTACATGTGATATGCTATAGTAACTTCAAGTTATGTTTAACGTGAGTCGTAAGGTATTTTTATGCGTGTAGCGACACTTATTAACGCTTAATAATGTTTATTAATCGCAATTCACAATTCACATTATTTAACCTGATTCCCCGCTGACAATATTTTTATACTGTTACATCGTCGTGATGATCATAACAGTGATAGTTTTTGAAATTTTTTCTATGTAAATATATCAGTTGGGGATTACCTATAATAATGCAATTATTATTTCTCTCCAGGTGTTTAATTATTTTTTTCAAATGGTTATTTCATCTTTTAAAAGGACGTTACATCCGCTTGTGTTATCTACCTGTCTCCGTCTTCCTAATGCATAATAATTTTAACGTTCAAAATAATACATTTTATACCTAATATTTGTTTTCTTTATCAGACCTACGTGTAACATAGATAAAACGCTTTCGTGTAAAATCGTTTTTATAGTTTTTAAATTACGTATCTTAATCTTAGATCTTAAATACATCTATTTCGAAAATTATAGAGGAAATCGTCTTTGAGGGTTTAATATACATATCGATTTTAATTTTTTTATTATTTGACGTTGTATTTCTGTGGTTATAGTTTTTAAGAAATCTTGTATTAATAATTTCAAGCATTTTGCCAAGATATAAAAATTCTATCAACATTCAACATAAATTAAAAATTAACATTAAAAATATTAGTTATAAATAGATAACAGATTTATGTGCAAATACATGTATATATATATATATATTTATATATGAGCTTTTTGAAATCTAATGATAATTGTTCCAGATTTAGATTCATTCTTATTAAAATAACACTAATTTGATTTTGCATATTTTACAGATTTCAACGTTTTTACCTTATTTTGCACATTTTAATGCATATTTTTATTTTCATCATGTATATTTTACGTCTTATATTTTTACATTTTTAACCCCACACAATATCGACTAAATTACGACCGGACGTTATCGCCAAAGTTGAGATACACCATATCCAACACAAAAATAAATTGTATTATATAATATATATTTCTTATAATTTTTGAGCCATAATAGTTAAATACTTGAAACTAATAAAAAAAAAATATAATATATATATGAATTCATGTTATATGAATCTAGTTCAATTGTTCCACATACGCCCCAATCAGTCAGTAAACGTGCATTCGTGCGTTCGTTACGTGTAAAATTATATGTAAATCATGCCAATTTTTATTCAATATTTTATAGATTGAAGATAAAGAAACTTAAAGAACTTTTAGTGAAGACAACAAAATGCTATTTTTAATATTTAATTAATAAATACATAAACAAATATTTAATTTTAACATAATTTTAAATAAAATATTTTTGATTGAATTTTAAGTGCATATTTGAGGTTTTTTTGTGCATTTAAATCCTCCTTCTAATTATGATGCACATGGCTTATTTTTTTTTAACCATATTTTTGTTTACATTCTAAAAAATGTAACCAATAAAAACTACTGTTTAATATTTACTCTCGTCTAATTAAAAATGTAGATGAATGGTATTTACTAGAGTCGTAATTTAAAAAATGTTAGCTGTGTACGCCTTTATATATTCTGCTATTCTAAACTTTAAATACTTTAAGTTAATTAAGTAGATATCTACTGATTCAATATAGATACATCATGAATAAAAATTTTCAGAAAAATATTTTACTACAAGAATGTAAGTTTCAATAATCACGAAAAAAAAAAAAATTTAAAAAATATTCTTTTAACATAGATTTTTTGAGAAAATGATTGTTCCGTTATAAAAAAATATATATTTATATATATATACGAATACATATACATATACAATAGGTGTTTTATAAATGTCTGTTAGTGTGTATGTGTGCATGTATTAGCCTATTGACTATCATATAAAATAAAATTGCACTATCATTTCGTCATAGATGACTGCAGCGGCCGCAGGAGGATCGGCAGCCACAGTTGCAAAGATGAGGTCGACAACTGCGGATGATGACAGCGGCTGTAGAATGAAAGCGACAGACCTATGGGTAGATGTTAACGGCGTGGCTACTCGAGTGCTTTGTTGGGGCCAGCCGATCGACGAGGACAACAAACATGAATTAAAACGAGTAGTACTATGCGTGTGCGGCAACCCAGGAGTAACAGAGTTCTATGAAAAATTTTTGCAGGAAGTCTATCGTGTCCTCAATGTTCCTGTCTGGGTATTATCGCATGCAGGTACAAATTTAATTTTTTATTATTTTACGTTTTTTTTAATTTTCAACAAGGTGCTTGGTATTTTCGCAATTAAATTATTTAGTAAAACAGTGTATATTAACTATTATAATATAACTAAATTATTATTATAATCATTTTAACGTAAGTCATCTATTCAAGTATACCCCTGAAATATTTATAATTTTTAACTTCGAATTAACGAATAAGAAAACTTTAAAATTGGTGCCTAATTGTGGTTTCTTTTAAACATATTGATATTCATCAAATAATAATTAATTCTAAGATTATTATTGATAAAGATTTAATTTATTCTTAGCTGAATGAAAACAATTTGGAGTTTTGTGAAATAGGTATTTGTAGTTTATAAACTGTTTCAACTACAGTTGAAATGTATCAAAAACATAAATGCAGTTTTTCAAAAAAGTTTTTTATCAACAGAGCGCTTAAAACGGACTTATATTTACACTAGTTATTTTAAAATTTTAAGGACTATAAATATTTAAATTTTAAATAGGTATATTGAAACACTTATTTTTTTAGAATTGCATGGTAAATCTTTACATTTTCATTCATTTATAAATCTTGTATAATTAACTAAAAAGTATTAATCAATTTTACTAAAACAAATACACGTTTTACTTTACTGTATTTTTGAATGTATTATACACACACATATACAGTATCAGTTTATACTTACAGTATATTTTATTATCGTTTATGTATAATGTGTATGCATGTTTTTAGTTTCGGTATATATGGTTTAAAATTTATATTGCTCTTTAATTAGTTTATGAAGTAGGTAATAGGTACCTAGATTGTGTTTTATTTTTTTTATTTCATAATTTGTTTAATATTTTATACGCTATAAAGTAAATAAATAAAAAACACTAATTTGAATAGTTTATAAACTTCCATGTGTTATATACGACAATAAGTAGATATACAATATACGATAAAAATAAATAATAATAGTTGAATAACATGAATTTTTGTAGCACAATGACTTTTAAAATAATTAAATATGTTTACAACTGAACATAATATTATGTATATTGTATTTTCACCATTGAACAAAGCTGCATATGATATTACGTGAAAAATATTTAATTATACTTATATTTGCTTATATTTTCACTTCTTTTATTACATTGTTAAATGTTAAACAAATAATACATTTTAATAAACTTTATGTACGTACGAGTGCTTTATAAATTAATGTTATCCAAAGTTCAATGATTAACTTTTAAGATAACACAACTATTGTTAATAAAAATTCAATCTAGTCAAAAAAGTTCATTAGGTAATCAATATATTTCCTTCTTAGGCTATCATAGTAGCATAATATTATTATAAATTAAAATAATTTTTTGTGAAATGTTTAGTTTATAAATACTAACTATAATTAACTATTATTTTTTACTTATATTTAAATAAAATAATTTAACAAAATATTCTTTTTTATTAAACTTTTTATTAGATTTTTTTGATTAAATTATCTGCGTATCATATTATTTTAATGTAAAAACATACAATTAGTAAACATATAATTAGTGCATTATAAAAATAACATCTGTTACTTTATTGTCATTGAGCGAAATTCATGTTATAGCCTTTTCATAGTTATTATATTATACAATATAAGTATAAATTGTTATTAAATGTATAATTTTTAATTTGAAGCAATCTATTAAAATATTTATTAAAAAATCTTTATTTATTAAATTTTATCATAAACACATCAAATTATTATTAATTTCCTGATTTGCAAGTTCTATTTAAAAAATGTATAATATTAACTTCATTATCTTCAGTAAAACCTATTTCATAATTAAGTTATCACGTGGAAATCTGTCCAAATTACTCATGTAGATTTGTTTATTAATTCATTAACTATTATTATTATTATGGTAGTTTTCTTAAGTTTTTAATTAATTATTAGTTTGCAATTAGCATAAACTTAGGAGCATTTTAGTTTTATAATTTTTATAATTATAATTTATTCATTTATGTATTCAGTTAAACACTTCAAAAAGTTAATTATACTGCATGTTTTTTTATTTTCTTTATTAGCTCTATAATCCAACTTGTGTTCACTAGTATATTTAATTTTAATAAATATTAATAATTTTTTTAACATTTATTTTTACATTAAAAAATTTGTTTTAGTTTATAATAAATGTAAATTAATTAGGATGGGGTGACCTATGGAAAAAATGTATGGAATTTCAAGCAGTGGGAAGTTGAATTTTAGTCAACTATGTAATAAATCACGGCACTAATTGTATTAAAAATCTTAGAGGGCCAGTGATAGAATTTTAATAACTATGAAAATTAATATTTTTATCCAAGTGAGCTATAATATTTAAACATTTATAATTTTAGGTCATGAAGTTCCGCCTTCGAATTTGGGACTTACAATCCCTGACCCTAAAAAGTATCCTGATCTATACACGCTAAAGGGACAAGTAGAGCATAAATTACGATTTATCGAGAAGTATGTGCCAGATAATTGTGATCTATATTTAGTGGGTCATTCAATCGGTTCGAAAATTATATCAGAATTGCTTAAGGACAGTGCAATGGCTCAGAGATTGTCTGTTAAACGTTTAGTGTTCCTGTTTCCCACTCTACAAAAAATGCGTGAGACACCAAACGGGCGTAAACTTATATTTACTACATCCAACTTTCTATCCATCACAATATTTTTATCTTGGGTAAGATATGATAAAAACAATTATTAAATTTTACTAGCGTAGTGTTTTTAACGTTTAATTTTTACTTTATTCATAGTATATTATATTGGTATAATATTATTATAAAATAATGTATATATTAATTAATATATACATTATATTAAATTCACTATTACATTAATATTGAATTTCTTAATTATTAGGATTAGTTATTGGTTAATATAATATTAATAAACTATAATATTGATTGCATTCCTAACATTGTAGAATTAATAAGATGTAGAATACATTACAGATTTTAATTTTGTACGAACATATCAATATGCGTTATAAAATGATGGTTCAAAATAATTAGTAGGCATATTAATTAATTCTTTCGATAGATTTTTGTTGTTTCGATTATTAATATACATATAATCAATAATCATAATAATAATATATAATTATATATATTATATATTATTCTATATAATTTATATAATCACTTTTCATGACAGAAAAGTGTATCGAACATAGAATAATACATGAAAATTGCAATTTACATTATAAACTAACTTCTTATTATATAAAAGTATATACGTCTGATAAACTCGTTCATATAAAGCAGGCATGTCAAACACTCGGCCCGCGGGCCGCATGTGGCCCTCAGCACTTTTTTTTTTATGGCCCGCGGCTACCAACATTAATGGACAAGAAAAAATGAATAATAAAATATTAATGCCGTGTCACAACTTATCTTAGATTCTTAGAGAATGGTTTGTTTGGTATACATTATTACTCTGTCTTATCTTCTGATAAGATAACCTTTTTTTATTTAGTCGTATCTGCTGTGTTTCGTAAACGTAAAGAATAAAATTGAAAAATTTGTAGAAAATATTTGTTTATTTTTGTTAAATTTTCATGTGCGGACCGCATCGAAAACTATTCATTTTATTTGGCCAACTTGATACTTTGAGTTTGACATGCCTGATATAGAGTATAGATATTATAACTTTGTAATATTTGAGTAGGTTTACAATCAAAGGGTCATAAACATCTGGCTTAATACTGGTTTTGGATTTTTAATATGGATTCTAGAATATTATTGTTCGCATGAATTACTTTAAGCCCCTCGAATAGCGCTTAAAAATTCCTTGTCAGAAGAAGCCGGTAAAATCGGTTTTGGTGTCCGTAGCACGTTCATATACAGTATAGACATACATAGCATGATTTTCATTAAGATACCACCTGGCATTTAAAACTTGAACATCACATGATATAAATTAATTCTTTAATAGAATTTTTATTTTTGAAGTACATTTCTGGTTCGATAAAATTCCAGAAAATTAAAAAATGTATAATACCAAGAACCCAAAATTTTTTATTTACTTAAAAAGTTCATATAACTGTTGAAAATATTAAAATGTTTTTAAATAATATATACACATATGTGTGTGTGTGTGTGTGTGTGTGTTTAAAAAAATAATAAGAACAATTTTTATACTATTAAGTCTGGGACGTTTCTTTAAAATTTTTGATGTTAAAGTTAAAAATAATTCTGATATATAAACAATAATTATTTAATTTTGTTGATTATTCCTCATTGAAAACTGATAAATAAACATTTTTCTTATACAGTATTAAATTAATTACATTTTATAAGTTAAAATATTATGCAATATTGTTATATTTATTTTATTTAATACGACTTAATATTTAATAATAAACAATATATTAATATATATTATAATACTATAATTTTATAGTATAAATTAAAGTTTATTATCATATAGGTAATACCTGTAATAAATTTATTATACGTTGCATTATTGAAAATCATAATATAGTTGTTATTATTTTAAATAGTTTCCTTTATATATTCTTGAATAATTTCGTCAAAATAAAATAATATTAAAAAAAAATAAACTTATATTTTACATTAAAAATCGAAATTTGGACGATTAGATTTTGTGTTGTAAGATTATTGGAGTGGTGTGGTACGGGTATCCCCAACAAAATTCATTTACGTAAACTTAAAATACTTATAACTATTTATAATAGTTATTACTCAAAAAATACTTGTTTGGATTTAAATTTGTATACATCGTATTACTTCAAAAAATATTCTGGTATAAATATGAATTAAAAAATATACGTTGTATTTAATAAAATACAAAACTTAAAAAAGTATTAATTCTTAAAAATTATGTTGTTATATTTCAACCTAGAAATTATGTGAAACAAATATTTTCAAAAACATTAATAGATTTTGAAATAATGAGTGTTCAATAAAAGAATCACCCAGTATATTATTACATGTTATATTTCATTATACATAAACAAAGTTTTTAAATTATATGAATATTAAAAAGAAAAATTGTATAATAATTAATTGGGTTAGTAAGACTACGTATATGGGTTATAACTTATAAGTTATGACTAATGATAAATATAAAGGTACACATCGGTAAGTAACATAATATATTATGAGGAATTGGCAATAAGTATTAATTATGTTTACGTTTTCAACTACTAATCTTATGATATTGTTAGAAATATAGGTACCTATAGGAAAAAATTAATTTTTTTACTCGAGTTTTAAAACACCGATAGCATATTATAGTTTAAAATATAACCTATTAATAGTTTAAATATTTAATTGTTCAAGATAAAAAAACCTATTTATTATAATGCTTAAAATAATTTAAAAATTTTAATTTATTTAGATTTTTATTTCATTTCCGGCTTTTATCAAAAAATTTTTGGTAAATGTAACACTATTAATCATGGAAGGAAGGTTTGTCGATGACTATGTTATAAGGTCAGCAGTGCATTTGGTTCATCCAATGGTGTTACGCAACGTATTTTCAATGGCATTAGACGAAATGGATAAAGTATACGATTTGGACTGCAAGGTTTGTTGTAATAAATTTACCTATTTACGTGTCTGGTAGATTATATAGAATAAAGGTTTTACCAAATTAAACGTTTTGAATTTTCAATTAAATTTAGTAATATTTTCTATCAATTGACAAATAGAATAAAAAATTGAATTACATTATCTAAAATCTATTAATGTTCTTCTCGCGTAGATAAAATGTACACTGTTGCATAAACCGCATAGATGTAGAAAAGCTTATTTAACTGTTCAACAATAATTTAAAAATTGTTCACCTTTAAAAAATTGTATGCTTTATTAATACACCGAGTTAAAAACGTAGACAATAAAAGTGCCTAATAGGATTTCTGAGAATTCTATGAAGAATCTCGATTGTGTACTTCGCCATCTTCATTTTTTTTTTTTTTTTGACGTGTTGAAAAGAATCATTACAATAGATAGTTGATGATGAATAGAAAACCCGAAATGATTGTTAGTTTACGGTTGAACAAAATTATTTATATAAATTATAAGTAGTATCTGAACAGTCGTCTATATTTTATTCAAACCTACTAAAAAATAGCTTAAGTAATATTTTATAATTCTTCTTTTTACATATTATAGGAAGCCAAAAAGATTTACGTCCCATGTTTAGGTATATAATACTTTGCCGCCGTTTAAAAAAATTGTATCTTAGAGATAAATATATATCAGTACTTATGAGAACTAATACTAACGTAGTTTTCCTTTTTTGTGGGAGTTCAAATAATAATAAAAAAAGAATATAATCATATAATATAGTAAACATATTTTTTAAATTCTAATTAAAATATTATATTAATTTTTTTACAATGTTGATTTGTGTTTCCAAATTGTATTATTTTTATTATTAGTAAGTAGCAATAATTTAAATTTATGATGATGTTATATATAAATCATAAATTTATTGTAATATTTTATTAAAATAAGTAATAACCATGATAACAATGTAATGTGAACTTACAGATTAATTAAATAATTTCTTTAAATACGTACGGACCTATGTATAAAAACTAACAATTTACTAATTTACAAATAACTAGTTAATTGTTAATTGAAACTTATAGTTCTTATGTAGCCATGCAGTGTAATTACTTGAAAATTAATTATAGCTACTATAGATTTATAAGAAATATATAATATATTTTCACTTTTTCATACATTTAATATTAATGGCATTTTTTGTTCATTAATTTATTAGTAGTGTGGAAAAATTATAAATTATTAAAAGTCAACACTGTTCAATAAATACTCTGCTCCTTAATGAAAATAACCAATGATAATAGTCTTACACCTATACATTAACCTGCAGGAGATCGAAATTCTAGAATACCCGTGTTTCTAAAACAATGTATTTTAATCATTATTGTAATACGTCTTGCGTATAGTAAGCAACAAGAATTTTCACTGTTCTTAATTTCGTGAAATTATATAGGTAAGTACTTAATATTATTGACGTGATTTTACAGCCGTTGAAGGACAACGCGAAAAGATTGCACATGTACTTCGGCAAAACCGACGATTGGTGTCCGACGTCGTTTTATGATGATATTAGCAAGTGCGTACCGGAAGCAGAGTCTGTATTGTGCGACAAAGGCTACCAACACGCATACGTAATCAATTATTCCGATGAGATGGCCGGCATCGTGTGTGACTGGCTCCAACCCGATCTAGGAGACGCTAAATCGCACTGATTTTACATATGATAACGTCATTCATATCGAAGGTGTCCACCAGCTCACTGCACTTAAAAACAATTTTGTCTTACAAATCATGGTGTTTTTTTTTTTTTATCAACCATTGTTTTATCAATGTCTTTTTGTACTTACCTGTGATATTCTTCTAGTTTGACATGCCTCACCTTACCACGAAACTTATAAATAAAATCGTAAATTATTAAAATATAATATGTATAATCAGTATTTTGTTTATATTGCATCGTATAAATATATAGTTTAAAATAATAACTATAATATAATAAATGACTACATAAACGACGTGGTATACCTTTATTTGTCAATTAATTACCTCAGTACCTATATAACATTCTGTGTAGTACCTACCTCTATATAATATTGTTTATAGATACTTACATTTTCCGTACAATATTATAATATAACATAAGTACGTATGACTCTTCTGCGTTTCATAATGTATAGACAGTAGGCACTATTTAATGTAATATTATTATAATACAACGACTGCCGCGTGAATCCAAAAAAGTGCTTCATATTCTTACGACCGTTCGACAGATGGATAATGCATACACGCATACGTAAATATAGTGTGTACTGCAGTGTACTTATGTATGTGTGTGGACATGCTGGCGCGTGTTTTTAAAAACAAGGTCATGGGAAATGGGAATAATCGATTCCATCGCACGCGCTTTTACGTGCACACATCCCCTATTGCTTCCTCATCACCGAGTTCAACGATTCGGTGGTGGTGGTTTTTATTGCACGTTTTTTTTTTTTATTTTATTACGTATCCGCGTGGCGTGACGCCGCGGTCGGCAGCAAAAGCCGTTTTGGAGTTCAGTTTTGCGACCACGTCCGGTCATTAAACAATTCGTCGTTTCCGCGCGTGTATATCGCGGTCCGACCTATATTATTATTTTATACAATATAAATTGATAATTATATTTTGTAACATCAAATAAACACAATATCTATTATAATGGGTAATTAAATAACTGTGTGCATCATGATTACGACAAGCGCCTCTAAAATCCAACGTCCATGAGACAATCGCGGTATTTTCAACGTCATATTTATTACAGCTGTGTTGACGATCCTCGTTCAAGTAAGTATGTTAAATTTATGTATATATTTATTGGTATATACGGCAGTTTGTAGGGTAACGTTAGTTACTATTTTAATATTTCATGCATAACTATGTATAAACTCGTGTATATTTTAATTCGAATTTTAAAATATCCTTTTCAGTTATCTACAGTACTCATAAATAGAAAAATTTACTATTGCCTAATATTGTAACCATATTATTAACATTTTAACTTTTTATTTAGCTTTAAAATAAAAAAGAATTAACATTTAATTTCGCAGTCACCGGATAAGTTAATGGATTACGTTGAATTATTATGTAATGACTAATGACAAACCTACTGATAATATCGGTAACTAACAAAAACACGTTTAATAAGTATATTTTTTGTTATACTCATAAATTACCGAATCAAATGTATAGATACAATACAGCTCGAGTGTTGCAATTATTTAAATCTATAACTTAAAGTTCATTATAGTAAATGCAAGTTGCAAGACACGTGTTCAGTACTACCTTGCAGTTAATTATACTGCATTATTATATTTTATTATTTATTATACATAGCTATTATATTCTGCAGACTGCAAGTTGGTAATTAACACAACTTTAGGTTTGTTTATAATAGTGTATACCAGGGGTCACCAATAAATATTTTTAAAAATCCACATCAAGAATTTACATATTTTTAACATATCTTAAGTATTATTTTAAAATTTGATGTAATGAAAACATTATTTTTTATTTTATTTATTATTTACTATTGTTTGTAAACATTAAGAACATAGTTAATATTACAAATATTTTAAAATATTTTAAATAAAAATTCATAAAATTAACTTTTTATTATAAATACAATAAAGATAGAAAATTATTCAATAATATTACAAATAAATAAAAAAATTAAAATTAAAATTGATTACAAATACAATAACATTTATAATGTTTTCGTAGTATAATATTATGTTATTTAATGCGGGCCGGATAAAATTTGTTCGCGAGCAAATTTAAAATTTGATGACCCTTGGTGTGTACTGCATAGTACTACACTTCGTGTTCAATGTAAAAAAAAAATAATTACATTCATAGTTATTAATTATTACATCTCAACCACATGTTTTTATTAACACTAAATATTTACAAAAGAACGTTTTAATTTTTCTAAATACTTTTTTTTATGCATATAAGAAGTTCATTTTAAATTAAACTGTCATTTTAAATACGAATTTGATTGGGAACGGGAAAACAGTGCGTTTTGATAAATTTTGATGACCCCAATTCTCAACATTTTTTCCTTAAAAATCAATCTATAACTCGATTTTGTAAACTTTGCCAAAATTACTCTTCAGATTTCCATCCCTCAAATATTTTCTGATATAATAATATATGGAAAATTATAACGAAACTATGTATTAAAAAATGTATTATGTATTTCCATACTACTATAGTTATTTTTCTTTGTCACCCAAGATTAATTGACTTTGTATAGTATGTACCTTTGATGATATACTAAATAATACGATAAGCATTATGTATTTATATGATACAATAAATTCACATTTTTGAATTTCCATTATTGTTTTAAATTATAAAAATTTACATGAACTACACTTTAAATTACAAATAAATAAATAATATTTTGTTTTAATTAACTATAAAAATGGTCGGTAGTCTGTATGTTAGCAAAATGTGCTTAAAGCCATATTAATAAAATATAGTTAAATAGTTTATAATATAATCGATTAAAGTACTTTATTTGTCCTTAAAGGTTTATTGATTTCGTTAATTATGTATTCGTTTTATTGTGGATACTGGCAGTTCTGTAAAGATACACATTATGAAATGGTGTAAAGGTATTGCAAATTATTCCGGTTACTTACCCCATTTTTAAAATATAAGTATATTAATATCTACCAGCTACCAATTATAATTAATAATTTATTTTATTTTATTACGTATCTATAACTTATTAGGCAGTAAAGGAAAAATGAAACGATTTCAGTATGTGGGACATTAAATCAAACACTTCTCATTTGAACGATTTGATTGACCGTAAATGCAAAGCCAATTTTAAAATGATGCAAAAAAATATACGAAAGTTAAAAATATTTAATTGATCTCTTTTTAGACGATAGTTTTTTATAATTGTACCTTATTAAGACCATCTTATACCTCTAAATGACCAACCAAAAACTATTCAATATTTATAAATTAAGATATGTTACATTGGTAATTGCTACATATAGTAGTATTTAATTTCCTGACAACTGACAAAGCATTTAGTTATTAGATAAAATATTTTACATAATGTTTATTGAATAAATATAAAAACTAGCTTTATTATAAAGGTAGTAAGTTTTGAATAGGTGTCTCGCCATTGAGCTTTGAACCATTGATTAGACAAGTTATATGTGGTTATGCATTAGATAATTTAATTTAAACATTAAAATTGTATTTATACAAAAATCACTATACCTATATGTGCAAAAAATGATTCCAAGCAAAGGAGATGAATGAATTAGCACCTATTATTAATAACAATTAATTGCATTACCGTTTAATATAAACTATACTTATATTATTACTATTATTATTATGTAGTGTATTTTATTAGTACAATTGGTTGGATAATATTGTATAGTATAACAAGCTTATATAAATCACAACCAACGTATCGTAAAATAATGTGAATAATAAATTCTAGGTTTAGTATAGCTTAAATTTAGTCTAAAAATGTTTAAAACTGCATTATGTATACACAGTTATAAGTATAATTAATAGTGGAATATTTGAAGTTTTTATTTCGGTTAATATTATCCTGAGTTCAATAAAATAAATATTACACGAAATAAGTCAATTATTTAAAACCAATGAGTAAATACCTATGCGTATTACACCTATAGGTAATAAAAGTATATTATATTTTTTTAAGTTTATCATTTAATATTATTTATTTAGCGATTAGAAATACAAATAATATCTCCTATTATATGAAGAATAAAATAACCAATCAACTCATACTTAGAAACTATAGTTATACATAATAAATATTAAATCTGAATAAAATGTATAATTTTTTTAATAAAGTTGAAATAATATTTTTTGTTTGATATTATTTTTTTATTAAAATAAATTACCTAAAAATCTATATAATTTACATATTATAACAAAATAGGAAAAAGAGATAATTAATCATAGATACAGTAAACTTATGGGTCGTGGGTGGGTAAATCGTCCAATAACTGTTCCTAGTATTTTTGATTACCTGAATTTTGTTAAAAACAATTTTTTTCGATTATTTTTAAACCATTTTATTTACTTGATTTTTGACTTTTGTTATAGCCTATTGGTTCCTTTGTTACAATAAATTACTTGTATACTGTAATAATTATAGCAATTTATTATTAACTATACATAATGTCTTTAATTTTCGTAATGAATCAAATCTTTGAAAAAATGTATTTACGTACTACATGTGGGGTCGCCCAAACACTAGGTAACTATAATAATCCATATTATTTCCTTACATCCTGCTGACGCACGATTTATTTTAACAACTTACACGTGTCCTTTGATTAAAAATCACAGTTTATCGTAGTAAGTATCATGTTACTTCGTTTGTTATATTGAAAATGTATAAAAAATGATTGCAAAATATAACATTCTTACAAAACACAGCAATATTTTACGTAGTATTTTAATATTATGAATACATTCAACGTTTGTTAGCCACGTGTCATATAAATATGATGTGTAATTTTCGGGTCATACTGTGTTCTCTAAGCGTTACACTCATTGTAAACAAAGACTAGTTGTATTAACCGACATCGCCTGAAATGTAAATTGTTTATTTTAAGAAAATTGTACATTACGATAAAAATCAAAGAGATATGAATGAATTCTTATTTCACTACTTAATTATCAGGGGACAGGAATTGAGTCAGTTGTAGATACTTTGGTAAAAAAAAAAAAAAAAGTTGTAAACATTTGAAAGGTGGTAATGATCGGATAAAAATTGTGTTGTGATTGACCAGTTTTTAACCCATGCTAACCTTTGGTGTATACTACGTAGCACGTAGCCTATGTGGCTATATCCTTTAAAAAATGATTTACAACCAACTGAACCAACATAAAAAAGCTTAATATTATTTAAAATCAATATAGTAGTTTGATAATTAAATGATAAATATAAAATAATATTGTATTGTACCATAAGTTTATAAAACTAAAATTTGCATGACAATCAATAACAATACTAAGTTACAAATGATGTTTATTATTGTAAGGGGTTATTATAAGACCTACTTGCTTTATGTTTAAATCGTTGACAGATGAACGGATAAATGTGTATTATTTGGCTTTCACATCAAATTACTATATAAAACATTATGTTATGTTTGTTATTTTAGACGAACTTGGTTGCTGTTATTTGGTATGTCCTCAAACAATGAACCTACTTGGAGAATATGCAGAAAAGCAGTGTGGATGTTGATAAAAAATGTTAATAACTTAGCCAATTCCGAAGCTTTACTAAACCGACAAGAGAATGACCTTCATATTGCAAGCGGCAAATGCTTCATTTTATTACTGGTCAGTAATTTTTATGATACATTTTTTTTTTCTTTTTTAATAAGTATGTTCTCGAAGTTACTATTTATTTACCTTTTATATTTTTTCTTCGTAGAGTATTTTATTTTTATCATTAATTGATGATGTAACTAATCGTTCTTTCCCTGTACATTTTTTGTTTTTGAATTCCATATCATATTATAGTACCTACTAGTAAATTACCTTATAGTAAAACAATCGATATTTAACTGTCCTATCATAATACGTATATATTATTAACTATTCTAATAAAGTTTAAATAAAAGTAAACGATATTCATTGTAGTTTATAACCATTAAAAATATAAAATTTAATATAACAAATGGTTTTTTTTAATTTTATGTGCGATTTAGTTCAATTATAGTTGAATTGTATTCAATACATTTTTTTTTTCCGTTATTTGGATCTAATTGAAAGATTTTATTTTAATAACAATAAATTATAATACACGATTGGAAAATTAATTCAAGTTCAAAGAAATATTTTTCATACAGTAAGACCAAATTTTATAATAATTGAAACCTGGTAAGTAAGTAATTGTTTTAATTAGTCAACGAGTATCTAAATATTTTAAATAATTTCATCTTAAGCAATTTGTATATTTCATTGATAAACAGAATTAAATCTGAAAAAAAATTCGTTAAATACACTTTCAAAAAGTAGTAGACAAAATCCTCAAAAGACCAAACATGTATGATCTGCAGGTATACTTTTAATGTAGGTATCATGATAATATTAATTTACTAATAAAATAATGTAGTAAATGACCTGGGGAACGTTCATATTGCTTAGCGGGCGTTGATGTTTACGTTTCTTCTAACGTGTCTGGGTTTCCCGTAGACGGCTATCCAAGCGCCGGAAAAGTCACGACTGGAATCCGCGCAGGCCGAGTTCAAGCGATTTGAAGCGCGGTGCGGCGCAATGTTGGACGATGGTGGTTGGTTGGGGTTGGTCAGGCGAAAACTACAATTTTCTTCCGTCACCGCCACGGGCGTCGACTACTACGACGGACAGATTGCGCTGGCTGACGTCACCTTATGCATAGTCGGACTGATGGTCGTCAAGATAGTGAACGGATATAACGTCGGTCATATGGCTACCGCTAAAACGGTTTACACACTGCGACGTGCCTGGAAAATGTATCAGCAGTGTTACGCCTCTATACTGGACGTCTACCGCACCCTGTACGAACTGGACCCCGGTCAGCAAGTTAACCACGATTTTTACTCGATATACGTATACCACGGTTATTTAATTTTAATAGCTGATAACCGTGACTTATATACCTAATACCTATGTAATACCCATTGGGGAACACCTCATTCACGAGCATTTTTTTTTTTTACTTTGTTGTGTGCATCAGACGAAAACGCTCCGCGGTGGCCGCCGGTTTTGAAACGCAGACAATCTTCATCTGCCACCTCGTTGGCTTCGACGTCGAACGTAGGAAGTCGTATGTATCGCTCGGCTACCACATCGTTTGAAACGATTCGTCAAGACGGGTATACGTACAATAATTTATTTATATTATTCAACAGTGATTATCGTGAACCGGGCCAAAATTATATTAAACAGTGTAGGTAGTTTTCTTCAATAATTAAAAATTTCATACATTTCTTAAAATAATATATATTGCTCGCAGTTCACGAAAACAAGAATCATTTTCTAAACCTATTCTGTATAATATGATGTCTAAAACTCGCCTGTTTAGTCTACTATATAGTATAATAGGTACTTTTACTTTATATTGTAATTTTTATTACTATTTACCAGTAGGTATATTAAATACTTACTACAGTGATTATCACTAATTTGTTTAACTAACTTATATTACCGTAAAAAAAATAATTCTTCTCAACGATTTTAAATTTGATACAAAGTTAATTTTTAAATTAATCATAATAATATGTTTGAGTTCAGTTAAATATTGTTGTTTTTCTTACAGTGTAGCAAATGGTATGTCTAAAGACATAGTTAGATTAATGGCAGCGGTCAGTGTGGGATACGGTGCTTTTAATTTGATTTTATCATTAGTTTCACCAATGATGATCCCTCTAATTGGAATGTTAGGTTTTCGTGGAAATCGCCAAACCGGTCTAGACGCTTTAACGTTTGCCAAAAATGGACCTGACGTACACGCACCGTTGGCATGGTAATTATAACGTTAACATTTTTATTTTTAACTAAAAAATTACTAGATAGGTACTCAGGGCAGATATTTAACATACATACAGGATATGTGTTTGTATAAACACTTTTTATTTTTACTTTTGAAGTAGAAAATTTAGTTTAATCTTAAATACTGATAACAATTTATGGTGACTAATTTGAATTTGATATATAGTTTATAATACTTTGAGAATCAAAAGTAGAATAATCCCAGTACTACACTTCAAAATTTCTAAACTAAAAAAAACCAGGGTAAAATGAGAATATATACGTAATTCAAAATGGGATTTTTTTTTATTGTAATTTAGTAAGAAACCTACTATTAGTTCCACTTATCTAATTAAAATCAGATTAATAAATATGAATAAAATATAAAATAAATAATATCCTTGAAAATAATAGAATAATAGACGTTTCTTTCGCTTAGAATCATTTTATTTCATACATTTATCATTAATTTCAAATTTAATACATATATCACAGTGGTCTATAACTATTGATTTTATAATTTATTATAAAATCAATACTAGAACTCATTAAGATAACACACATGAAACATATTATGCATAACAGATTGATATTTCAATAATATTGCATTTTAATTTATGTACAATGTACATACAGGATGATTTTTAAAATTAAAAATCAATGCTATATCTAGGTTTAAAATGTATTGTTTTTGTATATAATGTGATGCGTATAGCTTTCTATTATACATATATAGTGGTTTGTAAAATCAAAATATAATCTTGGTAAAATAGTCGCATGTAAAAAAGTTCTTAAATAATGTAAACAATATTTTAGAAAAGGTTTTAGACTATTTTAAGTTAAATAAAAAATCCAAAAAATTATAATTTAAAAATAAACTTAAAATTTAAGCACACAATAAGTTGAGCGTACTTAAAACCTCGTTCTATATAAGTATTAAAAATACTATAAAGACCTTTTTAAAGGATCTTAGAGTTGACAATAACCCCGGGTGGCTCTTTTTATATGAGCATATTACATAGATACTTACACATAAAATATTTTATAATTTAATCATAATTTTTTTTTTTTTTTATTAATTTTGTTATTTATATTCACCAATTTGTAACAAAGAGTTAGAAAGCTCTGCTTTTTGTAGGTATACTGAACGCTGTTATGATATTATTCTTTAATAATAGAATTTACCCACTTTAATTAATTTAATTTATTTTTTCTATTTAATTAAACTACCTATATTACCTATATAAAATAAAATTCATTTTTCTGGTTTTTATAATGAATAATGATAAATGAAGACATTGTGGTACTAAATTCTGAAGACGTCTCTACTGCTTAATTGTAAGCGCCTAGATGATTTTTAAGTATTTATTAGGTTGATCCTGTCATGGTATTACATGATGGGAAACACAGATTACTTGTTCGACGGTCCCCAGTCTCGAGAAAATGAAATCTATGTCAAGGAATCAGAACAATTAATTAATAATCCGCCCGAAGAATTCCAAAACTCAACAACTCTGCAGTACTTTATCGGGCGATCGCTTTATCTCAAGGTTTGTAAAAATATGTAAACTAATACAGAGGTCATTAGCTTTAATTTTTCATGACTGTGCATAACTTTATTTAATTAATAAAATGTTCAATAAATTTTGACTGTGTCAGTAAATTTATACTCGTAGGGTGATTTAGAACAATCGATACAAGCGTACGAAATTGGATCAACAGTTTTAGTTGACAATTCTTTTATAAGTATGAAAACAATGTGTTTACATGAGTTAGGATTCATGTATGCAATTCAATTGGATTGGATTGCTGCATATAAAAAGTTTGCAAGTGTAGCAGAAGTGTGGATGAGGCAATATCATTATTTCATGGCTACAGGTAAAAACAATTTTTTACATTTATAAACAATTATTATTTCTCGTAATTTTTACTGAACTAAAATTTTAAAAATATACTTATTTCCTTAGAAAACTGAAAATTTAAAAAAAACATATAATATTGTACATCTGTACCTTAAACGATCTTTAACACAATGATCAGAGATGTATTTTAAATTTTTGTTTTTGATAGTATATATTTCATATTTTTAAATATTTATTCATATAATTATTAATTTATTAAAAATTGACAGTAAAATAGTCGATAGTATTTAAACTATAATTTTTTTATTATATATAATATAGTATAATTTTATGAAGTGATATCTATTTAAAATAATTTATACTATAAAACATAACAATTTACATAGATTATTAAAAAAAAGAAAAACATTTTTCTTTAAAATTTATCTTTTTGTCGTTTGTAGTTTAGTAAATACTGCTGTATGATGTATACAGTGTATATATTCTACGAAGTACAAATATGTATCCTAAAGGTACTGATATGTATACTGTATAATATCTAAGTATTTAGATTCCTTAGAAGATGGTATATAAGGAAGCCACTATAGTTTATTGTATGTATAAGTTATTCACACAGTTAATATGATTTAGTGTAGTGTTTTTGTTCTGTGATGTAGTTAAAAAATTGAAATATTCTAAAAATACAATGTAAGTCGAAATGAACAAATAAACAACTGAGAGATATTCCCATTTATGGTTTTCATTATGTAATAATAATTTATTATATAAACTTTTAAATTTTCAAATCGATTTGTATAATAAGATACAGTCTAGTGTTCTCCGTTTTTTGTTTTATAATTTTTATGTGAAAGTGAGCTTATAGAGTTGGCGTTCGAGTCAGGGAAATAAAAACAGCTGGAAAAGTCTAATTGAGGCTCTAAAGTTTTCAAATATTAAAGGATTTATTCATATCATACTGAGAAAATAATATATTCGTTTTAAGGAAAAAACTCAAAAAACTAAATTGTTTAGCAACATTATTAGCATTTTCTCAGTTGATTTCTCGGTCTATATTATAATTAAAAATATTTGGTTGCAAATTACTTTTGTAATAATTTTTTTACGTAAAAATAAAAATAAGCATTAAAACCCGGCATATTTTTAATAATTTTTTTTTGTCAAAACTAAAATATTTTGATCTGTATTTACGTACGGTTATAAAAAGTCAATACCTATATATTAGATATCTCCGCATAGTATATTAGATATTTTGAAAATAATTTGTAAAATATAGGTAAGTATGTAATATATTTCTTTAATGGAGTTGAAATTCAACCAAAACTTATAAAAGTTTTCAAAGTTTTTAATTTGATAAAACATTAAATCTAAATGAATAATTTGAAAACTTCTGCGTTAATTACGTTCCCTGGAGTTGCACGTCCTACCATCGTACTCGCCTAAATAGTTAATACATAGTGTGGTATAATAAAGTTATAAAATGAACTGCTGTAAATTCACGTTGAAAGTAAAATTATTTTAAGTGCTTAATTTATGAGTATTTGTAACTATTATTATAATTAGGTAGTGATTCGAGGATTTTTTTATAATAATGAAAAAAAAGGTTTGAATGATCGATTAATTAATTGAATAATATACATTAAATTCATATATTTTATAAATTTAAATAAAAGTTATTCAAATCACATTTTTTTTCTATAGTTTTTATTTTACACAAAAAAATGTATTTTATAATTTTGCAACGATGTGTGTACTTTATAATTTAATTTTTACGTCTTACGTCACCTTTAGAAACAATAAAAATAATTTTTAACTCTGGAGGCTGTTTATAGTAACAAATTTAATTTTGTTTATAGAATTCGAATTTCTAAGTAAACCAATCCCTGATAATTTACAAAAAATAATTAGACTAAAGCATTTAAAAAAAAAAAAAATAATAAGAGAAATAAATAGATTGTAATTAAAGTTAGTTTTTGATAAAATCGATTTCATTGTTTTATTTTGATTAAAAAATGAAAACCATAGAGACTTAAAATGTTTGATAACCGATAGGTCGTAATTTAATCTATTTTTATGGTTAGTACTACAATTACAGCAGAATGACTAGGTACACTATACTAGTTTAACTTTTGACGCGGATCCAAATAAGGGGAGCAAGGAGCGATAGTCTTACATTATAGACTGACGAATTTTAGAATATCTGTTTTCGGTAGCAAAATGAATTTAGTGAAATCTCCCTTAACAGACACCTCTATAAATAGAAAATATATGACATTTTTTCAAAAATGGGAATACTTATTTTTAAATGCAGGATACTCTAAGTAACAGACACTTTCATGGTTAAATGTTGATAACTTATATTGTGATTATTATTTAAGAATATTTTGTTACAGTAAAAATTTTACATATTATTATTCTTTTATAGTTTATCTTATTCGTCGTAGAAAATGGCTGTCTCACTTGGTAACTGACCTTGTTTTAAATAATAAATAATAATATATAAGTAGGTATAAAAACAAATAATATTGAATATAGATAATAAATATACATTTGCGTATCATTTTTTTGGATATACATATATAGTTTATTTTTTCATTTAAAGCAGATAAAATTTCAGTAACTGAGGTCTGAGAGTGTCCGATAATTAAAAATTTAACTATACATGATAAATATTAAAACGCATTATCTTACAGCGATTGCATTTCAGTAAAGTCCATTTTTATCGGTTGCCATCAAATGTTAATCTTATCAAACATTTTATGTTAGTAATAAAATATTGTATTTATTTATAGTAGGACTAGGTATTTGAATCGGCTATTTCATCCTACTATTTATATTAAATAAATAATTAATTAAAACAAATTTTTTGGTAAAAATAGAAATTTAATTAACATACGATACAATCTCATACAGTCGCTGTGACCATCGATCATCAACGTCAATGTGTGATTGTTTTATTTGAAAAATCAAAAATACGAAACAATTTCGTTAAATTTGTTCTTTGATTTTTAATTTAATAAATACAATTTTTATATTTTATTATTAACAATTATATATCATGTAAAACTAATTTAACTTAATTATACTAATTATTTTACTAATCTAAATGTAAAATTTTAATAATAATATTTCCTTCTTAGTTGACATAGTAGATATTTACACATATTTTTATCAGACTTTAGCTGAAATTTTATACAAGTTGTCCTCCCTTCCCCTTAAATATATTCTGGATCCACTTCTGCTCTAATTCAATCTTCTATGATCACAGTGATCCGTTGTTATATAGTACCATTGAATGAATTTAAAGTATTTCAGTTTTTGTAAGTATATTTTTTAGATAGATATACTTTTAAAATACTATTGCTTTAAAATAATAACATAAATTGAATTTAGAAAATTAAATAATAATATTTGAATGTCTCTTATATCCACAAATTAATGACTGTTCAATTTAGTAATATGTCTATTATAGTATTATTCATAGCTTTAACCGACTTGAATGTTATAATAGATTATGTTATATCCCATATAGTATAGTACTTAAGAATTCCACTCCAATTAATGAAACTTATAATTAAATAGTTGTTCGAAATTTGATTTATAAATTGTATGTATCCAAATGCTCAAAAAAACAAAAGACAAACTTTGGATACAAAAATTAAAAAAAAAATGTTGTCATTTAAAAAAGTTTAATGCAAAATCAACAAAAAATATTAAAACATTTTATTTTATAAAGACTTCAAATAAAAAAAATCATTAATGCTTTTCAGCATAGTGAATTTTTACTGTAATTACTTGTAAGATATTATGCTACGACGGAAATTACACACATTTGTAATTTTAAAAACTTATATAGTATTTCTGAGTATTTTATGGAACGATATCTGTTAATATTTTAAATTTTATATAACTTTTATAATTGTATAATACTATTATGTATTCATATATTCTAGCATAAATCTAACATGCCTTGAATTTTAACCAAGTTTGGTAAATTCCATGAATTTTTCTTATTTGGAAAAAATATTGTTGATACAAAACTCCTATGAGTAGATCTGCGTAGGAAAGACCGACTTGGTAATCTCTGTACTACTTACTTGATTTCGAAAAACTTTACATACATACCTCGATCCCCTAATCTGCATAAGCTACATATACGACTGAAAAAATTTCTGCTCTGGAAAATTATACGGTGAAGTAGGATTAAACTCGTGGCGCCATCTATTTGGTTTCTTTTTCCAGAAACAAAAAATTTGTAGGATAGGTATACGGAACCTTTTACTTAACTCATTTTTAAAATAAAGTCTGTGCTATTTACAATTATTAATTTTCTTTTTCGACGGAGTCGGGTGACACAGTTTGTATATTGTACCTATATATAATATAATATTGATATTATCCTAAAATCTAATTTTCTATGTTCAAGAACAAAATCGTAAGACCTAATAATAACGCATCACGTGTATGTTTATACATTTTATAGTGTGCGCAGGCGCGGCGGGCGATACAACTATGGCGGAGCTGATGAAACGGCGGGCTGATGAGACGATCAACGGCTGCAGGTTGGACGCGTGTCGGGGAATAATGTACAGCTTCATAGAGAGCAAGAGGACTAAGGTGGCCGAAGCGCTGCGGTGGACGGCGGCGGCCTCGAGCGAAGACGACGTCGACTGCAAACACGGCCACTTCCAGTGTAATCACTGCGACGGGCAGCGATACTGCCGTTTGATCGCTTACGAAGTGCTGTACGTCAAATACGGTGTGGCCAAGTGGCCGGTAGACACGTTGCACTCCGTCTTGTCGGGTAAGAAGCACATCGTTTTTCGTCTGCTGCATTTGAATATGCGTTTTGATTTTTTTACCGCTGCACCAGTTCTGAACGAATACACATTACGTGGATATCAGCTGCCCTTATAATTATAATATATGTATACTCAATACAGCTATTTAAAATATTTTTGTAATATTATTTTTGTACATATTATTCTGCAAAAGAGTTACAATTACGTATTTGTATTCTTTTATTATTTATTTTAACCGTGTACATTATGTTTGATTTGCTAAATGTCATTTTTATTTTTATTAACGAACCATAAAAATTTAAATATATACATGACTCAATACGCTGGAGTAGACGTATCCGAGTCGTATATTTGGCAATAATTCTCAAATTTTTTAAAGTGACGATTCCTCGAATTAGATTTTTAATGTCTTCGCATAAACTTAAAAATATTTTTTAAGTAAATTTTTATTAATATAATAGGTGTAAGTAACCTTTAATAATTAGTTGGCTATTACTATGACGATAACCACTGAATTATAATGATTAATGATATCATCATGTACATCATGTGAGATACAAAATCATAGTAATTAGTACAAAATGTCCGAGTTGCAGTATGTAATCGATATTATTAATGCAACAGAACGCAGGTCCTGTAAAATATTGACTATTATTATGACGTCCTTAACTATTTGTCATCGGATTCAAATATTGGAATAACTATTGATTTATTAATCTATTTTACCACTTACGGGTCATTAGAGAGGAGTCAACATTATGAAAAAACCTTCAAAGAATAAATATAATATGTATAAAAAATAAATGCTTCATATTAAATGGCAAAATGACAACGTTTTTATTAATGTGAAGAAGTATTACAAATTTAAAATTATAATAAATATTATTTCCCTTTATTATTATTTTAAATATAAAAATGAAACTATATTATTTGTTTTAACATAAATTCGAATTTATTTACTATATTTTTGAAATATACTTATAGTCAAATATGACATATTTTGTTGATTAATAATTATACTGGAATATAAGATAAAATACACACCCTTAATATATATTAATTAATAAACGATTCAAACGTAAAATAAATTTATAAAAAAAATGGGTCTTTTGTATTCTGATTTATATAAGAAAAAAATAATTAAGTACTTATAAATTTTTTTTAGTATGATATTTTAATTTAGTTATAACAATTTTAAAATTACTTTTTTTTAAATTTTTATTTTTCTTTTGTTAATATATAAACTGAAACACAAAGTAAACGTTTATTTTAAACACGTGTTTTTACTGTTTAAGTATAAAGTTTATTTCGAAATAAAACTTGATGATAAAATAGGCACACACTATTAAACAATACGCTCTTATACTTTTTAATCTAAGTAATTTCACAATGCGTTTAAGCACTTTACTTATTTAATCGACTTTCAAAGCTATACACATGAAACGCTTTTGACTTTTTTGTGATAAATGATGATTAATTACAGTTGAATATGAGGCTATTATTTATTGAGTTGAACCATTAATCATGATTTATAATTAATTTTTGATTTTTCTATTCCTCAAGCTTCAATATTAAACTAAAATGAACACGTCGATGCAGAAGCTTATAAACTGAATATTTATATGATCATTTTTAATTATTCATAAATTATTAACAAATATCACAATACTAGTTGGTGGTGGTGATACGTTGATAAAACATCATTGACAATTAACACAACGTTTACACTTTTTCAGAATCTCGCAGTAAAAAATATATTCTCAAAGTTTTATTCGTGTGAGATCTCGTAATAAAAAGTAGTGTTATAAGTATCGCAAAAATTAAGTAAAATCGGTTGAATATAATTTTACAATTATATAAATAATATCTTTAGATAAAAAATGAAAACTAGAAACTATCAATTTCAAATGAATATTATGTTATTACTATTGACGATTAAAAACTATATTTATGAATGTACCATGACTTAACAATTGACGAAAATTGTAAATTTAATTCTTGTTTACACGTTTTTATTAAATTTTAAGATATTATTGCATATTTAAAAAGTAGCGTCCCTAGTTTTTGATATTATTCAAAATCTTATAAATTAATTTATTTAAGTAAAAAAGTGTAATTAATTTACGAATTAAAAAAAAAATGTATCAAATTATTATTATGTTACCTATATTTATATTTAGTGTTAATTCTGATGATGTAAGATCAGTACTTTCAGTCTGAAATTTTCAAAGTGACACAGCACTATTATATCGTCCATTGACCAATTATTTATTCAATGCTAACAGTATAGTTCTTTTTTTAATTTAAAATTAATTGAAATAAAATATGTATTTTGAACAAATATTGAAATACTGCAATTTGAGATTTTGTAATTGTCATAATGTATACATAATATAATGGTATTGTACCTACGTATGGAATTTGTAAGATTAGTGAATATTATATTATCATTGCTATTATAATTACTTTTATTATTATTGACAGATTGCCAAGAAGCTGAAGACGACGACAACATGATGTGGTACACAAAACAATTGCTGACGATCGTCTGTCGGAAAGTTTTGGGTTTCGTCGACGACTACTGTCAATCTCTGATTTACATTGTTGAAAATATGGACCAGAATAATCGACGTGATCACTTATATGTATATGGAGTTTACGAACTGACTGCTGAACAGATAAGACACATTGAAGTAAGTATAATTTTATTAATTATTCAATGAAATTTTAATTTTCATGCATACATTTTATTTTTAATAATTTTTAGTTTGTACTTTGTACTAGAAGGTTTTTAATGTAAAATTATTATTCCTATCAAGTTAAAAAAAAAAAAAAACAACAATAACTTTTTCAGCCTAATTTTGTATTTATATTAAATTGTACCTTTAAAAAAAAAATAGTATATTATATGAATTTTAATTTTGCTTTTTATTGTTTTTTTATTCATTCTATTTTATTTATATTTTAGTGCTTTTTTAGTATATACATTATTGTATAGAACTACAACTTCCCAAACACTTATTATTGCAGTTCCCTCGAATTGACTAGTAATTTATTACTAGATAAAAACAAGATCTTAATCTGCGATTATTCACTACTGACAAACTATTAACTTTAGAGTATTTTGTCACTGTGAGTACAATATTATATAGACAACAAATAGTTTGATGTATTTCTTTACGCATTTATTTTTTGAAACTATCAGTTTATGATTTTTTTTTTTTTTTAGTTCTTATTCACTTAACTGTTTTGGAATTAAACTATTTTGTTTTTAGTTTTTGTATGATGTATAAAGATTTAATATCATACATGTATCTAGTTTTAGACAATATAATATTGAACAATTTCTTAGATTTTACATATGATCACCATTTGAATACCTAATAATAAAATTAATATATGAAGTATAGATCATTCCCACTTTTTATTAACAAAAACAAATCAAAGTTTTAAAATGTTAGTGCATAATATATTATATTTAATGACTATTCGTAAATTATATTTTAATCTAAATTATGCATTTATGCGTGGGTTTAAACACATTTAATCATTGTGTGGGCTTATAATTTATGTACATTATTTTGTTTTTATTTCTACTATTTTATTCTAGTTTAGATTTTTTATTCTTTTCTAATGATTTTTATTTTAGATAATGAAAAATAATTGACAAAAAAAGTATAGTGATCAACACCTAACAGAGAACAGTTAATAAATATAATTTAATCTTTTTAAATTTCAATAATTATTATGCATCGTTTATAAAAAAGTGAAACATATATATCGAAAAGAATATCTAGAATAGCAGATACAAAATAATATTATAATGTTAATTTGTGAATCTCATCTTAGTATACCTAATTTCAATAACTATTGTCTGTTATGAATAAGTACCTGTTCTAAAAATTGAACGCATTATTTTTTTTTTCTGAACAGACTATAGACGATGGCAAACGAACAGTCCAAAAACTCAAGGATATTAAACGACGTTACCATTTTCAGTACTTTTACGAAATGCGATGTGTCTCGTTACAAGCGTACGTACAAAAATTAAACACCAGATGACAACTTTCTAAGTCCGAAAAACTACTATACGACGGAATGTGAACAAAAAATTTTTTTGGGAACTTATTGTTGTTTATCAGTTTTTTTTTATTATTCAAACAGATATATATTTTTATTGTTGTCATTCATCTATCATCAAAATCGTATACTAGAGTGCAATATTAAAAACGTATTTTTTATATTAAATGGATGAAATAGGGCTATAGAAACTAAGCCGTCCAAAAAATAGTTATAGAAAATTAGTGCCTTGTATCGAGTAAGAAAAACAATAAATGATTAAAAAAGGTATCTATTACCTTTATATACAATATTTAATTAAGTAAGTAACAACAAAATACATTTAATTATTTATAATTATCATAGATTTATATAGATAAATTTATAGATTAATATTTAAATGTATGATAATTAAAAACAGAATTTCGTAACAATGTGATGTTTTTTACAATTTATGCATGTAGAGTTAAATATTATTAAATTTATTTAGCCAATTTAAGAAAAGAAAAAATTATTTTTAGTTTATGTTTTTCATAAGAAATATTAATGTTTCTATAAGGCCTCAATAATAAAAAAATTGAAAACATATAAATTGTTTAACCATTAATTGAGATTTTAAATTATTTTTAATTTTCTGATTTAAGTCAAAACAATTTTGGTAGAAACCATGTAAGTTCCTATCTCCCATCTGGTTGACAAGAAATGTTGTTTCAATATCATAAAATTTTTGAAAGTTTATTTTTTCCTGATAGGTACCTTTTTGTAAACTGTAATACTTCTGTAACACAAAATCTTATTTTATTTCATAAGATCAAATATGTCCTATCGTATTTTACATAAAATATCAATAATATTAAAATTACTTTGTGTAGTCTTGAACCGATTTAACGAATTTCATGCTAAATTTTTATAAAATATAGAATTGTTCTAACATTAGAGTAAACAAGGTTACCTAATTATTCTATTATAACTAAATATTATGATCTAAAAATTATAAATGATTTGAATTTCCTATATATACGCAAATGTGTCCTAGGGGATGTTTCAAGGTGGAAGGAGATTTTCTCACAATAAAAATATTTTCATACCATTGAAATTGAATGCAATAAATTTTCTTAAATTATTTATTAAATAATATTATATAATAAATTAATAGACAATCACAATTTTAAAATGATCATAACTTATTTTTAAATTTAAATATCAAAAACAAATTCTACGTAAGAATCATTCTTATGTTCAAAATGATAAAATAGAATTATTAGTATCTAACTCAAAATAATTATTTCTGAAATTTACTATGTTCACTTAATATAATTAACATTCTAATATTTATTTAAGTTCTGGAATGAAGTATTAACAGATACAAGTGTTATAAATTATCATTGATACTTTTAGCAATTATTATTTTTTGGGCGAGTAAGTACTTAATAATCAAACAAAACTTCATTTTAATACTAAAATATTAATAAATAGTAGTTGTTAATAAATACCTACTAAATACGTTCTCATTTATATTTCATATACATTTGCTGTAGTATTTTTCCTATATTATAGATAACGTTTATAAGTTTAAACTATTTGTTAATGAAGTGAACTCTACTTTCACGTGAAGATTAAATAAAAAAAGTAATAATTAAATAATGGATTATACTCCATTAACAAATTATTGTGTATTCCATTGCATGTGTATGATATTTAAATTTGGATATCAAACAAATCTTTCGATTTCTTCATACATTTCCTATTAGTTTATTAAATTAACATTTACATTTGTTTGTAGCTATAATATTATTATTTATTATTTAAAATTAAAATACACTCAATACCAGGATCTAATTACACAAATATTTCTACATTTTTCTAAACAGTTATTATTTTTATTATAAATTTCAAATTATTTCAGCAAACAACATGTTTAGTATAATATAAAACTCTGTAAAATAAAATTATTTTATAGTAGTAAATTATACACAGCTTTACATAAAGCTTTGGATAGCATGTGTTTGTAATTTGTATAGCAGGTTGACGATGATTAATTAGGAAAAATACAAGCGGGCGTATGAAGCTTTACCTCAAACAACCTTCATCATTTGTTGCAAGTTTTCAGTCATTTTCAACAACCTCTTGGTGGTGTTTCGAAATTCTAGTAACTATTTAGTGTTTTATCAAAAAAGAAAAATATACTCTTGTAAGTATTTCAATGAAAAGTATTATTTTTACTATCACTAGAATGTATTTAAATTCCTAAGGTATCAATAGTACTTGAATTACTTTGAGCTATAATTATTTTATTTTTTTAATTATTCATAACAATCAACTTGTCGTTCAACTGTCAGTCGAGCTGGTATAATAAATTTCCAACAAATCATAAAATCCTGCGAATACTATTGACTAATTTATTAGAACAATAATTAGATTATTATATGTAACTACGCATATCAAATAATAATAAATTAATTATATTAGGTTTTTAATTTACAAGTATTTAAGTTAATATACAAAATAAAATAATTTCTAAGTGTTCGACTAAAGTTTTCTAGAAAACAGTCGACACATTATAATATCTGTAATGGAAAATATTGTAACATTAGTAACACGATTTATCAAATAATGTTTATACTTTATTTTGTCTACTATTGCTATGAACTATAAAGTATAGTTGTTAATTATTATAATTATTGTAAACGTGCTATACTGCTATGTGTAAAATGTATTAAATAGTTTTATTTTTGTATTTATTATATTATGAGTACTGTTAATACATACAAACTATTAGTATAATATGATTACCTGCAGTACTTTACTAAATATTAAAATATTTTATTAGCAAATACCTTGAAAGACAAAAACGAAACTAAATAATAATTATTATTTATTTTTGATCAGTAAATTATTAGAAAATATTTTTGAATAAATTTCGTTTACTTTTTAAAATAATATTACTGAATTCATTTTAACAATATCTAATATTGCACTGGCCATTGAGCACGATAAGAATTGTGTAATATCGTTTGCTTGCTATTGCGTATATGAAATGATCAGTAATATATTATATAATACATCATTCCCTTTAAACTTCAAAGGTCTTTGTGCAAACACCGTTTTCAATTAACGTTTGGAAATCTGTAAAAGTACAAAATAACACGTGAACCGTTTACATCAACTATATATATTTATTCCTTATACCTATTCTATATTCTTTATCCCTTATATAATATAATATTAGGTATATTTTACGTATAGATCATCAGAGCTAGTTATATAATAATAGTATAATAATATAATTGCCATCTAGACGTACCAATTTATACGCCATCTAACGAAAATTCCATTTGATATTTAACATTTTAATATTAATATACATTTGAAGTTATAATGGTATATTTTATTTAAAGAATTTTTTGCTTTCAATAAAATTTGACTTTTATTCAAAAACAATTAAATAATATTGTTTTATACTCAATGATTTTTAACGAAAAGTGGTGATCGGTTTATCGAGTTATTTATCTGATATTGACACAATGACACGCCCCCCCCACCCATATTCAAAATATGTGACTATTATATAAAATATATTAGATAACCATTATTAGATTGTCATATTTTCCCATGCTTTGGAAATTCTCTGTAACAATTCTAGTTCTAAAACCTAATAAGCCTCCTGACATATCCTCCTCCTACCGACCAATAAATCTCTTCCCCTTCTTCAGCAAAACTTTAGAAAGATTAATTCTTAAAAGAATCCTTCCATATATTTCTACCAGTTCCATATTACCAAATACTCAATTTGGTTTTCGTTCCGCTCATTCCTCAATACATCAACTGCACAAATTAGTCGATGCTATCTCATTCTCCCTTGAAAAAAAAAGTTATTGCTCCTGCGTCTTCTTGGATATATCCCAAGCGTTTGATAGGGTATAGCATGAGGGACTACTATATAAAATAAAGCCAATATTTCATCCAACTTACTACTTATTAATCAAATCCTACCTCACGGATCGTTACTTTCAGGTCAGAGTTAGCACATCCTTTTCCGGCTTAGCAAAGATTAGTGCAGGTGTTCCACATTGGGGCATCCTTTCTGCTCTATAATACAACATATACGCGCCGATCAACCCACCTCTACGTACACAACTGTTGCAGAGTTTGCCGATGACAAGGCTATTATTTCTATCCATGATAATCCTCACATAGCTTCCCTCAATCTTCAATTCCACCTCAACCTCATGGCTGATTGGTATAAAAAATGGTGTATCAAAGTTAACCAATCTAAATCGCTTCATACAACTTTCACTCTTCGTCTTCCTCCTTGTCCTATGGTATCTCTAGACAATATTCAAATCCTTTCCTCTCAATCGGCTAAATACTTAAGTCTGACAATTGACCGCCGACTCACATGGTCACATCATATTAAAATTAAAAGGCTTGCCTTAAATGCACGACTCCGCATCCTCAAAACTCTAATTACCAAAAACAAACACACTCCATTAAACACTAAACTCTTAATTTATAAATCTTTGTTTAAGCCTATGTGGACCTATGGTCTTAAACTCTGGGGCAATGCTAAAAAATCCAACACTAACAAAATACAAATCTTCAAAATAACATCCTTCGTAAAATCACAAATTCTCCTCCTTATATTTCAAATCTAACTTTACACACCAGTCTAAAAATTAAAACAGTCCACGAAGAAGCAGTAACCTTTTACAAACGTTTCCACTCAAAACTCCCTTCTCATACCAACCCCCTCATTTCAAACCTTGCCACCTTCACAGTTCTTGGGAACCCTCCCAGGAGCCTCAGAAGGAAATGGTATAAAGATCTTCTCAATGAGTAATTAAAGTAGCCATTTACAAAAAAATTAAAAAATTTTCAAGTAAGGGTAGTGTAACTACTGGGTGACTCCTCCCATCACGTTTTTCATGTAAATATATTTTCTTCTAATTTCGCATATTCTTATTGTCCCTAAAGGAACAGATTGTATATACCTTTTAAAAATAAAAAATAAAAAATAAAAAAAAAGTAACCATTATTGTGGCAATGTATATGTAAATAATGATTTCTTGCAATATTCGCAATTTATAAACAAGATCTAATCATAAAATTACTAATGATACTTGTGCTTTGTATTCAGGCTGTTGGACTAATGGACTTTAATTTGCCTGTGTTTTGCCATACTTATATGCATAAGATACAAGTACATAACATATACGTACTGTACTATTATATTATAATAGTATATAAATGTTATACAATATATATTTATGTGTAGGACGCAATTAGGGGTAGAAGAGTAGGCTTAGGCCACAGTAGTAACATTTTTGGAGTAAACTCTTTTAGATGCTTACGTAACAAAAAAAAAAAAAAAATTTATATCATAATAAAAATGTATTACATAATTTTATTATCTGTGATAAATAATAAGATTTAAAATGTAAAAATTAAATTCAAAATTCCTTCTATAAGTTTTCCTTATAGAAATTTAAAAATATTATTGATTTGAAGAATTTACACTGTCACTGATTTTTTTTATAAATATTTTAAGTTAAAACGTTAAAAAAATAACAATTTTACTTCAAACGCTATACAACAATTTTATTTTAATTTAAATAATATAACCATAGTTAAAATGTTCTACCAATACTTCAACTTTCATTTTTAATACCATATATATTGGCATTTTCAACAGGCTCTAAAATTCTAATTACATTTATTATCCATGATATATCTTTACACTTATGCTAGCTATATTAATCGCGTGTGTTTTTCGATAACTCCATAACTCACAATTTTCACTGCTGTTTTCACTGTATTTGTATAAATATTATTATTTGATCGTCTCGGCGTAAAATTGACTTAACGCAAGTCGCGAGTGCCTTTTACACACTAAATTACGAACTTGTTGCCCCTAAAGTGAACAGCACCACGTTACCACTGATTTTAAACGTCGACAACCGAACTCCTCCTACCTTTTAATATATTATACATATAAGTATCCTATATGTATCCCGATGTTGACCGTGAGGTAGATGCCCGCCTGCTGATAACGTTTTCCGTGATCCTAAATACTCACGACACGTCCAAAACAATATTTTTAAACGTTCAAAATTCAACATACTAAATATATTACACTTATTCACAAATTTTCATATTTTTATTACGGTTTCGTTGACATCACTAGATGATTTTCGTGAAAATGATAGAGTACACCGAAAACAAGGTTTAAAACTATCTATATTGAACGTACGTAACATTCACACAATTATAAAATATACAATCTAAATCTACTCTAATACGCAGCGAACTCTTTCGGGAAACATCTGTAATCGATAAATACGTGCAAACATTAGTTGTAAATTGTATAATATTAATAATAATATATTATGTCATTTGGTTTTAGGATAAACAGACAAGTCGCATTATACTACCGCAGTTAATTTTATAAAAATTATTTTTCATACTTATCAAGTTTTACCAACTCTTAACAACCTAATTACTAATAATAGTTACCTATAATACATGGCCATACGCCTATACGCTCTTAAATTATATACACAAACATGTACATAAAAAATATATTATATAATTATATATATCCACGGTTCTTATCATTTGTACGCATCTTCGAACTCGATGTACAATACACGCCGAGATAAAAATTTAATATACTCCGAAATTATTAGTCGGGAACCGACCGTGGATCTTTGTTTTCTACAACATAAAAAAATAAAATAAATCCTGATCGCACCTCTGCATATGTTACAAGTTACGTTTCTTATAATATTTCTCTAATTTGTATGTCGTTATATTATGTTCGTGCCACCGTGAAGTGTAATAAAGTAACGATGGTTATAAGTAATAGGTATACGTTTAAAATATTGCAAATAAATAAAACATGAAACAACTCGGAACTCACGTATAATTACATTTTACGTATACGAAATGCACGGTCGTCGTGCAATAAGTCAATAACTATAATCTATATTTCCATACTATCGTATGCTTTTTTTCATAAATCGTTTTAACTACAATAAATTCAAAAACATTTGAATTTAAATTTCGATATGGTATAATAGATATATAATTTATATTATAATATGTTTTTCGTATAAATTAAATTATTATGTATTACTTATTGCAATACTAGACGCAGGCATGCTGCATGTTTTATGAAGTACGAACATTACAACACGACAATAATTCAATAAAATCTACTAATTCATTAAATTTTTATAGTTATTATGGGTAAAAAATAAAAGTAATTTATTATTATAATTAAATTAATTTTAATAGTCGACAGGATGAACGAATTGTAAAAGTTTATTGTTGAATTATAAATCAAAAGTGTTAACCACAGAATTTGAAAATAAGTAAACTACAGTAAAATATAAACTATATCTAGTATTCAAATATGTATAACATGCGTCATATTTCTTAAAATATTGAATACATTAATATAATTACCTACATTTAAAAATAAAAGCCTATAAATAGGTAGAAGTAGATATATTTTTTATAAATTGCATTTTTTTAATTATTATGATTTTTTTTTTTTAATAACACTTAATTGATATAAAACACCTACAGACTAATTTTATACATGTCTTTGTTTTAAAATATGTCATTTATTTTATTAATTATTTTTCTATGTATTTATATGAATATACATTATATAACAGCTATAACAGTAACCTTCGACTTTCGAATTTCAATTTAAAATAAATAACATCCGCGGGTATTTAATTTCATTGGTCAGACTTTTACTTAAATCGACATGATAAAATTGTGACTTATTTTAAACTATTATATTTTGCTGTATACGTACTAATGTATTTATATTATTAGCTTGTCCGATTTTAACACATACTGCGACGTATTAAAAATTAGTGCTTTTTACACGCCATAATCATACCTATCATTATTGTTAAACATTTATCGAAATGTCACACTCAACAAAAACTACAACCATAGTTATACTTACCATACTATGTACAGCATATGTGAGTTTTTTACAATGGTTTCTCTAACATTTAATAATTTAAATACTAAATGGTTTGATTTTTGAAGCACACCGATATATTATTATAAACGACATGTATCATAAAATAAATAAAATAATTTTTTTTTCTTGCTAAATCTTCAACGGTAGCAGAAGCTCAAGCGCACTTGTTTACTGATAATATTAAATTATTGTTTATATAGATTTTTCTATCTACACAAATAATTCAGTATTCCTGCAGCGCACTCAATAATAATATGATATTGTAATAATATTATGTTATACTCTTACGAACATGGAATGAAAATAAAAGAAATAATTAAAGAATAAATATTAAAATATTAAATAATTAAAATAATTGAACCTTTTGTATTTTATGTAATCGAAAATAGGAATTGCAGGTTATTTATCTAGAAGATAATTTGTATACCTATACACAAATTATGCATAACACCTATTTTAATTAGAGTAACTATAAGAGTCATCCGAGTACGTACAACGAAAAAGATAGTTTTAATTGCCGGCCAACGTCTGCAGATTCGATGGCTATCTGCGTAGGTATCTACCAATTAATAATATAATAATAGGAATCAGCAGCAGCTTGTCAATTATATTGGGTGAATGCACATTCTATATCATACGCTCCAAACATTATATAATAATGTTTGTATATTGGGCATGTGAAAATTACCATTTTTCATACAAATATTCTCCCTTAATTTCCTTAAATAGCCAATTATGTTTACGTTTACTTTTATATTTTATATAAGTTGTCTAGGTATGTTCAGGTGAAAAAATCAAATGTTTTTCTAATAAAATTGAAAATGAAACACAGTAATATATATTCTACACGCTTAGTATATGATGTATTTAACAATTTCATAAAAATAAAAATCATAAAAGTATCATAAAAATATATCAATATAAACATATTATGATTAATAATAAAATAATAAAATTATACTATCAAATATGTTTTAACGAGATGTTTTTGCTAGTTTTTAGTATATTTATTTAGGGGTTATTACCAACTATAATTTGACGATTTGATCAAAACTAATTTCTAGTCAAGATTATCATCTTATAGAAACCTAAGGTCTAACCTTTCATATCACCCATTACGATACAAGTTAATAACAAACCTAGTGATATTTTTAACAGTTTATATTCATTATCACGGAAAACAAAATTATGGATTTTTTTATTTTTCACGTAATTCAAAATCGTACATTTTTGAAAAAAAATAAATATTTTACTCTTTTTTTGTTTTAAATAGCAACATAATAATTTTTATTATTTACTGTTTTTTTATCATCAAAGATTTTTCAATTTATAGTTTTTTTAATTTTAATCTATTAATAGAATGTAAAAAAATTTAGTTAGGTATTATCTGCTATTAAGATTTTCTAATACAATAAATACATTCATACAAAAAACAAGCCACGTTGCCGGGGTAGAGCACATATAATATAATGATCCGTGAGGGGTAGGGTACTATATATAATACATAAGAAATAGTTTCTGTACATTATAATATAATACAAAATATGTTTGATTAACAGCCAAACAGGTATATATTATAATTATGCAAGTAGGCAAGTTCTCTGCAATCCAACAACAATCAGTTTACCAGGATTAAATAAACTATTAATACATTTATGCAACTATTTTTGCGAATCGTAATAATATGCATGCATTGATATTATATTATCGATAAATACAGAGCGATTCTTTTATCGATTAAAACTCAATGCCAATTTCAAATCTATTAATATTTTTGAAAATAAAATTATTATATAATTTTCAGTCGAAATAAAATAACATTTTTATAATGTTTGTTATCGTTATTATTATAATTTTTTTTATAATATGACAACATAAATTTTTTATTTCATATTTCAAAATATTTTGATTCATAAAAATTGAAATTAAAACGATTAGTTTATCAAAACCTTGAAATTACTCCCACCATCAAAGGGAAAAATATTTCATTTCACACATTTTAAACAAGTAAAAGTAGTTGCTTTTGCAGTTTAATGTTTATAATTTATCTTCATTATTTTGTATGATGTATAATGTATATAAGTTTACATCGAGACAAACATTTTGGTATTAAATTTAATGCAATATGATCATTTATACTAATTATACCGGAAATATATCAAGTAAAATATATAAACTACTAACATAATAATAATAATAATAATAATAATAATAATATGTGTTCAATCGTCGTTGTGATAAATGTAAAATAATTGAAAATACCTTTATTGGAAAAATATATTTAGAGTTAAATGGAAATAAATAAAATATATTTAAAAAAGGACCACCAAAAAGTATAGAACGATTACAGAACAGAAGTTGACATTTTTACTAAAATATTATTATGTACCCATATTTTACCTAAGTATAGGTAAAATATTATATAATTAACAATAATAACCTTTGAAAAGATAAACGGCCAAATGGGCCCAAAAGCCGATTGGTACAATAAATGTATCATCATAATTAATGGCTAGTAATAAACAATATATTGTGTAGTCGTCTACAGAGAGATTTTCAATTTTCTCGTTGACAGACAATATTCTAATTAATTTTATTAACGATTCTAAGTTCAAACAAAAATTCATCATCCTCACACACAACACTCTTATAAATAATTACAGTCAATTTTTTTTTTTTTTTTTATTTATATTACCAAATATGTTTTATTTTATTTTAATTTTACATTCAGTCAGACTTTCAAAAACATAATTTGTTTTCAATTATTTTGTTATTTCAAAATTTAATATACGTACTGTTAGAGCACTTGGGCCACATTTTATATTTGTTTTTTTTTCAAAGACCAATATTTGTATTTACTTATTTATATGTTTTGTTTGAATTTTTTCAAAAAATGTTTGTTGTTAAAAAAAATTATTTAAATTAAAAATTGTTCACAAAAAAACTTGTATTTTTTATCATATTATCGAATATATAAAAGTATTTATTTTAATATGAAAGTTTTTTTAATTAACTTTATTAATTCTAATACTTTAATAATATATGACATAATAAATAAATAATAAAATATATTATGTAATGAATATAATCATATCATTGATAAAAGTATAATCTGAAGATTGGTGTATAAGTATTATCTGGTTATTTGGATATAAACAAAGCAGCTGGCACATAGTGAAACAACAATCTATGCGTAAACTATAAACAGAAAAATATACTATAACTTAGCTTAGTATTACTAAGTAATAAAATTCTATGGAACGGGATTATAATATCGTTGTTTTTATTTGTTGTACATGTTTGCATATAAATAATATTTGTGAACATGTACCTGGATAATGACTCAGTGTTTGACAGAAAAATAAAAATGAACAATATTTATTGATCGCATAAAAATATATAATAAGTATAGACATGTATAATTTTGTTCTATCATATATTATTCAAAATATTTTTAAAAATTAAAAGTTTATAGGTACATATTTAATCTTTCGATCACTTTAATTTAGTAAAAAACTGAAAGTATTTATCTATAAACTTAGAATTTAGTAAAAAGTAAGTCTATCTATTTCTCGTTGTATTATATGTTACAAGTCTCACAAAATTATATATTTATTGAACTCATAATTATTATTATTAATCCATTTTTTAAAATCTTCTTATTGCGAGAAGTTGAGAATTGGATAATTATATTTTTAGAAAATATTATAATTTAATAATATTATAACTTTCATAGTTCTTATAAAAGTTTTCCACTTTCAGTAATTGTGTCAATTATAGTAAAGTCGGCAGAATATAGACCGATTTTACACAACTATCTATAATATTGTTTCATTCAAACTAATTATTTTAAGATTTGAAAATCAGAAATTTGCATATTTTATGCAATATTTTTGAAGAAAAATCATTCTATCTGTGGTACTGATAACAGAAAAATAAATTACTTATAGCAATATTTAAGTATAAAATAACATATTATACTAGACTGACAGATCGTCTACGGTTAATATAATTTCATTCAATCATTAAATTCAAATTTAACATACTCATTACTATAGTAACTCACTTGATATTTTTAATAAACTTGAGTAGAATCTATCCACCATTTTATTGAATATTGTATTACACAATGTTCTCGTAGTTGTTATTTCTTAAGTTTAATTTATTAAAATAGTAAGTAAATTATTATTAAAATTATATCTACTCTTTTTTTTTAAACAAAATTTATTTTATTATCTTATTTACAATTTTAAATAAACAACAATAATGCTTATAGTTTTTGTTTTATGTATAAATAGCTGACTCGGCTACGCATTGCTGTAGTTGTTATAATCAGTTAAATTTATGCTACACTAAACTATATTTACAAAGTTTTAAATTGATAACATGAAATATTATAAATGAGGTAGAGAACATTAATTTTCAACTATTTTTAATAATTATTTTCATTATTTTAAATTTTAAGAATTTATAAAGTTTTTCTCTGCCTGTCACCCGTTATCAGGTGTTGCCGCAAAATCAAAGTTATTTATTAATATCTTAGTTATTTTGAGTTATTTTAGAGTTATAAATTATAACTTATAATTATAATCATAACACATCTGACGCACTATCCCAAAATCAAACCGGTTATTCTTTTCTTTCTCTCTCACATATATCTCTATATTATATATCTGTAATTGAGATAATATGAACTATTCTATGTTTTAAGTCGGACTAATTCACACATGAGCAAAATAAAAATGAAAATCGGTCTTTTAGTTTTGGAGCGCATTGCACGAAAACCAGTTGTGCGCTTTATCTTTATATATATATTATTATAAAGATAACAATAATAGAATACATCATATTAATCGCAATTGCTGCAAGTCGGTGGCAATTTGGTACCTACATAATACATTTCGATATAATATAATATACCTATTATAAACTATTAACTTATATATATATATATATATATATATAATCGTGTATATCATAATTCATAATGACACATGAATAATATGCAGTTATATACTTATATAGGTCACCGAAATGCAATACAGGTTTACAAAAAGTGTTGCACACGGAGCGCGCCGACGCGGCGTAGGGTAGTCGCGTAGGTCTACCTACTATACAACTATATAAGTACAAACTACAAGGTACTAATGTACATATTATTATAATAATACTGCGCAGACCACATTTCTCGTGTACTATATCTTTCCGGAAATCCGGTCGAACGGTTCGATTTATTTTATTATTGTTACCCATGTATAATATAGGAACGGATCAATAGTATTACATACTTTAATACTTTATATACTGTAGTTTTGTAATAAGTATTGCTCATATCATATAATCACAATAGACACGACAGTCATGTATATAAATATACATACATATGCATTTAAATTATTTTAAAAAAAATCCACATTGATAACGCGCAGTGACCATAATTGATAAGATTTACATGTTATATATTTATTAATGAACTAAATGATTAAAAAATAGGTAAACAATACTATATAAAAACGACTTAACAGCTGAGAGATTTAAAGTTAGTCGACTAAATTTCCGGCAAAGCCAAAATTTACGAAGTGAAAAATTTTACGGAACTCTTATCATATAAAAAAAAACTTTTTTAAATCATTACAAAACAACCGCTTTGAGAAAAAGATTTACAATTTTTTAAAAGTTTTTACTATTTTTACTATGACAACATACATTTTGGCTCAGTGCTAGGGGAAACCTACGTACTGTGACGAGAAATAGGTCATGAAAACCTAATTACATATTAATATCACATAATATAGGTATTCAGCATGGTTATTAAGACAGCCAATAGATACCTACTTCAATGTTAAATTATAACGTATAAAAATAGTTTAAGTTATAAATATTATAATATTAGTTTCATCTTTGTTATTGCTTGGTTACTATGACAACGATATGTAACAGAACAATATTCGGTTAAAAAAAATGTTTTATCCAACTCAAAAACATTTAAATGTTAAAATCAAATTTCGAATAAGTTGTTTATTAGCAATAAATAATTAAAGTTTAGACGAATGGAGTAATAGACCAATATTTTACGGGGTACCCGTGTAGTGTGTACTGACTACACCACTCCACTCTACTGATCTATATTTTAAATACTTATATAACTCTTAGTCATAAACTACTCGCCCAAAATGTAATTATTATTTATCGAAGAACTCAAATAAATAAATATTTTTTACTTTGGAATAGCTAGGGAATTAAAAAATAATTTTGTTGTTTAAAAATTATGAACAATTTTGTTTTTAATAACTTAAAATTAAGTAAAAAAAATATTTAGAAGACGTTAATAGTTTTTGAAACAATGAGTATCTCACGTTACATGGATCACCCGATTTATGCGCCTCTAAGATTTGCTGTAATAACATTATATATTAGGGAATATAATGTAATATTTACACATCTATTGAATACAATAGACGTGGGAGCCAAGAAAGGACCTTTCCAAGATTTTAAAAGTACGTATTAATACTCGATTTGTCGTACCTGCACAATATTAAGCTGTTATTAAATGATGACTTAAATTAGCAGAGTATACAGTGACATGTTATTATATTCACATAAATATGCCTTTTAGGATGAAAGCACGATTAGTTTATTTTCAGCTGTGGGAAAAATGAAAATCACACGTCGATTTATCGTTTTATAGTAGGCAATTATACAGATGATATTTCCTAATCGATCTGCTGCGTAATTGTCTTTTTGTCTTCGTAGTGTAAGGACGGATGTCGTGGGTTGCAGCGATAACCTTATAATATAAATAATATTTAAATAATATTATATGCATATATTTTAATAATATAATATTATAATGTTCATTAATTGCAAAGAATTACAATAAAAATACAAGTTGGCGTTTTTCAATGTACACTGAGAAGAAAATAACCACCACCACTTCCCACGAATAAATAGAAATTATACATTTCTGTGAAATCACACATAAAAACACATAATACAGGATGGTTTGCAAAACATGTTAACCCTCATTTTTTATTTTAATAATTAATTTATTCAAATTTTTATACTCGAATCTCATGTATTTTCAATCGTTTAGATTTGTAATTTGTATGCCATTTAAGAAGTATCCTAAGCTGTGTATAGATTGTATTAATTTAGTTTCTTTCAAATAACAAACCCTCATTTACCTCTAATTTGGTGAGACGATAATTTTGAAAATGTTAACATAAGTAAATCGAAATTCAAATAGAAGTTTTGAAGTTATTTAATTTTGTGTATTTGAGATGCGATAGATTTAGAAGAAGTGGGGCTAAGATGGTTTTAAAATTACAGAAATTATACTAATCCATAAATATTTTTTAATTTATAAAAAATGTTCAAGTATTATAAATACTAAATTTAATGATACATTTAATCTATTTTATATTTTTGTAAAACCATTTTTAAGGACTAATAGTATTGTCATACAAACAATAACAATAACTTAGTACTCAGAAACTAAACTAATTATTCATTCTAATAATTATTGTGAATTGTGATTAAATTTTTGATTCTTAAAGTAGAGAAAATATATTATACAAATAATTTAAAATACATGGTATTTAAATAAACGTAAAAATTCCACAGTTGAGAATTCTAATAAATTCATTATTTAAAGAAAAAATGGAGGTGAGCATACTTCTCGTTAAAACGCCTTGTTTATTGTCGACAAATACTTACGAGATTGCGACTGGAGATTTTAATATATTATTGCAATAAGATGTATATAGTTGTAAATTCGCTGAAATTACATGTTATTATTAATCTCAGCACAAACTGTAGTTAGATGATATAATAACCTGCGCACGTTTTATGCGTAGACTTTAATGATGCCGATGAAATGGCCGATTTGAAAAAATAATATAAAAAACTTAACTCAATTTGATAATACTCTGTGCGAGCATGCTTGTGTTTTTTTATTTTTAACCGCCAGAATTCGTCATTGGCGTTGCTGGAATGTTTAATTTTAGTTGAATATTAAGGTGTCAAAATCGTTGTGCATACGATAGAATATGCGTGTAAATATGTAGTAGACCAATGATGGCGGCAGCGGTGTTACAAAAATGTTAAAAGCCCCCCAGGGTTGAATCACAACTTGGCGCTCGAATTGCAGGTGATGGCCGTTCACGTGTTATTATTGTTGCTTGTTAAACCAAGTGAAACTACCGTTTTCGAAATTTCGTGTTTTTACCTTTAATAACTGACGGAAATTCTGCTGTTTGAACAGTTATTTTTCAGAACGTGCGCTTAATAGGTACCTACGACAACTTAACGCGAATATATACAGTGATGAGTTTACATACATTGCAAAAACAAATTATGGGCAGTTATTAGTTGAGCCTTAGAAGATATTTCGAAATTAAATTTACTATTATTATTAAATTAAATAAATAAAAATGTATATTTTAATGTAGCTCTGATCGTCTCAGATTTCAATGTCAATGACTATAAATAATAACTTTTTTTAACAGGGTACCAAGTAATTATTTATTACAATTAATGTTAGTTCGAATTATACATTTATACCTTGGGACATTTTCTACTTATATTAATAAAATGTAAAAACATAGAATATTATGTACATAATCAAATATATTTATTTATTATAATAATGAATAAATATTGTATGGGTACCTTCTATATGAAAAAAAAATTAAATATATAAAATAATAAAATTAGGTAAAAAGGTCACACGTGGATTAGTGATTAATTTTTGTAATACGTATATACAGCTTTTTTTAATTACCTTAGAATTTTATTTTAATCAAAATAATCACATATTATCTTTAATCTATTGTTTTTGGATAATGTTTATCTAAAAGCTGATTAGTTATTAGTTTTTAGTACACTGAAGGAAACGTTCTGCGAGGTGATGTACTCGTATTTGTTTTATTTTATTTCTCATAACAAATTACTATATGCTACACCGAGTCTCTAGTGTGGAGCCCAAGATAATGTTGTAGTATGTCTTTACCTTACATGATACATTGCAAGACGACAAGACTAGCTGTCTATATAATAATAAGATGGAAAAAACTTGGTGTGATGAGGGACAATCCCCATTTTCCTATACCCAAGAGAACTTCTGTGACGCGGACGATATCCTCTGTTTAGCCGAATGCAATTTCCCGCAACTACTTGCATAATATATTATATACATCACCGCGTCGCGGATATTGCGTTTGTACATAATATATTATATACATTGTACATCCTACAACATTTGCTACAGCGGGCCAGAACGACGAAGTCACGATAAACGCCCTCTACGCGACAGGATTCAATATATGCGCGCGCCCAGCATGTTACGGCGGATGGCGATGATCGGACGTCCGGTCGACCCTGCGACCGCATTTGCTGATGTGTTTATACCTAACCTAATATACATATATTTAAAGCTTCGAATGAATTGGCAAAACGTATGCGTCAACCGAAAACGTATAAACCCGCGATTTATTTATTACCCTCGTAACTCATTTAACGAACCGCAGTCGGATTGTCCGCGAAATCGAAAAGATTTAATAATTATACGGTGTAATCTACATCAGAGGCGTGCTCAGGAATTTTTAATGGGGGGGGAGTTTTTAATACAATATTATAATCGATTAAAATAATCTGTAATATGATATTTTATGATAAATTGATAACTTGAAGGTTATATTTTGTGATTTGTGATTGTAGGTACTAGTTGGTAGGTAGTTACCCATTAGATTATATATGATGGATGGAGCCCCGGGTTAATATTTTGATGTACATCTTAGCGACAAGTCACCAGCTATATAGCTTTTACTGTGCATGCGCAAGCGACAAGTCTCACATTTTTCCCAATGATATAATAAATAATATAAACATAATATCACAGAATAATTCTGAGTAAATGTGGACAAGTTAATGAAAATAATTATGTATTAAAAGAACGTAAGATCGATAAGTTATTAGAAGTTAACAGTTAACAAATTATAAATTTAACTCAATAAGTTAAAATTTAATATAGAAAAATATATTAAATTAACTCAATCTAAAAAGAGTTAATTAATTTTTTTTTTTTTTTTTAATAGTTTGTCAATCAAATAAATAACTATGTCTTCATAATTTACTAAATTATAAAAAATAATTGTATTAAACTTTTATCATAATATAGGTACATTGTACAGTGTAAATACCCTTTTACATTACATAACATACTATTTATTAATTTAAACTACACCCATCTCAGATTAATAATTTAACAAATATTATTATTATTATATAATATAGCAATTGAAGGTCATATAATATTAAAACAATACAATTTATAATTCATAATTTTATTAAAAAAATGTTTAATATTAACTGCAAAAAACTAAGTTATTTTAGCTGTCATTTATTAAGCTCCTGAAGTTCATAAATTGATTAGAAAATAAACTAACTGGTAAGTTAAAAAGTTAAAAAAAAATTAAATTTTTAAATAGTTAATGTCCCACCTTTGTTTTTAAACTTCGACTTCCAATTTTCCAACTTAATAACAACATCTTTTGATTGACGTTAGTTATTTTAACTGTTTTATATAAAATTATTTTTGGGATAATGGCATCAAAAAAGAATACTAGTTTATGTGTATTTTGTTTGAATTCTCTATACAAAAACAAAAGCATCTCTTCACACTCGTAAGTCATAAATCTATCAAACCAATCAGTTCATATAACCTTCACTCTTAAACAAGCACTGCAGTGTCCAGCTGTAACTTTTTATGATGTCAAGTTCCTTCATCTCCTACGGTTAAATATCTCGAACTAACGCTCGACAGCCTATAGGTCATAACTATCCATTGTATATGATCTAAGTAGTAATCACAATGTTAGAATAATACTAGTTACTATCAACGATATCAAATAATACAGACTGATAAGGAGAAAATGATACTAAATTAAAAAAACTATAAAATTGGGAAATACAATAAATATAATTATACGCAAATATAGTTAATGCATATCAAATATTTATCGAGTATCCATGGGGGGGGGGTGAATCCTTTCCCTGAGCACGCCCATGATCAACACTGACGTTCGATTTCTTTGGCATCATCTCTCCTTGTATCGATGACACAAAAATTGTTAAAGTCCCGTAGTATAAAAAATAAATACATCACCACATCATTGTTACCACGCGTATATACATATTATAGATAAAAACCAATAGATGGGGCAAGCCTGTTTATAAATGGAGAGTGATGATTAACTAAGCGTACTCACCCCTATATTTTCATTTGATAAAAAATGTATTCAAATACTAATTTTCGGAATGTTTAATTAATTAAGTTGAAGACTATATTTAAAATTATTTTTTGTATAAGTAAAGGAATGTTTTGTGGCTATACAAACTGTTTTTCAAAAAAAACTCCACTTATTTATTTTACACTGTATAGTAGATCATTTTTAAAACAATTTAATGTATCGAGTTTAAAATTCAAACTGGTAGTTTTTGAGTTATTTAAATGTATACACTAAGGATTATAGTTCTTAAAAATGGTTTTACAAAAGTATAAATTTTATTAGATTTATATAACTTAATTACATTTTCAATTTATCATTGTTGATAAAATGTTTTAATTTTCAAAAATGGGTTGGTTTTTAAAATTTTCATTATATGATAAAATATTAATAAATTTCATAAGTAATCCGAACAGAAACCATAAAATCTAAAAAATGTATAAAGACAATTAATTTTTATAGGCATTTTATATTTTAATTTGGACAAAATTAGGTACTTATTTAAACGATAAATATAACGATTTCCTAACTATTTTTGTATAGCTTAACTACGTTATTCGTGGAATTTCTACGTATATTTTATTATTGTAAATTCTACTAAACACATTAACATTTTTGATTTCTTTTGAAATATTATCTATTTATAAGTACTAAGAATCTATTTTTATTGTTAAATGGTGTTTACAGAAAAATGTTATTACATTTTGAGTTATATAAGTTGATATGATATGGTATGAATATATTATTATATAATTTTAATGAGTAGATACTAATAGTTTAATAAATGCAATATTTTCAGAAAAAAATGTATCTATCTAATATAATACTAAGAGTTAAATATATAACTTTAATAATAGTGATATCGAAAAAAACATACCTATCACTTGGTGGTATAGACTGATTTCCGCTCAGAATCGTTTTTCGTAAACAATGATGATACATTGAATTCAAATTTAACACACCTATAATGGTCGCTCACTCAACACCTAATTTACGTTTTAGATTCTGAACGGAGTGATGAATGTATTGATTTTACAATTATGTGGTTTTTTTTTTTTTTTGTGTCTATGTATAGCATAAGTAGTCGAATTAATGCTTCAATTTCAAACTTCAAGGGTGGTTTCCGATGGCAAAGTGAATATCCTTGGTGCATTATAGAGGTAAAAAGTAAACATTTTCCAACAGTTTTCAAAAAAATCGATTTTTTTATATGGTTGTAATTCAAAAACTAATCACTACAAATACTTGAAATTTTCACAAAATGTTTATGTTAGTGTTATCTATGTACAATTTAATTTTCAAAAAATGTTGACTTTTTTGAGCTATTTATAGACAACTGGAATTTTCAATTTTTCTGAAAATTTTTTTTTTAAGTGTCGATAAAATTTTTTTGGCCCAATCAAAATACTTGAACATTTAATACAAAGTTCCTCATAAGTTTTTCTTATAGTGATCAAAAAATTTTAAGAATACATAGGCACAATTTTTTTTTTATTAGCATTTGAAGTTCAAATATTGACAAAAATTCGTCAAAACCATGAATATTTGCAAACTATTTTGTAGGTATAATTCATAAAAATTAATAATTAATTGATTAACCATGACTTTTGCAAATGCGTCCTAATTTAAAAATAAAATATTTGTTTCAAAATAGAATGTATGACAATATTTAAATATAATATATCCTAGACTGACAAATCATCTCCGTTCAGAATCGTTTTTCGTATACAATGATGCCTATCATTGCATTCAAATTTAACCTACCCTAGTCCGAAGTTCACCTCACCCCCTAATGTACAGCAGAGCGGTACCCACTTGCTCGCTTTTTTTCATTTGTTTATCAGCGTTACAGTTATACCTATAATTAAATAGTTACATTAGCAAAGGAATAATTTTATTTGAGTAAAATTTTTAGTCACTTTAAAAATGTACCAATATAATAGGATATGTTAAAATATTTGAAATTTTTAATGCGCATAAACGCGCACGTGGATTTAGCAATTTCTAAAAGCTATAATAGTTATCTGAGCCCTAGCGATGAGCTTTGATATCATTTTTACTGTTCGATCATCTATGATCCGTATTGTTCTCAAATCGGTGATTGGAGATGGACTACACTGTTGTACTGGGAGGAGTGCAGAGGACTAATGCTTGAGATCTATTATTTCACATCGCGAAATGCGTCTTAATTATAAGATGTATATTATAACACATACACACACATATATATATGTATATATATATATATATATATATATATATATATATATATATATATTATATACATTATTTTAATACGTGTGCTGTGCGTGGTTCACAGATGTTACCACCAACGAATATCGTTTTTCTTTTCCTCCGACCGCACTACGGGCATAATATATTATGTTATTTACAACGACAATTAATGTCGTATATTGTAATTTATAACATACACAGTTGTACGGTATACGGTGCAACCATGCCATGTGGACTGCACTATGTTGTCTATACTTATAAATTATTGCTGCCGTTGTAATATTATAATATAATCATTGTGTACTCCACGGATTTCTTTGTGCATAATACGTGCTGTCACGCTCTTGGAACTCGGTAGCGGAAGTCTATTTACACATATTTAGACGTGTTTGGTTTCGCGAATCGAGGCTTACCGTAAGCATAACAGTATTATTCGTATCGTATTTAGGTATCACTGGCAAGTTATAAAACTTTAATGAAATCCTTGAAGGCTTGAAACGGTTATAATAATTTGATTATTGTTTTAGGGAAATTATTGAACATCCTCCTTAGAATAAGTATATCTGTACTTATTGCCACGTTCCACGAATAGGTATGCTGTTTAAAATCATACCAGTTAACGTATGTAAGCCACTTTGTGAAAACAATTTATTCAAGTAACTTTGGTCAACTTTAAGAATTCTTAGTAACAAGATAATAGTTTAACAAACAATATTATATTCAACTTGTAAAGTTCAAAGTTAATATTACATATTTATATATGGTTTATATGAAGAACAATACATTAGTTAACTTAATTCAATCATAACGAAAATAATCAATTGTTTTTGATTACCTCCACACGTGCTTTTTCTAAATTCTGTGAATAATAATTAAATATTTTGTTAAAAATGGACGCTATTACTTCATATTATGTACATCAACCTATAGTTATTTAAACATATTTTAAGTTAATAAAAACACATTTAGTGTCAACTATAAGTTAATTATTGAATCAAGAAATATCTGTTTATTTTTATTTCAAATAATATTATAAAAATCATGGTTAAAAAATAAATAATTAATTAATAGTCTTAATTATAGTTATATTATGTATATAAAATAGTATAAACATTTTATTTTAACTTGTGTATTTTTCTTCAAGTAAACTGGAAAAAGCTAAATTATTACTAATCAACTATACTTAAATCTCACCTTTGCAAATAACGTTAAAGAATTCATGTTTTCTGTATTTTGATAACATGGCTGCTTTTCCTGTGTTGTATTTTATTCACTCAGGATCTCGAACAAATGGAATAAAAATAAGTCGGAGCATTAAGTTCAGGTCAACAGAGCTACTAATGGGGAAAATAAGAGTATAATATTACAATCTAATGTCAAAATAACGATTAGAGATATATTCATTTATTCCCAGTCAAGTGTCACTAATGGGTAGCTTGAGGCTTCTTACTTCAAATGTTCAATTCATTTTTTGTTTTGTCATGCTTATTGTGCTAATAGTACAGATTCTGTATTTCTGATAAAAACTAAAAATAAAAAGAAAAAAATATGTTAATAATATTATGCTCGATACATCACCATTTAATAATATAAATAAAAATATATTAATCAAACCGCGATTAACTGAAAAAAATGTATAACTAAGAAAACAAATAACCAATTATTAATATTATGTATTTACCAGATACTCTATAGCAATGATCACCTAATGACGGCCCGCAGACAAAGAATAAATAACATATACACGACAACATTATAATATTATATGTTATTGATTTATTGTTGGGAATTTTTTCAAATATTTGTAATATTACTAAACAATTTTCTATTTTTATTTTATTTATTATTTATCTTTATTTTACATTTTTTTCAAATACTTATAATATTAGTTACATTCTGAATGTCTATAAACAATTGTAAATAATAAATAAGTAAGTAAAATATTACATCCAATTTTAAAATAATACCTATTATATGTTAAAAATATGGTCTTAGAAATTTGATGGTCCACGAAAAATTTTCATATTTCTAATGTGGCCATTCAAAAATATTAATTGGTGACCCTTGCTTTATGGTATACACGTAAGTTCTCACTGCTCGCACTGAAATTTTAAAATTTTCTTTTAGAAATTATTTGGCGTATAATTAGCATGTATGTGCACGACCGTTTTAATAAATTGTACTTCCGGATAAGTAGCAATTGGGTTTTAGTAGAACACACATATTGTATCCACCCTATCTCTCACCATTTAATATTTGATATCACTCCGAAAAAAAAAAAAACCATGCAAATTCATCCTAATTGAATATATACTATTGAAATACTATATTAAATACTTAACCCATATATTTAGAAGTTAGTTGGTTTCAGTTAATCAAAGCAATCCAAATTGCTTTACACCAGTTTAGTAAATTCGTGGATGTATAGGTTTGCTCTTCTAATAAATTATAATTTACGATCAGAATTAACTTAAAAACAAATTAAATAGAAGGAACGGGGAAATATAAGTTAAATGGTGGAGACAGATCGTGATCCGAATTTGTCAACTATACCTTATAATCGTGGTCGAAAAAAAGTAAACCAGTGTGTATTATTTATAAATAGGTTAAGAACAGAGGGTTTCTTAAAATAAAAATTTACTTTTTAAGAGGAATAATTCTATACCGGTTTGTACTAGCGAATTTCTTGAATCAAGACGTACGTTTATTGAATAGTTTACGCAAAAAAACGCTAATAGTTCTTTGAACTCACGTCCATTGATCATTGTCAGATGAAGCGAGTTGACTTGACAACAACATTGTATATCTGTACGATTTACTAAGACAAAATATTAAAATGGTGAACGTCGAGCATAATATATGTTTCAGTTCCGACAATTTGTGATTATATTTCGAATTATAGGTGCGAGTAAAACATTGTTGCTAACAATTATGTTATCTACTTACCACGAATTATGTCAATGAATAATATTATTAATAAATAATAATATTACTCATATAGGTTAACTGAAAAAAGTTGTAAAAATCAAAAACAAACTACAACTGAATAGTTTTTGCCTCATTCGTCTTTGGTTGTGAAACGTTGAAAGGCACTGTTGAGGCCATAACGGCGTCATATTTGTTAATTAAAATTTACGATACCTAATCTAATTACCGATAATAAAAGAAAAAAAAATACAAATAATAATGAAAAATGTAAAACTATGTTAATAATAATATTGTTTGAACGTGAATAATCAAGAAATATTGAAATACAAAATAATATGAATTTAGATGTTTATATTTTTCTTTTTTTCCTTCTTATTAATGTAAAATAGAAGTGAGATTGTGCCTATAACTTTCCTCACCCGGGGAGCACTGAATTATATAACCTTCTTGACGCTTGTGACAGTCAGCTATCTTTTTTTCCTCACGTGTTCAATTAGAATACTTATATATATATATATAATACATATTATATAACACACATGTGCTCGAGATCGGTTTTTTTTTACCACGTGGATAATAAAACCTTTCTATCGCGTTGGAGGTTTCTACAGAAGAAATCCTTATTACGAGTTACGCCTACTTCTCAAAAATATCAAATCGTTTTAAACGTCGTCACAATTCCCTGTATGAAAATATCGATATAATGTATTATATTACGACTCTTACAGCAGTGATCATGATAAAACGATAGGTTTATATAGATTTATATTCTGTATAAATACACTAATTATTTATAAATTTATAATTTTAAAACACAAAATCATTTCATAACGTACGCAAATATGCAATACGACATACAATTATTTTTATTATTATTAACAAATAATAACTAATTAAACACATTTTTATTGTAATAACTTTATTTGTATCAATTGTGGCATAATTAAAACGTCACATCGTATCGGAATTACGTTTAGTTTTTTAATTAATTATTATTCTTCGTGGTCTGGTTAAAGAATTAATATTTTATCTTTAATGGAAACTGTGAACTTGTGAAATATTCTTTGTGATAATCGTTAAATGTCGAGTTAAGAACGAAGTTTTCTCCTAAAGTCCTGACAACAATATAATAACAGGCAACAATATATTATTATTAAAACTATAATTACATCATACTCAAAATATTCTGTATCGCCAGTTAAACAGCATCTTAAAATACATATTACATGGTAAAACATTAATATTACATTTTTTTTCGTTATTAATGCAATGATATACGTTATACGTAGAACTTGTAATCTTTTTCTTGAGTGTGTGTGTATGTTTAAACAATTAAACATAAGAGATAATATATGTACGACGCCGTTTGTTTTTTATTTGTTCTGTGCACAACGTTATAACTCGAGTATACCCATAGAAAAAAAAATACTGATAAGTGATAAGTGATAATGCACTTTTAAATAATTGCCACTTGTATCAACGAGAAAACAATAATAGGTTAATAATAGGTTTGAAAAAACATAGTAGCACGTATAACATTTATGATTATTCATTATGTTTTTCTTTGTTTTACAGATCATCGAACTACAGTCGTATTATCTTCTATAATGAGAGTTATAATTTACGTGAATATCTCTACTTATTTTCAAACAAATTGTTCTACTGTTTAACCAACACAAATTTTTAATATTTAGTCAAAATTTGAGTACACTGAGCATAGGTAAACCGTATAATGTATACCTACATCGTATTTCGTGTAATAACGGTTTTGAAACAACAAATTTTCATACTTTCAAATTTCTATTTCTAAAGTCGATACTCCTATAGGTATACTCTCCTCAAAAACAAAAACTATTCGGATGTACCTATATATAGCTTAATTTGCCACACCTGTGCATACGCTTTTGACGACAAAACATAATAAAAAAATAAATAAATCTACACTCTAACCAACAATGTCCAATATACATAATATTATGGCTAGGGTTGCCATATCTTATTTTACTTAAACCGCCAAAAACGTATTTTGTTTAATTTCAATTTTTTTTTTTCACATTTGTAATTTGTTCATTGAAACGAGTTTATTTGTTTTTATCAATGTCTTTTCATTTGGAAAGGGTAAAATATAATATCTAAAACACTGCTACCTTCTTCTCTAAGAAGAGAATTTTCAATTATGTGGACGTCACTTCCAGTAAAATTGGTCCGACGGGGTAGCGTGGAGCAATCGGAACAAAGGCGAGAGACAGATTACGAAGTAGTATTTTTTTTTAATTTTTATGGGCAAAATTTACCACTTTTCCACGGTTAATCACCAATTTTAAGTTATATATCGTAATATGAGTGCGGATTGCATTTTTATACTTTATAAACGTGACGCGGCCCCTCCTATACGGAATATTATAGTAGGTGTGCAATATACCGAATGCAGTGTGGGTGGCGTAACTTGCATATTATAACATCCTCCGAGGATCGGCGCAGTGAACCGTTCATTCGGAACGTTTTAAGCGGATCAGCCCCAGCCGGAACAGGCGACACTTATAAGTTATAAGCTTTATAATGTGTATTTTATTTGTATATAGGAAGTGCGTAAAAGGCGCGTTTGACAAATTAGCGCGTGAAAAGTGAAATTTGCAGTAATATACATATATACATGTATATATATGATATATCTATTATTCATTGCATTGCGTTTTATTTTATACCTATTGCTATTTATATATTATATATATATATATATACGATTTAAAATCTTCCGAAATATATTTTTGCTCTATCTTGTAGCAAAATCACAGTATACCTACAGCTACAGACTACAATATAATATTACAGTTTAAGTTCACATTTGCTTATTTTTAAACAATTAATACTATATTATATATATATCTTATTATAAAGCAGATTTAATAACACGATAAACGTTTTCTAAAGAAATTTATTTTATTTTTTCCCTCGACTTGATTTTTTCTTATAGGTACCAAGCTTAAGTATAAAAACAAAAATCATTTAGTGTCAGCGATAAATGCTCATGATTAAAAGTGAACGAGACATGCAATTTTTAGGTCATATTATAAAAAAAAAAAATCTGTAAGACTATAATATTATGCATATTTTATTTTATTACTATTATTATTTGTTCCGATATAGTATTAATACATAGAATTTAATATTATGCGCATACTGAAGTGAATAATAAATGTATAAGCATACGCGTATTACTGATTTAGTGATTTAGTTCTTCGAGGGATATTTATATTGCATATACAGAAAACCATTTATAAATACGAGTATATACACTCACAAGAAAGTCATGAAATATTTCTCACGAATTCTAAAAAGAAATAAATATGAGGTCCATTAAATATATCGGGAAATAAACTATGTACATTAAAAAGTCAATTAAACGGATAAAAGCTACATTTCGCGAGTGCTCCGTTTAATGTAAAAGGAAAAAAATCGAGACTTTATAGCTTTCAGAAAAAAAACCATGCGTTAAAACCTGTTTGGAAAATATGATCATTAAGTTATTAATGTTATTATATATTTATATAAAATATTTGTAACAAGTTGTTTAACCAATAAAAGTAAATTTCCAGCGAACATATAAATCATTTTCTAAAATTCCATTAAATATCATAAAATTAACGAATCGAACATAGTTCAGAATTTCGATGACATTATAATATGAAATCGAATTTTTATAATAATTTCATAAAAATGTAAGATTTGCTTAACTTTTACGTTTATTACATATTTTTTTACTCGGGAACATAATGATTTTAGATCGTGAGAGCTTGATTATTTTTGTTGCTAAGTGCACGAGACATGCTGTAAAATGTTTATAAATTGTAAAACGTGTATATAATATGATTTTGTGTAATGTATAATTGACGTGGCGCCTATTTTCAAATGCACCGTAGTGAGTATAATTACATATTATATTAGATTGACATTTTGAAAGGATGTCCATTAAATTATCTTGTACTTTATGTTTCGCTAATGATTGGATATAGGTATACTAATTAGTATTTAAAAAAAATATATACACACCCAGATGGTGAAATTAACTGGAAGAATTTGTGCTGTCATGATAATGAATTAAATTAAATCCGACGTTCGGTTCAAATACAATTATTTTCTGCAAACTATACATTGTGCGTTGTAAAAATCATAATTATACACCTACTAAATTATCATTATTATTATCTTAGTCATCTTATTATACATTAAAGTACTAAGAAATTCATTAAAAGATTATTTGATAAATAAAAATATCTCTTATTATAATATACGAACATGACAAAAAACTTATGAAGAGAGGAGATAAAATATGACAATATAAAGCGAGAGTGGTATAAAAATGTGTTATCAAGAATTTGTTGTGGAAGAGATTATAATATATTATAATTTATTTGATTATTTCTATATGTATGCAAAACACAGAGCCATTTTCAAATAAAAATTGTCAATTTTACAAAAATAAAACTATAATATTTCCAAATTCTATGTATTAATTTTTACTAAAAATATATATATATAAATATATATACAGGATTATGTACATTTGCATGTTTGATTTACATATTTTATAATATGCAATGGGCTTTAAGAATTTTTACAAGTATCATAATCTATATTTTATACTACATAATAATATAATATTTTGAATTTATACTATTTTATTTAATATTTCTAATTTTTTTTTTATTAATGTGTTATATTTTATTTTTCAATGAGTTACTTTAACGTTTCTGACGTAAACTACAATACATTATTACCAGTCTTAGGTATATGTTTAACTGGCCTAGAATTGTTAAGATTAGAATTGAACACTATAGTTTGTAAACCACATAGCTATGTTATTGATTTATTAATTTTATTTCGTACAACAATGTTTTAAGTAAAATTTCACAAGTTATATACAACATACAAAAAATAAAAACAACAAAAATATTATAACGTCGTTTGAAGCCTATTGTGTGTAATTACAAACTTTGGCTCAGAGTGAATACACAGTTGCCGTCTTTCTTCCAAACAGCAAACACAGTATTATACTAACAATAGTTATTGTTCTTAAGTTATTTGTTTAATAACTATATTATACTAGAATATAACACATTATATTGGGTTATAGGGATTGTCTGGTCTAACGCTCACCAAAGCATAAGTAGTATGGAAATAGTTTTAACTATTTATAAGTACTTATTTTTTTACTAATTAACTTTTTATAAGTACAATGATTACCAATAACATTAAACTGTATAATAACATAAAAATGATTAAGCTATTTATATTATAGAATATAGGTAATAAGATATCCGAATAATTCCTTACACTTATAAGTAATAACTAATTAGTGTTAGAGAATATTATAAATTATAACAAACAACGACATAACATATAATTCACATATCATTTATTATATTACGTTATCTTATCACTTATTATTTTTCTCCGGATGTTCAGAATTCAGATGGCCTATTTGAGAACCGAGTAAAAAACTCTGTATTCTGAAATTAAGTATTTAAAAATGTACTACAAACTTACTACGCCCATTGCCTATTATATCATGGACTATGCCGCGGTAGGAATGGAAGTGTATATTATAATAATGCGAAAGTCGAAAAAATAAATAAATGTCACTGGATATTGCTCTTTAAAAGAGCTCAGTTGTCAGTTGTCATATGCAAGACTCGGTATAGTTGGTACCCTTTGGACCCATAGGGTCTGGACATCTGGTCACTGGTTATTTGCGGTGTGGTTGGTGAGTATGCGCACTAGACGATGCACTCGCACCGAATATTGAATACGATCACGCTGACCTGCAGAGTAGTAGATAGCTTAAACAAAGAACTTGCGCTTCTAAGGACCATCTTTCTCTTGGAGACGTTAGATCCCTTTCCAGTCACTTGCTTTCACTGGTGACATTTATAAAGGTCACATGCTATTATAATATGAATTACAGTTGTCCTCATGGTGAGTGACCCATGACCGCATTACGTTTGTGTTATAAAAATATTATTTTAAATCGGGGATGATCAATTCTCGCACACGACAATTTATCAATATTTATTTATGTATTTAAATTAACTTATCATACAATTATGTACGACTGTGAGCATCATAATTGTATTTATATCATAATATGTATCCATTATACAATTAAGTATTTATTTAAAACAATAAATACTTAATTGATTTGAAGTTATACTTATAATACAACTATGACTAATCGTTTATCATAAAATGTATAAATATTTGTTACAAGAAATATCCCTGAAAGTGGAAATGGATTTTTACAGCGTCCTTGAGGTGGTTACATTACTTATTTTATGCATCGCGCGACAGACAACAAGCATTTAAATAATTTTTTTTTAAAAACTATATACGTATTATTACTATATAATGCATTATATTTTAGGCTTCATACCTGAATCGATATGAAATTATATGTAATTTTTAAGTAGAGAACTAAAAAGTTGAACTATTTCCTAACTGTACAATTATATCTCATGTATAAATAGTAAATAATACTCTATTATTTACTGTTTTATTTTTAAATTTATTATTATTATTATTATTATGATTAGTATAGATTGTAAACATTCTTTTAATAATAATAAAAAAAAATTTAAAAAAATATTATAAATAATTTATTATTTAATAATTAATTAATATTTTGGAAATGTTATTTTACAGCCGAAACTTGTCTTAAAAGAAACTGTTTGATGTCCTGTTAGATTAAATTCCACATATAACACTACGTTTCTCAGTGTTTGATAATTGTTTCCAATTATTGTAATCGTTCGACGAAGCGTCAATCTAACTGAAAACCTATTTAACTCGATAATTTGCTGTTTAAACGAATAATGTTTTAATTAAGTATATACTTATTACCGTATTGAAATTACAGTCATCACATTTTAGTATTATAGTTATAGGTTACATTGTATGTTATCTAAAGTGCTGAAGTTCGTTCAGCCGCTGACCGACGTCAAACAACCAAACAATATATTAATATATACAATAATGTATGGGTTAATGCGTGTTTATTATATTATATGATTAAAGAGAATTAAATATATACGGCATAAGAAGCAAATTTACCGGAAAAAAGAAACAAATTTACTAGAATTATCCTTTATATGAAGTCTAAAATGCTCTGCAGGTATACAATAATAATAGGTACCTATCATATAACCATTTGTTTTGAAATATATTTCAACTATTTCCACAGAATATTCTGAATATTCTTTAGCCATTGTTCATTAAAAATAGTAAAGTCGAATTATTCAAATTGCACTCATTTTAGTTAAATTGCACTTTGGTTAAAGAAAAATTAATGGTTTAATTGCACTCTGGTTCAAAAAACTTCAACAAAAATTTTGAAGACACTCATTTTTCTCTTCCCACTTTCAAGCATAGGTTGACAATGATTTTAAACATTGACGTGATTAAAAATTAATTTTTATACCTATATAAAATATAATTTATTTCGTTATAGTATCTGGTTTATTGTAGATTATGTATTATAAGAAAAACCAAACATTAGCCATTTTTTTAACACATTTCTTTTAGACAGTACAATTCTATATATAATAATATATACCTACATATTCTAAACACTGCCAAATTATTCTATAAACGTCTCCATTCCAGTAAACACAATCACAGAAATCCACTAATAGCTGAACTCTCCATCCTCACCATACCTGGAGACCCCAGCAGGCGCCTAAAAAGAACGTGGGGCCGAGACCTGTTAGTTAGCTAACTATCACCAAATCTCACCCTGAAGTTCCAACACCGTTTGGCTTCTTTGATCACGACTACTGTCTCGTTAAATATTTATTTGTAAATATTGTTAACTACTATTATCACCTTGTACTTATTGTACAAATATTTCACAGATTGTACAACAAAAAATAAATGACAATATATATATATATATATATATTATATACATATATCTTATATCATAACTCACTTTCTTATAATTTCTACAAAAAATAATTTCATTAAACAATATAAGCTTATAATAATACATTATTTTTTGAACATCTACTTTTAATCCGATTTTAGTTCAATCATTATCTATTTTTTACCAGAGTTCAGATCAACAATTATTTTTTTAACCTAAGTACAATTCGATTATTTAATCTAAGTAAAAAGTGCAAATCGACTATCCTGTTGAAAATTACTATATAATTTAATTACCTATAGCACAAAATAAAATATAGGTACATTTCTGTGCCTATTATAGGCTCGAATAATTAATCATAATTTTATGTTAAGTATTATTTTGAAAATGAAATTGCAGTAACTGTAAAAACGTCACGTTTGAATGTGTAGTATGTATATCTATCTAATTAATTCATTAAAAATTAAATTCGCTCATAAATATTACTATACCCAACGCATTTTTGAAAAATTGCTTTAAATGGAATTTAAAAACGAAACATACGGTCGCCCACCTTAACTATATATACAGTCCTTAACTTGGTGGCATCAGCAGTCACTCACGTTCTACACTTAACATACCACTATCTGAATTATATCATGTGTACATAATAGTAATGGGTCTGCAATTCGTATATTTGTTGAGAAAAATTGTTTGTCCTTTTAACATGATGTGGGTAGAAGTTGAAATAATATTATTATGTACTTCACTATAATATTATACATGACGTCGTATATGAAACCTGCGCACAATGAATGGCGATAAAATTGTTGATAGGGCAAGGATTCTCAGCGTTAGCTACAGACAATGCCGATATTAACTCACCCTTATATGTCCTACCCTTATATTATTATATTTAATGCACATGTGTGTGTAGTGTATATAAGGAAAGAACGCACTCACAAAACAAACACACTTATCGTCAATATTTTTTGAGTTTTCATGTTACAAAAAAAAAAAATATCAACGTTTTATATTTAATAATGGTCAAAAAACAAGTATACTTTGTATAAAAATAAAATAAAACGATTTAATATTTTAAAAAATATTTCTAAAACAAATTTAAGACTTATTTGTTTTCTCGAATGAATAAAATAATATTGATAAATGTGTAGGTACTATAGTCACTATGGACATACAACCGATTTACATTACAATTTTTTAGTTTATATAAAATTTAAAATTGCAAAGCAATATTCTAACAAATAATATAAAAATAGTTTGGGAACCGCTGATGTAAAATATTTTCATGTGGGACATAGTCATTATTACAAGATATAACTATACTATATACCTATTAGTAGATTGTCACCAAAAATAACACTATTGTTTTTTTTCTTTTAAATGTTAACTATTTTACAAAATTGACCTACTCGTATTAAGTCAAATCAGTTATTTTAGCTTAATATTTAATACATTTATTGCTATTATTATAAATTATAACATTGTTATAAGTCTGTGTTTGTATAGTTTTAATAATTCATTTGAATTTTAAAATAAAATCATCAATTTCGGTAAATTAATAATATTTCAAATTTAACTTAACAAAATGTATGTATGCTTAGTTAAAATATAAAATATGTCGTCATGTTTGCACGACTGCACATTAGATTTTTTCAATTAGTTTATTGAAAACTAACAAAAATAAAATACATTTTTAATATTTATATCACATTATAATGAAATAAATGAAAAATACAAAACTCCCTACATGCTAGTCTTTTTTATAGTATAATAATATGATTTTCTTAAAACCAACATTAATTTATTTTTAAATACTATATTATTTATATATTTTTGATATTCTGATAATATTTGGGTAATTGGTAATGTGTATTTTAGCCCGGATATAAAATTACCAAATTAAAAATTCTAACAAATTCAAAAGGTTGATCTGTAGGTTATACAAATCACACAAACTAAGATACATAATAATTTGTATTTAAATAATATGTTTAAAAATAATTATAAAATATTATGAAGTGTAGAGTAAAATGTTTAAATCATTAATTATATTTTTTATACTAGAAAGTATTAATAATTATTTATTTTAATTATTCCATTATTATTCGTACGGGCGTACGGAAAAAAGATGATAAATAATGCATCATTGCAACACAGATGAAACAACAAAATGATTGCATGACAGTCAACGTACAGCTTGCAACGCTCATGCCTCATAGAATAATAAAGGGCTTACATGACATTAAGATTTAAGAGGTTAAAAGTTTGTTTTTACTACACATTAATTAATAATAATATTTTTTTATATTTTGTATACATTTTATTTTTAACAGAAAATTAGCGACAGACGGTTTAATGAAGAATTAAGTTGAAAGTGCTCCAAAAATAAGAATAACATTTAAAATTAGTGATGCTGAAAAGACAGTACATTTTTATTTTTTTTCAGAAAATGAAACAAGGTGTGATGTTAAATGTATTTTAATCGTTGGACTTGTGAAAATCAAAAACGTATATTTCTAATCGGAAAACGGTCATGTATGTATTTGTATACGAAGTTTGGATTGAACGTCATATACTCATAAATAATAATAAATATCAATTATGTTCAACCAAGTCGTTAATTGAATGCGTCCGCCTACTAATTATTACAATTTTTTCGAATACAAAGAATTCCATCATGATTCGAAACTGTGTGAAAGTGAGATAAATCGAGTACGATCAATAACCGTGCGAGCGTATAGCGTGTGTTCAGAAATCCTCACACAACGGAACGAAAAAATAACATTTTTTAAGCACTTGTTTGCGTAGCCGGAAACGATATTACAATATGCGGCGGCTTCTTTATGATGTTTGGTCTAACTAGGGACGGCGGTAGCAGCAGCAGCTGAGAGCCGTTTTGTAGATTACGGTTGAAATAATTACGTTTTACGAAATCGGTCGATTGGTAAACAACAATATAAACGTGGAGAGGAATAAGTAGGCGCAGTACAAAAAACACCACAGAGAAAATAAAAACACAGCCGATCGATGTGTAATATAATATTATATTAACAGATGCAGTCGCGGGTTTGGAGCTAGAAAATCGGGGGCGCGGCGACGTTTGTACACAAAAATCGAAAAAATGTTTAAAGAAATGAATAAAGAAAGAAATGCCTATGTACACTAAAATAATATTATTATTATGTATATTGTATTATTATACGTTGTGCGCGATGTGGTGATAATATTATCCACCTGTAGCAGCGGCGGCGGCGGCCTCCGGGTGAACTGTGAACAGTGTGAACACTGAACACCCGGTGTGCCGCCCGAGAATACGAACGTTTTTCGTTGTTATTAAGATGAAAATATGACGTCGTCATACGCGATCCGTCCGACACACGGGACGATTTCACTCGGTTGTTTTTAACGCTACAAAGTGATTCTACCCTATACCAAATTTAAAGGTAAGAATATTGTCAGGGTATGCTTTCAGCATTCCATGTTTTCTACGTTTTGAACCGAGCTATGGCATTTGAAGTCGCGCGAAAAAAATTTACGATTACGTCGTCGGCGACGGACGCGACAGACGAATATTCTACGCGCTAAGCCGCTAACTGAAGATTGAGGAACCAGAGGACTGGGGCCGAGGATGATGCGCGTGCGAGAGCGTCCGTCCGTCGGCCCGTCGTCTTCTTCCACCACTACTCAACAGTCGACCGTGGCCGGTTGTTGTGTTTCCTCCGCCGCCACACCATGCACAGAAAAACTCGTTGCGGTTCGGCCGAGCGGGGACCGGGGGGAAACGCGTGCGTGTGACCGTGTGCGATTGCGGTCGGTGCGTGCGCGTGCGCGTGCGCACCCGATCCGACCGACGACGACGGGACCGCCGAATTCCGATCTCGTCCGCACCGACCGCACCGCGTCACACGTATCGCGCCGGCCGGTCGACCACGACCGTGCAACCACCACAGTTCGTCTACGCGTTTGCCGCCGTCTGTTCCGCGCGATTGTCTGCCGATCGGTGTCCGACAATAATATTGTTATAAATTACAATCGATCGTCAATTCGTTATCTACATCGGTCGTTAGTGATTTGCCGTTCTACTTATCGTCACGCGGTCGGGCTTTTTTTGTTTTACCTTTGTCGTTTCCAGCCGTCCCGAGGCGGTTTCATAAACGTTCGGCCTTTGACCGATCGTCTTGTTCGTGGAGAAACCCCCGTTGGCATGACAATTACCGACAACGACGGATCGTCGCGACATCAGACACGACGAAATTAGTCAAGTAAGTCTAGGCGGGTGTAATATTTAGTTTAAATTGTAATAAACTTATTCAATCGCCGTTAGAGAAACGGATCAACGAGATCGCGAGTTGAGTGCATTTGAGTTTCGAACCACCTGAGTGGGTTATTTGTGTCGGAAACCGATATATTCATTATGACGATGAACAAAGCTATTTTTTATTTTTGCGCACCTACGCTGTCCATTGTTGTAATTTGTGCATGTAACGATTTATTTCCCGGCGGCTGCACAACGCGAGATTTGACCCACAAGTAAAATACCTATCAGTAAACCGCCAAGGTCAAAAGTCGTTTTTGTTGGCTCACGTGACTTAAGTATATCAAGTATTGCTAGTCTTGTCGACTGTCGACCTTTTCGAAAGTGTAAGATTAAAATCATTACATCCTTTCCCCGTCTTTCACACTTGTTGCTTTTCTGGAGGTGCCCCGAAAACAAACTTGTTAATCGGTTCTATCACAGTTATACAGATTGCAGCTTTATTGATTATTATTGGTGTGTATCATCAATAATTTTTCGGATTACTGAAACGAATGTTTGAACCTAACATCCGAGTATGACCCGCGAACCGAGTTAAACGTTGTTGTACAAAAATTCTACAGTCACAAAACGTGTACAGCTCCACTAGCATTCATAACATACTTTTCGTCCTCAGAATTCACCGTACGTCATCTTAGTATGTGAAGAACGTCGTTCGAATGTCCCCAAAGATAATAACGGACTCGGTTTGCTGTTATATTATTATGCCGGTGTGACTGTTTTTTGTAAATAATATTATCATCTACGTTATTATTATTAAAGTACTTTAAGGCATATGAATAATTCATTCGCTGTTCTACCCAAATTCATATTCACAGACATTTAAAATCTCAGTCGTTGTGCTCAGTACACCATCACCTTGGTGTAAATCGCAAATGCTGAATTTTAACGTCCTCTGCGAGCACGCCCAATGCGGGTGTAAAAATTACAAATTATATTATAATTATAAAATTATGTGTGAGTTTTGTAAAATAAATTATCAAAATGTTATGCGTCTCAAATAGCTCCCAAGCCTACCCAAAATGATTTTCATTTACATTTAATTAGTATCATTATCCCACAGCGTGTATTATTGGCCTACTCCGTCTCATCTCAGAAATAACAATTTTGTGTTTAGGTAATTAAAGATTATTTTCAATTACAATTTTTCATTATCTTTTTTTTTTATTTTTTACTCTTTTAGAAATATTCATGTTTGATAATAATTACAATACTTTAATTTATATGTTATTCATATTATTATGATTCATAAATGCTTATTGCATTTTTATTATACATTTTATTATAATCTGATTAAATACTTTTATAGTGGTGGGGGGGGGGAAATTATGTAAATTTGGTTACTTATTTAAAAAACATTAGCTTCTAAGATTTGCTAAGCCCTAAATGAATTATTAGATTAAATGTCATATAACACAATAATAATTTAACATTTAAAATTACTTAATTGATGTAACAGTTCACAAATTAATCTTGTATACTCTGTACTATACGTTATATGGTTAAATTTTGTTTTGAGAATGGTTCAGAGTATTTTTATCATCAGTAGTCTAGGTGTATGCCAAATTTCAGCAAGTACAGGCGTGTGTTCGCGTGTTTATAAAAAAATCCTATTTAAAAAAGTAGGTACTTTCAGTTTTTTGCAAATCTTTCAATTTTCTGTAAATTTTTCGAATTTTTCTTTGGTAAAAATCTAACTTGAATAATACAATAATTTTTAAAAAATTACCGCGATCGATTTTTCCGTTTACAAGGTATACGCTTACCAGCGAATCAACATCTTAAGCTCTGTTAGAATATAATACATATTAGCTATTATATCATATTTTATTACCAGAGCCAAGAGGACAGAATTATAGAGGAAAAGTATTAAATATGAGGATATAATTATACAGATAAAACCTCGCCTATAAAAACGTTTTCAACTACTAAAATATGACCAACACAAACAAAAAATACTGCAATGACGTTAATGCTTTATAAATTATAAATAGATACGATTTATATTTTACAATATATAATATATGTATATTGTGCTATAGGTTATTGTACTAATTGTTCGATATAAAACAATTGCCATGCATAGACTCGTAGGTATAAGGATTTAGGAATGATTTTTAACTCTGACCCTTCTTAAACGTTTTAATACAACTAATCTATGGTTTCTTATCGTTATTCCATATGATTGGAAAAACGAGTAAAACGTTATGTATGTATTATAAAACAGTGAATGCACATATTCTTAGGTTAACTGCATGACGTCCCATGAATTTCAAAAGATAAAGGCAAGTTATAAATATTTCGTTATTTTTTCGTTTATGTACTACGGTAGGTAATAATAAAATTGATGAAACGGCCACCCAGGAGAAGTATTAATTTTTCTAAACACGTTTGGGATAAGGGTGGTTTTCTGCGGCGTTGACATGGCGGTGATCCATTTCTTTTGGAACGACTTGAGCCCTACCGTGGACTATACTATATAATATAATGTTTAATATTTTTACAGTGATTGTTTTGTTCTTTATATTCTTTCATATTATATTTAATGTGTTGTCAAGGGAATCAGTAGTAATAGCCGTGTATAAATTTGACAAATGTCTACAGATTTTTTTACAGTTTCACTTTTCAGTCATTTCAAATTAAATAGACATTCGAAATACATGAACTACCTATCTACTCGTTTTAAAATACCTCGTAAGACACAATTATGTCTTACAACCAACCTCCTCGTCGGTGTCACATCAATCGGAATTGTATGAGGAGGTGATGTTTATTGAGTATTTTAGCCCCCTATAGCTGTATATATATATATATATATATATATATATAATGGAGAATGAAGTCGTTTTGGTTTTATTTTATTTTTCGCCCTCTGTAACCGACAATGTCGTCATCATACTTATAGGGTCTAATTCACCTTCATCGAGGAATCGAATTTTTTACTTCATACTTATAGGGCCGTTAGTGTGTGTGTGTGTATACGTTTTTTCACTCAAGACTCGCACGAACATTTTTCACGCACGTTAATATTTTTCGGGACCACATACAAAAGGCCTTTTGTGTACGAGATTGTGTATGCTGCCTACATCGTGCGTGTTAACGTGTATTGTTGTGCCTGTATACGAAAACGTCTCGTGGAGGAGAGTTGACCGAAATAAATGGACAAAAAGAAATCGCAGTTTGTCGGTGCAAAGGAATCGCGTCTTCTGCGTATGTATGTTCACCCCGTATATGGGATTTTCAAACACGGGACACCTTTCCAGATGTTTTAGCACAATGATTTCGACGAGCATATACCAAAATTTCTTTGTGAACCAACGACGTTGGTAACTACTACCAAATAACACGTGATCGTCGAAGCCCGTGCTTCTATTTTATATGCTGGGGTCTGGGACCTACGTTTTATTATTCGTCAGTACGTGTTATTATTTATTACGATGGCTGGATCGCAGCATATACACATTATATAATGTACCTATTATACAACGTTTGAAACAATCATTAGCCATGTCGAATTTCGTATTATATTGATGGATATTATTGTGTGCAGTCGTTATAGGAGTTACTGTTGGTTGCTGATGTTATTGCGATCGAACTGAATTGCGTTAAAAAGGATTGACGCCAACACGACACGCAATCGTGTCGGCTGCGGCGGTTTCCTTTTGAAATTATCGAATTGTCTAATGTGTGCCACCCTATACGCATATATATATATATATGTTATTCACACGAGTATTATAATATGTAAATGTATAGTATGTATGTTACATTCTCTATCAAACAAAACTCCTAGTATATATGTATATATTGAAATGTACATCCGATTAATATTATTTTAAGCAAACGATCGTCGGATATGAAATTTTAATGAGAAAATAAACGTTGCGTTTTGTTTGAATTAAAAACCATTCCTACATTTTTTTTGGCGTTTTGTTTTTATGTCAGTGTTAATAGTTTTCCACCAAACCGTGTGAACAATTTATTGACTATAATTACTTCCATACTACTATTTCTTTTTAAAATAATAACTATTATACTTCATTTGATTAATGAGATATCACGAATTTATAATGCTAAATAATAAATACATATATAGGTACGTCACGTTTATTATATAGTGACTGTTTAGTGTTAGTTAGTGAATCGATCGGTGTATTGATGTATAGTTAACATTAGTCATTGTTCATACTCAATACTTACGTATTAATATAGTGTATGACTCGTTTGTTGTAGTTTGCTTAGAAGCGAAAATGGTGTTTAACTAGTGTTGTAGTCCGACAGTTGTAACTCATCTTTTATCATTATTTTTACTTAATAAAAATTGAGAAGAATTTTTCGTTCAGATTCTCAGTATTTCTGTGTTTATTTTAGGAAATATAACTAACAATTTGGAATACGTATATAATACTGTGACAAGTAATGGCTACCAAGACTGAGATCCTTGCACACAAAAATATGAAGCTATATGTTCAGTATAATAATTATTTAAAAATGTTATTTCAAACACTGGCATTAATAAATGTACCTACTATAAATTAATTATTATTTAAACCAGCGTTTCTCAAACTGTGGGTTGCGAGAATTTTTTTTAATTATACAGATTGTAAGAAATTTATGTTTTTTTAAATTGTATAGAACTATAGAGTATAGACTATAGAACTATAATAGAAGTATAAAGTAACATAAGAATTATTACAATTATTATTATTATAAAGTAGTAAATAAATAATAAAAAAATTTGTTTTTTGAAATTACTTTTTTGATATGTAAAACTATGGGGGTCGCGATAGATTTTTGGAAGAAAATTTGGGTCGCGGTCCTAAAAAGATTGAGAATCACTGATTTAAACCATTGGTCACTATTTTATTTATTCTTCAAGTGATAATGGGCTCTGCTGAACATGTTCATGTCTAAATACTTTAAATTATTCTGTTATTCTAATGAGCTACGTGTAGGTAAATGTTTTTACTTTTCAGTAAAATTTCGATTACGTATTTATTTTTCAATGTAAATACGACTAGGACATTTGAGGTAATTTGAAGTATAAATTAAATTATTGTTTACGTTTTAAATATTAAATAGATCTAAAAAATTTGTTTTGTCTCAAAATAATAGTCTTGTTTTTATTTAATTCCTTGTACATTTCGTTTAAACTAAACAATAATCATTAACTAAATTATTATTTAGCATTGGTTTGAAAAACGTTGAACTACATAATTTTTTTAATAATCAATGGTAACTAAAGGTACCTATGTATCATACGTGTTTATCTTTCAGTGTCATAGGTTATCTGCAACTGGTGAACTCTTGAATAACACAATTTTCTTTATCTAGGAACCGTGAATAGTATAGGTAATAAAACGTTGAATGTACTCAGCGGTTTGTGTATTATAATTTTCACGTTCGAACTTCAGATACAGATAAACAGTTGCGGTTCGTTTCGGAACCAGAGAGGTTGTAACAATAATAATAATAATGGATGTCGTGCTTTGCAATAATAATTATTATGGTATACTTATATAGACCGGCTGTGTAAGTTGTCGTTGTGTGTACGACTTATACAACAGAAGAATCTCGTCTTACTCCGGGTTTGTTTTCGAAAATTCTTCAATCGATTTCACGGTGTTTACTTTTCAAAACGGTCCAAATAATACAAACAATTATCACCAGGAGCACGATTTTATACTTTCTTTCGTAAACTGTGTGTCTGTGCGTATTGTTTTACTATTATAAATGTCTCGTCGTTGCGCGTACTACGCACACAATATAAAAATATTATTGCTCTTTCGCTAAACTCGTTGTCGTCGATGTTTGTATACTGTGCGGTGCACCGTATAAGCAATAACGTACAAGGTGATTACCATATTATTATTATTATTATTATTATTATAATCCGCCCGCGGCGTTTTTTAACGGCCCGTGGCGGCATCGATAAAACGATTGTCGTTGTCGTCTTTAAATTATTTTTTTTACATTTCATCACAATCGATTTGAATATTGTTCGTTTGCTCTGCGGTAGATAAAATACACGAAAACAAGACGACGGGACTCTGTGTATAATAATCTACTTGTAAGTTGTAGTCATATATTGGTGTAGTTGTTATACTGGTCTTTCGCCGCGGAGTAAACCAGAGTATGATTTTTACGTCGGTCTAGTGCGTATATATTAAGGAAGAAAAACCGAAAAGAAAAAAAAATCCATACGCATATTATTATTGCTGGTACACTCACACGCAGATGGATTGTTTGCATTGGACGCTCGTTAGCCGGTCCTTGTTCTTCCCATAATATTATAACTGCCGCCGCCGCCGCCGCCCACTCCTCTTCTCCCAGTCGTCGTCTGTGGCTGCGGCGGTCGTCTCTCGTGCGCGCTCGTGTAGTCTAGTTAAGGGAACATGTGAGGATTGATAAATTATAGGTCTGCTCCTCGATCCGGACAACCGGTTTCTTTTTTTCGGCTCTCCGGGCACTTTCCGATGCGTACCTTATAATATTATAGGTATGTAATGCGTGTCGGTGGTGGTGGTACTACTACAAGAGTGTCGAGCAGTAGGCATCGGTCGCACAGGACTAGCCTCGGTCGTTGTCGTTGTTATTGTTATTGTTGTGCTTGTGATGCGCATATGGCGTGTGTGGTTATCCGTCGTTGAATGCGAAAAAACGGAAACGAATCCGTAACAGATCGAAAGCATAATAAAATTATCATCGCGTTATTCGTTAGCACATTTTGTGCCTATTTGCTGCGATTCACTTCCTTGTAAATAACAAGACTGTTCTGCAATCTTTGGGATGCTAAGATTTAATATTTCATGACTTTTAAGTTTTATTTCCTAATGAAACTATTGAGTTCCTCGTTTACCGCCTTTGGTTGTTGTTTATATGTTCGCTCTGTATAAATCATTTCGTCCATTCGATATTTTAAATTGTATAAACGTCCCGAGGTGCCCGTATAATATAATATTATATTGTTCGATATTATGCTGCAATGTTTAGTATTTTATAGTAAGTGATGGCGCGCATCGTTATTTTGACGAGAATAACTACAAGAGATTTTTCCTCTACGCTGGTAGGCGGTTTTCGACGGCAATTAATAATAACGCGTTATTGTTGATAATCATCTTGTGATGATCGCCGAAAAAATAAACTTGCATCATACAGTAAAAATTGTAATTCGGACTCTAAATAAAACGGAAAACTATCCAATGAGGAATTTTTCTATGGTCCCAGCATGTTTCTATAGTTTATATAGACGTCGTTGAACCTCAATAAAACAGAACCTTCTTAACGCGGAAACGGAACGGTTTTGTGAGTCCAATGCTAGTATTTGCATAAGCCGTAAATATGACACGCGTTATGTTACGTTGATATGAATATATAGGTACGCCGTAAAACAATAACCAAGATAAAACTGCACTACATAATATATTAGTTAGGTAATTTGTATGTTTTGGTTATCGTATACAAACTTATTCTGTATGTATAATGTATAGCTGTGAAACAGCGGTACAATACAATTGCGTACTTTTTACCTTTTTACTAAAAAAAAACACAACACAATTGCGCACCTTTTACCTAATTATCTTTGAGGTCTTGCCTCTGTTAAAGGTTCAGCTTCAGTTGCCCATAAAATCGGTGGAAAAGCATCATCGGATGATTAATAATTATTGAGTATATAATCAGTGAATTTAAAACTATCAGTAGGGCTATTTTCAATTAAATAAGCAAAAGCATCTTCTACATCTTCCGAGGGTAAAAATTTAAGTGAAAAGAATTGTTCCAGCCAAACACCTAGTTCAGATTTTGAACTATAGTTTTTAAACTATAATCATTTAAGCCGACAAATTATAAATTTAATTTTTGTGCGCATCGTGTTATGTTTTTTTCAGGTAAAAAGGTAAAAGTGTGCAATCGTGTTACGCCCGAAAAAATAGCAACAACAGTGACAAAACAAAAACTACATGATTTTTGAAAAAGCTAAATATTTAAATTTAATTCCCAACTTTCATACTTATGTAATATGTATAAATTGTTAATAATTTTGTAAGAAAATAAGTCTATAATTAATCTAAAATAAGTTATATAAAGTAAAGTAATAAATTAAGTTTAAATTAGTCTCTAAATCATAAAATAAAAATTATAAATGTTGTTAACTAATTTTTAATGCGAAAAATTGATACGAATTTATAATCAGGAATTTTTCCGTTATATTCAATAAAGCGGAATTTTTGATTGGTCCACTACTATTCCGCATTAGACAGTTTTCACTGTAATAAGTAACGAATATGTACACATGCATGTGCACAAATAAATCGGACCTGCACAATCGTTGTTGGGCTATTGTTTTGTATTACACCATGTAAAGTACACTCTGTATTTTATTTTAATATTCGTTTCTACGGTACAACGGTACACGATACTACATATCGGTTATTAGTCTAGAGAGCAAATTTGTAGATTTCACATACATTTAATTTGGGTTTATGCAGCTCAACGAAGGTACAACATTTGGACGATATTTATTGATTACAAAATTTGTATAAACATTTAATTTTGCATATTTTATAATTATTTTATTATTGTTTATAACAAAAATCGTGATTGTTTATTGTTCGAGTGAATATTTATTTATACTTAAAACAACAATGATTGAAATCTTTCATTAAACTTATTTAAAATATCGATTATTATTGTTTATCTATTTTTTGATGGTTTATAATAAAATTGGTTATATAACATAACTTATGTTGGTAACTTTGGTCCTCTTGGATAATTAGGTTAAATTATGTACTTGGTTCCATCAGATCTCTCTATATAGTATACTTATTATATGATTCAATATAATAATAACTGAATAATTAGGTTAAAAAAAATGTTGAACATATCAACATTATGTTTTAAGCTTTTAAGTATATTTAACTATCACTATACGACTATTATTATCATTCATTTAATATTATTTTCATATTTTGTTTGTCCAGGAATTATTCCTATAAAAGCATATTATTAAAGTAAAAATATTCGTAAATTACTGCTGTGCATTGTGTTGTAAGTTATAATGTCTTATTCTTTGATTAAAATTTTTTTTTGATAAAGTATTTGGAAAAAGCATTATTTAACTAAATCCGCATGCTAACATATCGCAAAGTCAACCTTCCAGGTGGTGGACCAAAAAGCATTATTAATATTTTTTTTAAGGTTTGAATAATAGTCTTTACATTTTATTCGTTTGTTCTCAGTCTATTTTGTCTATTTGGTAAATGCAGAACTGACCAAAATATGATATGGATGCCTAGTGTCAATAAACAGCATTTAAAAATTTATATTTTTTTAATACTTGCTTCTTAAAAATGTTTATAACATACTTAAAAAATATTTCCTAACGCTTTTTGATTCTCGCGAAAAAAATTTATACTTTTTGGGAGTTGATTTATTTATTTTAAAGCATTTTAGCATTTGTTACTTTATACCCGTCAATGGCCTGGTATTTTTTTTATTCAAAAGTGGAAATTATTAACATTGTTTAAATCGCTGCGGTTGCCCTGTGTTTCTTAATTAGCTTTCTGCGATATGTTAATATATTTTTTCCTATTCACACGACAAAAGTGTGTTTTTAATTTACGATTATTGCACACGCATTCGTCGAATGTGTTGGTATAAATATTTTAATAAAAATAAATTTTATATTTGGTACTTGTGCGAGTGTCCTAAAGAATATTTGGTATTATTTTGTGTTGTTATAATTATTTCTATAAGAAACTTTACACACAAGTTTTGTTATTTTAACTTTAAATGGCCATAACATGACTTTAATATTATTTAATGCAGATTTAATTAAAAATTGTATATTTCGAGCAGTATTTATAGGCGTACGCCGTGTGTGCAACTGGGCGTGTGTCAAAAATTCTCATTGACACTCCCAAGTCCTTTTTTATACTGACAACTGACTAGTAATATATTTCTTGGTTTACTGCTTTATTTCTGGAACACAAACACATATTGTAGAGCACAAAACATGTTGAGTGACCACACTTGCTGATCCCCTTAATAAAGGAGATATTTATGAATTAAAATCAATGTAAATCGAATTATTTCTACCGTGGATTTGAATGATAATTAATAAATTATTTCCTTAGTAAATAGATTTATGTGAGAAAAACTACGGTAGGTAGGCGAAAAATACAGTGCCCTTGTAATTCTTGGTCCTGGAAATTGATTTATTTGTTTTGGATGTGTCCCACATTCACCAATAAGACGTGTTGGTAGACGAAACTCTGATACGAATATTTCCGCATCCGTTCTATATAGATTTTCTATGTAGGATTTTAGCTTCGTCATTTTTGTCGCTTGTACCCACACATCGGATTTTGACTATAGCTTTGCTTACTTGTTTATGAAATATTGTTATTAGCAATGTGTTAAAGACGACTGTTTCTAAAAATTATCAATGTTAAGTTTATATTACTTGGATTCTTTTTTCTGGTAAGATAATTTACTCATCGGTTGGATATAAATGATAATTTTCAATGAATGCTAATGGAGAAGTATAGCGTGCCAATAAGGTTACCATATATATATGTACTTTATTAATTAAGTTCTTAGATCAATATCGGTATGAACTAATGTACTAGAACGATTATGGTTTACGTATGCTTCTATGTCATAAACCGGTCAATTATTAGTATTTTTCAAATAGTCATTTTACTAATATAGGATGACCATATACGTCCCGTTTAAAACGGGATTGTCTCTTTATTGATCCTATGTTTCGTTGTCCCGACAAACTCCGAATGGGACGCTTTTTATCCTGTTTTTAAAAGATAGTATATCGTTTTAATACCGTTATTTCCATATTGTTATATAATGTTTGTAAAAAAAATATCAATGTATTAAAAAAATATAAAACAATTTTAAAAGGAGCAACATATTATAACTATTATTTTATTAAATTGTAACTTAAATGTAACTGGAAAAAACAAAAATTATAATATTAATAAAAAATTGTTTGTCTCGTTTTTTATTTTTTATAAAAATGGTCACCCTATACTAATTGTAATTACAAGTAAAAATTCTACATTTAATTGAATACTTCGATTAACGCTTTTTCTGATGTTATTTAAAGTAATTCGATTCAGTCAGTTCACATATATATCTATAGTAGCTAGAAACTGAATGCGCAATAATAAGTAGTAAGTATAAAAATCTTATGCTAGTCATTTGTTTGAATTAAATTGTATAGTAATTAATTATTCATTTATTACACCTATGGCGCATACGCATAAAACATGTGCGCTATTAGTGGTATTTTTCGAAGGTAATTCCTTTTGAACCATTCTCACACATTATTTTTTTCACATTTTCCCGTGGTTTTTTTCCTACTACCATTTACTGGAAGGATATGGAATAGGATGAGGAATCCAAAATATTTGTTCATAGAAATTTTTTTTTGGAATTTTGAAAATATATGCGTCTTAAATAATTTGTTTTCAATGATTTTACAATAAGTAACAATCAATATCAAATTAAAATAATTTAATGCTAAAACTAAGAGAATATGGTTTATTCTTTATTTATAAATTATAATGTTATAATCAATAACTATAATAATTATAATGGGGTCAGCTTAACTAGCCATTAGTAGTTTGTCTAAATAATTATTGCACTGTCATGTCACTGGAAAGTCAAAAAATAGAAAGTTGCGGATTTTGTGTTTTATAAGTGTTAATGCATTTTAACTATTTATAAATAATTTGATAAAAAACTACATTTAATAAACGTATAAGTACTCAATTGCAATTTATATAGGCATTATATTTTATTTAATTTAAAAAAAATATTTAAACTTTTGGTCAACGGTTTATGTATGATTTTATCAGTGAATTTTGTGTGTATAACGTTATGAAGTTACCACAATTATTTTAAGGTGACTGGTATAGGCTCTACATAACTATACTTCACACTGTCTGAGCCATCTACATTATATTACCTAACTGAGTGGAACAGGATTTGTTTTGCCAGAAAATGAAACGTCTGCGAAACGTATTTGATTATCAATCATAATTGCTCATGTATTTTTCCAACAGTGGAGAGGAGGAGTAAAATATACTCGCAAAATAATCCTCGATAATAATTTTGCGCACGATAATCATCATAATATGACGGTACTGACAATTCGATTTTTCAGCAGGCATGCGAATGACGACGACGTACGGCAGCGGCGACGGTCGATCAGCGGCGACATGTTGATGCACCATGTCAAGGCATGGACGCTCTAAACAATACGGTCCGGAACCGCCGCCGGCGGCCGTCTACACCAAGCCGCCGCCGCCGGTGCACGGCAACAACACGTACAACGGCCGCGCGCATCACCATTACCAGCAGCAGTCACAGCAGCAACAGCAGCAATTGCTGTTGCAACAGCAATTTTACGGCACGCAACAACAACAGTCAAATGCAGTGGTCGGACCCAGGCCTCCGTCGAGCAGTTATCACCACCACTCGTTGCCCAGGTAATATTACGCGTATTGATGATTTATTTTATTACAAGTGTTGTTATCGTTGCTTGAAACGGTGAACGTGGTTTTTTCGGATTAATTTTTGTTGAAATTTTAAAACTTTAAAATTTTTCCTATCATTTTTCGTTGTTGTAAGTATGCAATATTGATGTTAAAATTCCAAATTAGGGAGTAGGGACTGCACGAGTTTACCTAATATTATAATATGCGCACGTGCAGACTAGTTGGTAGGATTATTATTATGATGTTCTCTGCTCAACTAAATGATAAAATTAAAATAACCACGTAGGTATATAGATAGTAGACAATGACGTGCCAGGAAGAAGAAGGGAGGAGAGTGGTTATATCCCGATCTGTTTTATTTTATTTTTTTTAGATGACCTATTATATAGAATTGTTATTGTGGACTATAGTTAATACTTAATACCCCCTTTCGCGCAAAATCACAATTATATAAAACAGCTAAAAATATGTATTTTTGATTCTATATTCTTACATATTCTTACAAAAATTAATATTTTTGAAATATTTTCTTTACGAATGTAATCCAAGAAATATTAATGAACATACAAGCTGAGTTTTAAAATTCTTCCTGGTAAAATTATAAACAAAAGTAAATTATTATAACTATACAGCCAACAGATGTCAATTGCCTCTATAGATAAGTAAAAATTGATTCATACTTTTTTTATACGTTAAGAATAATGTTCTCGTGAAAATTTAAACTTAAATTTGAAATTAGCTAGACTTTTCTTCCCCTTTTAAAATTAAAATACCATAAGGTGGCTAGAAATACGTATTTTTAGCCATATATCTGTGAATACGCAAACATTGACTTGAAATTCTTACGATAATTTCTCCCTTTAAAATTTTTTTTAAATGATAAACAAGGTAACAGCCAACAACAGGTCTCTCCAATTTCCTAGTCCATAAATTGCTTTTAATATTTATTTATTTTTTCATTTTTATAGCGTATATAAATGTATACTTTTCCTTCTAAAACATCCAAGTCCTCGAGTCGTCGTTACGCTGCATCTAGTTTATTAACGTGTCGGTCCGAGACATTGAATATGGCCGGCGTTTAGACTTTGACTTTCTAACGCTGAATTGATGACGTACCTTCTACTTTTATAGTTATATACGTATAGATTAAGCAAAAATATAAAATTTACCCATTTATGTATAATTTATAGTTGTAATGATATTTACAAGCAGTTTGCAGTAAATTTACTCGATCAATACTTATGTCCGGAAGGTTATTTTAGTTTTAGAACAAATTGTAGACAGGGTTATCGGCGGATTTCCGGGGAGGAAGTAATTTGTGCGTCGACGGCGAATCCGATTTTCAAACGCCTAGGAAATCCACGTAGTTGATGAATATCGTTGAAGTATTCATTTGCTTGAAAATATTCCGACATCGATGTGTCTTTAAATTTGATTAATGTTGTGGGCAAGTGGTAATCTGCCAAGAATACTGCCCCTATATAAATTGTATAGAGGTATAGTATTTATTGATTATCACGGTAAATTTACTTTCAAAATGTGGTGTGTATGAATGGGTGGCTCTTCTTTTAATGATTGAGACAAGAAACGGCTGCGGCGTGTTTTTGTACTATTTACTATTGACAAAAGATAGTAGAGAGGGAGCAATGGTATTATATATACCTCCCCCCTCGAGTTATTTAGAGGTTTGTTCGGTGTATAATAGAATTGTATAATATTATTTTAACGATTTCCAAAGGATTTTCTTTTCACACTAACATATACTATTTATAAACTACTTACCCCGTGGCCGTTCTCATCAAAACTACGGCAAAAAATCATTACGTATTATATAATGATAATTATAATAATAATAGTAAAAACGACGGGAATAATGAAAATTACTGTATTATATATAATAGTCATGTTGAACTGACAGTCTGTATCTTTGTACCAGCGAACAAAGGGAAGAATTTCTTATTGTTTTCGTCCGTCCGTCTCATTGCTAAAGCTTTTTAGTTTTTATTTATTATATTATACACTCTAAAAAACAATCTGCAATATATTTTCCTATTGCATAGTAGGGAATTTTTGAACATACTAGCCAGACGATCTAGAGGGTGGCTCGGAATTCAACAAAACTATAATGTAGGTATATTATATTATAAAACTATGCCGACGAGGCAATACGGCTCTCGTCAAGTGCATTTTCAAAATATAAGTATTGCTCTATGAATAAGTAATATCATACCACCAACAATTTTAATAACGAGAAATTAGAGATATATTTAGGGATAGTTAAGGGAGGGTTGATTTTTATATGAAATTTTGGGCTTATAATTATTATAACTCGGTGGTAGAGTCAGAAAGGAAGCTAAGGGGCTGTAGCTTTCTTCTAAATTTATAAATTCTTCTAATGTTCTGTGAACGTTTATAAAACCATGTATTCAAATTATTATTTATGTAATGTTTACTGCAAAATTTTAAAATATTTTTTATTTATGGAAATATGGCGTCATTAATCATTATATTAAACTTATGAGTGATCTTAATTTAATCTAGCTTAATGTATAACAAATTATTAGTTTTCTCTCCCCATTATTACTATTCAAACTCTAAAGGTGCATTTACACTCTATCGTGTATTTGTTTCGTCCATAATTTGTCATGTCGTGTTAAAATTCCATTGCAATTTTAATTAGTAGAACACCGTGCCTATATTTTTAATGTAGGTATCACTATTGCCGTAATATTGAATAATATTAAACTTACAGACGTGGGGTTATAGTGGTCAAATGGTTATCAATTAAACTATTGATAAAATATTTAAAATATTAAAGGTTATACTGGCAAACCTTTATCTCCAGGTTTTAAATATGTCTACGATAGTACGATGTGATCATATAAAACAACACTATAAATACTAACTCATGATAGTGTAACGGCACCTTTATATAATGTTATTTTTACTATCTTTTAAAAATTTGTGTTTATAATCGTGTTTTATTATATACTTTTTAAGTCATCTGTCGATTTGTATAATTTAATGAAATTCGAAAAATAAATGCTTAATTATATAATTATAACAATGGTTATAAAATTAATTTGTTTGAAAATACAAATTAATGATTGAAATATATGAATTTTAATCGGCAAAAACACTATTGGCTGTGAACATTTTTAATAATTATACGTTTCTGCAGCGTGTAATAACAACGCCGACGACGACTAATATTTAATAATATGTATTAATAATAATCTATAATAATTATTATCATTAATCGCGTTCAAACAGAAATGCCTGGAGCGCAGACAGACATTCTCCGGCGGCCGGCGGATCTTCGTCGAACAGCTCGAACGATCGGGCGTACACGGCCACCCGCCGTGCAAAGCACCATCGGGTGTACAACAGCCACCGGCAGACGTCTCGTGGCCACCACAAGAGCAGCGGCGGCGGTGGGGCCACCACTGATCCGGACGCCTTGTCGTCGGTGACCACGGCTGGCATCAAGTACAATCCGCTGCAGCAACCGCCGACGCAACAGTTGAATCACCAATCGTTGCACCAACTGCACCACCAGCAGCAACTGCAGCACCACCACCGGCCGCAGATGGCATCTGGCTGGCCGCCGGCTGAACCGCCGCCGTCGTCGGTCGTTCACCATCATCAGCAGCAGCAGCAGCAGCTGCAGCAACAGCAGCCGGCCACGGCCGCACAGTATCTGCCGCAGCCGCCACCTCCACAGTTACCGCCACAGAACACCGCGGCCGCGGTTTTGAGGCACCATCACCAGCCACCGGCTGCAGTGCCACTGTTGTTGCCCTCGTGCGACGTGGCCGTCGATGCCTGTGGCGGCCACTGTCCGAGGTTCGAAAACTTTTGCCATTTCTGCTTGCTGGTAAGTCATTGCGATATCATATGCGTACTATCCTATAATAATTATTTTTATGCATTCTCTGTTATAGTTTTTTGTATGTCCACTATAGAGTCTAAGTCCGAATAGTTCTCAAAGCTCTAGGGTCTTAGTTCAGTTTCATTTGAATGATATTAGATAAAAAAAATACTTTTATATAGTCTTCGCATTTGTAACATAGATTTTTTTTTTTTTATTAACTTCGCTAAAGTGAATCTCATGCTTCAGGAATAAAAAAAAAATTGATTACTATTGCGCCGGACGAATATTACTATAGGTACATGATATTATGTACGTATAGTGTTATGTATTTCTGTAATCATAGTTATTTGACTGAAGAATATTTTATAGGTGTTCAATGATATTATTAAAGCGGTAACAGCCCGCCTACATAATATGAACCCTATTTGTTTCTGCCAAAAACAATATTTTATCCGGTTTTTAAAAAATCTATTTTTATGGACCATAATGGGAGGTCGAAAAAGGTCGTTTTGTCCAACGCTTCGTTAGCTGTATCGAAAATTAAACTTTCGGCGCAGCCATGAAAAAATACGTATTTTTTATGATAGTATTATATAACCGCGCAGTATAAATTCTTAGAATTTTCACGAGATATTCCGCCTCAAAATTATTATTAACTATGACGTTATATAACACGCACGCGTCCATGGCGAGTTCCAACCCAACTCCATCCACTTCATCCGGTCGATGCTGTTATTGATTATTATTTTCTTCAGCTTTGAAAATAATCATCGTTACTGTTATCGTTTATAAACCGTCTGCGCTTCACAGGTGTTTTATTTCGCGGGCATCACGGTGGGCTTCCTGTTGATCATGGCAGCCGTCGTGTCCACCCGGGACTCCCGGTTCCTTTACATCGGCGGCCTGGTGCTGCCGGTTAGCGCGTTCCTGATGGCCGTCCAGTGCCGGGTGCGGCAGGACGCCGACCGCCGGAAGCGGCACAGGCAGCTGAACGGCCGACATCACCACCACCGGTCGAACGCGGGCGCCCTGATGGTGATGAACAGCAACAGCAGCGGTGGCGGCAGCAACCAGCACAACGGCGGCGTTGTCGGGCAACCGTTGGCCGCCGGGTCGGGCACGGCCACCGGCACCGAGACCATACCGCTGCAGAACATCGTGATGGCCACCGCCGGCGGTGTCGATAACGGTGGCACGCTTCGCCGGCAGTTCCAGGGCAACGTTTACCAGTACGTCGGCCAGAGAGACGGCGGCGGTAGCGAGGCCAACGGCCATCACTACGAGACGGCGTCCGACATACAGCAGTGAGTGTTGCACGAATTGATGCGCGCGCGCGCGCGCGCGTGTATGTGTGTGTGTGTTTGTGTGTGTATGTTTGTGTGTGTGTGTTTGTGTGTTTGTGTGTGTCTGTGTGTTTGTGTGTGTCTGTGTCTGTGTGTGCGTGTGCGCAATCGGCGTCTTATGAGCGTGGGGCGTCGTCTAAATGAAAAAAAAATGTATTCGTATATTTTAATTATCTCGCTCGACTAGATGAAAACAATTTAAAGGATCGCGTTTTATCCACACCCTCGAATAGTGAGGTTACCCATATAGGATTGATGAGGGCTGGTGCGAAAATAATTTTGAAGCCCTATATAAATCACTGTTTACGAGGTCTTTAAATAATTATCCACCCTTTTTTCGTTTTGCACATTCTTCGACAGAAGCAGACAAAATTAGGTGTAGGTAGTCGTTGAATTACCTATAGACAGGAAAAAAAATTCACGACGATGATCTCCACGTGAGAAGTCCTTGGAACAAAAGAAGTTCTGTTTTTCTAAAATTATTACTGTATACATTATTGAGTTTTGTTCTACTGCAGCACGTGTGTTCCTTATCGTCATATAATTGAATTGTTATTTACGTACCATGTATTATATTTTTAATAACATATATCGCTACAAGAGACGTTATTTTATTTTTGATAATTTCCCCTACGAAACATAACATTTTAAATGCTATGATATAATAATATATAATTTTGGAAGCCGATTTCTTAATTTTTTTTTCTATTTCGAACGCGAGGACTCCAATATTAGTAATTAGTGCTTACCGCCATTATACCTTATGAAGACGGCCTTGGAAAATCTGCATAACATCCACAGGCACCACTCGCCCTAGCGCGGCACGTCGATTGAAATACATGATATAAAAATTGCGTGTGCGAGCAGAGTACGCAAAAACGGTTTTTTTTTTTTTATTAATTTGCTTTTGTATCTGTTTTAGAATCGAAGGAGTGCCGTGGTGGAGACGCGAAGACAACCGACCGTATCACAACCGTGCCCCTCATCCGTAACCAACTGACACCACACACAAACACACACACACCCACACACACCTCTGTCATCAGCTGGTCAGAACTATTATTTTTGTTTTTCAGTGGATCCCCGTCGAGTGTATCTGTGTATGCGTGTTTATACATTATTATGAATACGATTTGTAACTTTATTAATTATTATTATTTTTTTGAAACTAAGTTTTTGTTCTCGCCCCGGTATTTTGGCGCGACGTTTGTATACATTTACATACATTATATTATTAAACAACAATACGTGTTACGATTAAAATATGTCTCCACTGTGCCAAAAATTAAACCTCCGATATCGCCAGTTGTGGGTCTCATTACTCTCATTATACAGTGGTGTATAGTAACCGGTTATCTGGATATGTCTTAATGCATGCTCTCTATTTTCATAACGACACGTTGATATAATATATATATACCTATAAGAATTTTCAATGACGCATTTGGATATGTCTTAGTGTACCTATGCTCGTTATTTCCATAGTGACACGTTGATATTATATAATACCTATAAGAATTTTCAATGGCGCGAACAAAATTTTCTAAAACTATTATTTACACGGTTCAATTATTCCCAGATGACACGTTATTGTAGTATTAGGTGATTATTAAAAACAATATTTAGAGGTTTCATAACCTCGATGGATGGGTACTATTAATTCTTATCCACTGAATAAATATATATGTAACACGGTATTAAATTATAACTTGTTAACAGATGTGTGAAAACTGAAAATGTACAATTTTAAGAAATATCCTAGACCTTCCTTAAGTACAAACTATTTTATACTTAATATCATTTAATATGTATACATTCTTAATTTGTATACTAAGGACCCTAAGAATTTATTTGACGATTATAAGGTGTTTACCATTGTCATCTGCGTTATTCTACTTATGCGAAAAAGGGTGTATGTCCACAAATTCTTTTAGCAATACGTCATAACCGAGTACCTTATCTACCTATATTCAGCGGTCTTTCATTCGGAAAAAAAGGTGCCCACTGTCCGCGTGCTCAATAACGATCTCATGTACGAAGAAACGTAATAAACTGTACCGTAACGGATAATACATAATATAAAACTTGATGTCATGATATGTTACAGTCGATTGACGGGTCATATAAATGTTTTCCAACACATACAGCATTATAATATTATGTAGGATACTTATATCGAAACAGTTTCACGGGAGAAAAGGACGTAGAGTCCTTGAAATTGAAAACCTTGTTATAACCACAAACACCATTACAAAAAAAAAAAAAATTGTTATTGTAATTCGTATATTTTTAATAATAATACCAAAAAATATCGTCTTTGGACTATTGAAAAATAATAATGACGGTCATAAAATCATAACCGACTACAACCTTGTGAGGTATTGACGTTATTGTGGCGCGGCAAAAAAATATTGGTGAAATACAATAGGTACTTATAATGTTTGTCCTTAAATATTTCATCTTTAAAGTAAAAGTATAGAATCTAATATCCAACAAAAGAAAATTGATCTTAAATTAAAACGATGCAAAAGTACTCTATTATCAACAAATTCTTCAAACATTGGTATAGACAACAGTAACATATTGCACATAGAAGAAAACTAAATTGCAATAAGGATTATAACCGTAGCGCGTGCGTGAATACAACTATTGTCGGTTAATACTTTTATAATTTATTTGGTTTGTTGATAGATAAGAAAGTAATTTTTGAGTATTAACACTGGTATTACCTGTACATTTATATATACTTACAATTATACACATATTAATATGTTTTTTACATTTCTAGAAATTTTGTTTTTCAACAAGTCACACAGAACTTAAAATATTGTTTGATTTATGAATTATTGGATCACATCATAAAATAGTTTGTAGTTTCTACTATTTAATAAATATTAAAAAGTAATGAGACAAAATATTATCAGGTGTTAACACCTAAATTATATATTAGAATTAATAAAGAATTCTTTGTTTTTAAACATAATAAAATTACTTAACATCTAATCACAAAAATGGACTTTATCAAATGCAATAATACAAAAAAAAAAAAAAAAAAAAATGGTAAGTATACAAAAGTACATATTAATTTAGGAGGTTAATCACATCTATTGTTGTTACAGCACATCTTATACAATATTTTATAATAAAACATTATGATATAATGACATCAAAAAAATATCATCTTAAAATAAATGCTGTTGTTGAACACTCATATTATTAATACTATATTTAATATTATATCATAATCTTAAATTTGTTATAAACATTATTTTATTTGTTAATTATTATTAAATTAACATTTTGAAGATGCAAAATATTAACAATAATAAAAGGTCTTATAGGTATAATAGAAACTTTACAATTTACTCACGTATACATAATCAAAATATTTAAAAAAATAATAGAAAAAGGTAAGTTTATAAAAATTATATATATAAAAAAAAATTTAGTACCAATTATCGCCAAAGAAAGTAGTAAAAAAATTATTGTATAGAAAAATTGTAAAAAAAAAAAAAAAATACATTTTTATTTGTTAGATAATTATTTAAAATAATGAACTTTCAAATGTTTGTTATTTTACCTGATCCATACTATAAACTGATGAACATATAGATGGTGTCAGGTCGTCGTGTAATGCAAGTGGTGCTGTCCAGTTGCCGTGTAGTTGTGCTTTGTTGTGGACAGGTGTTTGTGGAGAATAGAAGTAATTGTGAGGTGTAGGATTTTCGTATCTACTGAGAACAATAACCAAGTATTTGTGTGTGTTAAACGAGTTTAGTTTTGGGTAACAAATAAAATTATGTTATGATATGATGACATCCTCACTTGTGATAATAGTCATTGATGCCCGACAAAGAATCAGTGAAATTCGCCTCAAGTCAAGCATCTTCACCAGAAAGTGGTGAGACTCCGCCTGGTACATGCGTGCGGAGCGCCGCTACCGGCGGGTTGCTTGTTACCAACATGTGGTCCCTTTCGTCATTGCTGCACACACAATACAGTAAAAAGAATTTATAAAAATTTGATAAGAAATAAAAGAAAACACCCTATTAATCATTACATTTTATATGTCATTTATTATTAATAAAAATAAAAAAAACATTAGTTCTTATTAACTATGGCACTAATCATCAATGGTATCGTCAATTAAGATTTAAAACAACAATAAAATAACATATACATAAAGCAACAATATTTTTAAACAACAAAAACAATTCAATTAATTTATGTCAATGTATATTATATTTATAATAAAGCATATTGGTTATTTTTTTTATATTTTTCATTTTCCTATAATATGTTAACAAAAATAAAAAAAAATACAAGATGTCCTTCAAAGTGTATAAGGATGAGTCATATTCATTAATGACACAAAAGTATAAATAATTTATAACATTACTCTATGGTTAATGATTAATAGTTAAAGTTAATAATAAATATGATTATGTGTATTTTACATTTTTGACTGACTTTGGATTTAATGAGCATTTAAATATTATTTGATCTTTTGTTAATGAAGTAGTCACTGAATAACATTTAATTCATGAGACACGCAGATGCTCAACACTTACCAATCTTTGTTATCGTTTCCCATTAATTTTCTAGTTTCATCCTCTTCGATAATTGTAGGTGGAGCTTCTGATGTAGGTCCATACTGTGCAGACGCCATTAGGAGATCTGTAGATGGATTCAATGTAAGTACCTGTATAAATAAGCAAAAAGTTTATTATTTCATATAAAAAACAGTGTTTCTGTAGCTCTGATACATACTTGTCCATTGGAAGACTGAGATTCCATTTGTCGCGCTTTGCTATTGAAACAAGGACAACTTTCCTTGTCCTTGATATATCGGAAATAACCTATTAATAGAACAACACCGAATACAAAACAGAAAGAACCAATAACCAAAAATGCTATGTCTTCTGTATAATTGTCCTTTATGTCGTTTGAGCTCACAAAGTTTGTGGTAATAGACAGGAATAAGAATACACCAATGGCAATCAGTATCCAGCTGATCAGAATAAATGACCAGTGGAACCACCTTGGGTTACGGATGTGATTCAGGGTACGATTGATTAAGCCATTTGACGGCTGAGACCATTCACTTTGTTGTTCATAACTGACTGTAGTTGGCTGGTATACTGGACCGGACGTTGGCATTTTAATAATTTAATTACTTATTAAAACCTGTAAAAATTAAAATTATTTAGATAAATTAAAAAAGGTAAGCCAGTGTTTTACTGATTACTTATGAACAATGACAAGTATTTTATACGTGCGTCAAAGATGACACTTTGTGGCACATTTAATAATTTATTAGATTAACGACTGCCTAAATTAATTATGAATAATTATATTTTTTATCATATTCTGGCCAGAAAAACAATTATTGCTAATAAGGAATAGAATGAATAGATAAACAGTTATTTAGAAGTAAATACCAATGTAGATAACATTTTTATTTTTTCTACTTAAAAAAATAATTAATGCTAGGTGGCAAATTTAACAGAACAGATAATTAAATCATATTATAACACAATACATACCGAACAATGGTAATCAAATAATATATTTGTATGTTATTGTTACAGGATTGCTACATTTAAAACTTTAGGTGAGCATATTAATGGAAACTGCTTAGGGGGAGGGTAACTCGTCTTAAAATAGAGGCGCAGTTATAGGACATAGAATGTTTGACATACTGAGGGGGTATAAATCGAACTGTACACTCCATACACTAAATCTGTGACGGTTCACATGACAGATGTTAGCAAACTGTTGACAATAAAGGGTTGACCAAAGGAGTTTCGGTCTAGATTGACGTCAAGACAAGGATTTATTTACGTAGTTGATGGGTACACTTACTACACTAGTCGAGAGCTGCAAACGAAGGTTTCCCTGCGGGTATTCTGTTCTCCTTCCGACGTCGTCGTTGTTATATCATACTATCAATCGAAAACCAGTCTGTAGGACACTTATGATGAACGGTGTTAAATAACAAAAACACGAGCTTAGAGCTATTCTATGTCAACAGTAGTGTTAGAAAAAATGCGATAGTTATACAGCGTAAAAGATAAGTAGTCTGCTATGAACTCCAAAGGGGGTTGTAGTGCGTTTGAAAATTTCCTTTCACTCTCGTTTTTTTTTTTTTTTTTTTATAATCGTTTGCGATAAAAAATTTGAAATATATCAAAAATCAGACTGTGCGCGCTGCGGACGGCGGCGGCAAACTGGTCGCGGTCTGGCGACGGACGCAAACCGAAGAAATATCGAAAGGCAGCGACGACGAATAGAGATAGGCGATAGCAGTACGAGAATCCGTAGGTGGGTGTGCTGCGGAGTAATATTCTTTTTGTGTCTGTCGTCTGATACTCTGATAAAACTCGGCGGACCACCAGGACTGGTGGTCGACACGACGTCCTCCCCACCGCCGCACGAGACCAGTGTGGCCAACGGACGGCCGCCACCCAATTTCCCATTGTTCGAGGCCGGCCGCGGTCGTCGAGCGGCGGCTCGCGTACGGTAATCATGCTTGTCGCGGCACGGTAAATACCGTGCGGACAAGACCGCGTGCGTCGCGCCGTCGCCGCGAAGGAGCGTTCACGCTCGGACGCCGACGAATCGCGCGAGATCGATGCGCACGTGTCGGCGGTACGCGTGAACGTCACCTTGCTCACGTCTTCCGACTGTCCGTTCGTCATTCGAAATTCGGCGTGATCAGAATAATAAAAAATTAAAACCATACAATATAATATAATATATGCATAGGAAACGTGTGTGTCGTCTGGACGAACGCTTCGCCGCCGTCGTCGTCAGCGGCGGCAGATAATGGCCTTGTACGGGCGGATAACAATACCGATATGGCGATTAGATTGTTATTAAATCGAAATCCGACGACTACAACCGAAAAGGAGTCTGTCGGTCGGTTTCGATGTTGTATTTTCTTCCCCTCTCGTGGTCGTCGTCTCCGACGATGTTTTATTTCACTTGTTGCGCTCCCTCTCGTGCGTCTCTGCAGAACGCGTATAAATGTGTAAGCCACCGAAAAGTACTTTTTCGCTGAAAACCGTCCAGTCATCAAACAAATTCAAGAGGCTGTTAGTGCACTGACTATATTTTGTTTTCACTCCCTCGCCCACGCGTAAGATGGATCAAGTGACAAAACTCGCTCACGCAAAATACTTTGTTTGTGGGCCTCGTATAATTCTAAATAGAGTAAAAATGTAAAATCACCCATCACATTGAGAATGATTTTGGATTTTCAAGGGTTTTACACGAGTACATAACAGTATAATGTACCTATTATATTATCTGGTAGTAGGTAAATAAATTTTATCTCTATTTAAATCTAATCAATCTAGGTAATTTATAGTCCACAAATTTATAGTGATTCGCAAAGAGTTATATTATGAATAAAATATGAAACTTTAGTGTCAAAAAATATGCATTCGTGTAGCAGACATTTAGGGTAGTGTCTGTTGCGATTTGTTGTATAATTCTAGTACTTATTATAAAACTAATAATTATTTATTAAAATTTTTTTTTTATTAGTTATCAATAATCAAAAAAACTTATGATATGAATAAATCAAATTGCTTCCTAAAATTTTATTAAAATATTCAATGTTAACTCTTGTTATTGGTTAATGTATTTATTTATTTATTTTTTTAATTTTTTTTTTTTATTTTGTTAATGTCATTGGTCAATGATCAGTGTACCTTAATATTAAACATTTATTCCATTTAGGTAGATAGCAATACTAATGGAATTCAACGTACCTATACATAATCGTAATTCATTATCAGTTATTTAAGAATTATTGGTTTTTGGCGTTTAAATTCTATAAAATGTACTTAAAAACTATATAATAGGTAGGTCCTAGGTAGATAATTAATAATAAAATAATAAAAGCTTGCTCTATTTACTCTAATTACCACTACAAAAGAACTGTGTGGGGATCTGTTATGAAATACATATTTATAAAAACTAGATACAATTAAAATTAAATAATGTAGAATGTTTGTCACATTTAAATAGTTATAAAGTAAATCGCTTACTATGGGAATTGCTTTTTGTAATATGTGATTTTATTCGGAAAAAATCTAAGAACACGGTTTAGACTTTAGAGTTAATTCGTTTTATCTATGCGTTACACGTGGGTTGGAGAAAAAAATAGTCTTTCTGCACTGATACGCTCTTAATAAATTCCTTAGATCGTCAATCATAAACAGAAAATATGAAAAATCACTTCTCTAAACAAGCAAGTACCTCTTTGCTGTCCCCTCTTATAACAGTTATAACTATCCGTAACACAACCATCCCTTCTACTGCTCTCACGCCCACGCCTATATAATTATAATATAGTTTGGTTTGATTTAATAAACGTAAATATTTAGTGTATAATATAAGTAAACAATGTAATATTTGCAGTTACACAGGATTCATTTGTAATCACGGTATATGTCACGAGTGAGATAAGTACTACGGAGATAACATAGTGACCACTCGGCACTCTGTACCTATAATACCTATTGCATAATATAATATTTATTCTGGTTTTGTCATCCGAAAACGTGGTAAATGTTTGAATTACAAATTTACAATATTATGATGATAACGTTGACGTGTTTGAAAATGATGTATACATTGTATGTACGATTAATCATAACAGTGACTATAGCTTATTTTAGTCTATAGGCAGTAGGTTTCATGCAATATAACATATATGTAGTAAACTGCTTACGTTTTAGTATACAATACGCATAATTATATGGTAATCGTGATCTATGATGGATTTCACCTCGGAGATCAGAGACCGTGCGGACTGTTATAGATAATATTTGTTTGTGTCGACTGTCGAATGTTAGTCGTGGGACGTATTAAATACCTACCTACCTATTATATCGTTATTTAAATGACGACGTTACGCGTGTAAGCTCGCGTCATTAACTCGCACCGTGCGATTATAATGTTGTTATTTTTGCGTTTCTTTTAAATTAGCTGAATTAAATACGACTACGGAATGATTGTGAACATAAATATATCATTAAAATGATATGCGTTATATAAACGCGTTTGTTCGTCGTCGAACAAACATGGTGATATATTAATGAACACATAGGTTTTAATAAAAAAATAAATGTACTGGAACGCGATATTGGGCATAGTGAGTCTAGTGAGATCACGAAATATATAGATATTTATGTAGTTATGTATAATTTTCATTGTGAAAATATTTACGCGAAAAAAATATCAAAATTGTTTGGTGGAGCAGGAACAATTATTATACAATACCTAGGATAAGAATAAACAACATTAGTGACTTATAACTTATAAGTTATAAGGAAATCGGAGAATTAAAGGTTCGAAAGAATTTAAATATTTAAGAGGACAGAAGTATATTTATATTATTTAATGTTTACCATAAGTCTGGACGTAAAAATTAAATACTAAACATTATGTCCAAATAGATTTTATCATTTTCGAATTGTTTTCGGATACGAGTCTTTTTACCTTAAGAAATATTGGCCTACGTATTATATCAGAATACATCTTCTAAAACATAAATCATATAATATATTTGGAATGTACTGTTTTATGGCGGTGAATCGGTGAAACTTGGATAATATGCGTGATCCCTAAAGAAAAACAAAAAAGGATCGTAGTTTTTGAGATTTAATGCTAATACGTTGCAGTAGAATGTTAACAAATAAGTTAGACGCATACAATGACTATAATATATGATAATAAAAAGCTATTGGAAAAATAACAAAGGATAGATCTCTGTAAAGAAAACTTTCAAAAAATAAAAAAATAAATGATGGGAATTCTACTGAAACATAATAATTGCTACTTGCTTGGATTATTGTTTGAACAAATTAAAAGGGAGACGAGTGGACAATTACGCTGTAAACCAATCTTAAAAATTGAAAAATGAATAAATACAATATCATAAAGTGCAATACTTTTTCTGATCGTTATTTAACTAAAAAGTTGTCTGTGCGTATTTTCTTACACTATATTCAACTAATTAATAACTTTTTCTTAATGCCATGGCAATTCGTTAATTTAGCAAAATAAATTATAAAATATTGTTTTAATGATAGAAATATATAATAATAGTGCATTGGACCCGAGTACATTATTATATTATTGTATATTATTAATGCCTCTTGGTGTAAGAAAAGCCACGTTTTGTTCACAGTAATACATACGTATACACTGAAATTTTTAAAATATTGATTTCATACATATCATATTTAACATTTAAATGAGAAGAGTGTTAAAAAATGGTTGGTTAAGGTTGACACTAAATTTGAACACGGTCGACTACTTTAATTTTCTGCGGGCGCGTCGGGGGACGTATTTTACGCATTTATGTACCTATACGACGTAGTACGTACCGAATGTTCATATAAATAAAAAAAAAACAGGATGCGTATAAAAGTATTTATAGCAATTAATATTGTATACGGGAAGTCTAATTCACATTCAGAGGTTCATTATGTGCGTTATTGAAAACGATTGTTCATTGATATAACAATATAATAAGCATCGAACGAGAATTCGGTTATTATAATATATTATATATTGATATTTGTTATACAGGCGTCATACGTTGTTATTTCGTTTTAGTCAATTGATATTTTTTATCGATAACAAAATATCTCTTTGTCTTACGTTTATAAAAAAATAAAAAACCACACCGAAACTTATATAATAATATGCACAAACAGTTGTCATATTATATTATTTAACTTATACACCAGCCATTTAATATTTATTTTGCAGATGGGAGCTATTATAATACACTTTTTGGTGAATATTATTTTAAATTTAAAATAAATCTACGTGTTGAGGTGTTAGTTTTAATTTTTATTACACATTTAATTTAATGAATACCCGTATAAATATTACGTATTATTATTCCCTGTTAACAGTGTTAACACATATTTCTGAATTCATAAATATATTTATCAGTAAGGATATAATTATTCGATAAATTTGATGTACTCATTGTATATATAATATATTATGTACTGATATGTAATAAATTCATAACAATTAATAAATATCAAATAATGAACCAAACATAATATGTCAGTTACTTAGTCATAGTTTACAAGTATTTAAAAGTTTCAAAGTAAATAAATTAATAGATTTGACCCCTTGCAATCATTGCCTCCAAAAAATAATTAAATTAAATGGTTTATGCAACAAAAATTTAAAAGGATCTAATTTAAATGTACGAATAAAGGATATTATAATTACATAAAGTTTATATGATCAAAGTCAATTGCGATATAGTTTTGAATTCACATTTAATTTTTGTGATGCTTAATTTATCCTTGACATTATCAATGTGATTTATGAAAAATAAATAATATTATTTTAATGGTTTGATAATACAATAATAAAAAAACAATAATATTATTTATATTGTTATCAGTTTGCACGTGCAAGCCAACGCATCACACGAACACTGTACGATATGCATTTTCGTACTAAAGTGTATAGTCTGCTTATCCACCATATGTATGTAACTTTAATAATGTTATGCATGTTTTATCATAAATTTTTTTTTTCAGAATTAATTTCGAACTGTATATTGTAATTTCGGTACTTGTGCCGTCGTCATCATAAATGTAAACGCGACACATGGACGGACGTAGGCGTAGGTAGGTGTGATAAGTATGTAATATACATTATAGTACATTTTTTTTTTTAAGGTTTTGTTTAGTTTATAATTGATATGATAAAAAATATTATGAATTGCATTTGTATACATACATACTCGCCACATTTTTATATTTCAAATATTGTACATATGCGCGACCTGTACTTGTAGACTATACAGTGTTTATTCACACTGTTTTCTCAAACAAAGTTGTCTGTCCTTTGCTACTCTTCCGTGGCAGGAGCATTGTTATTTAAAGTATGTAATTTCACCGAGCTTTGAATTGACTGCAAGTGTATCTTCGTGATCAATAAATCATGAAAGAATATTAATATAGCCAAGTTATAACACGATTTTCTTTTGTTAAACGGTGCTATTTGATCAAGTGAATTTTGACTGTTTTGACATTCCCGCATGACTTATCTAATGGTGTATTAAAAGTTTAAACGTATAATACTATACTTGCTAATGTTTAACCCATCATAATCCTACCACTACTGTCTATCATTAACACATGCCAGACGATCATTATATTATTCATAACAACAGTGTAACACGCAGTTATATCTGATTTAAGCAAATGTTTAAAGACCCTCTTTGTCACCTGCGGGGTCAACAACCGTCAACCGGCAACTATATATCGCAACGGTTCGGGTATATTTGTGAAAAAAAAATCATATGTTTATACAGTTTTACGGGAAGAGTTTATATCAATATAGTTGATATATCAATGCATTTTGTATAATAGAGTTATAATAATATATAATATAATATTTTGTGGACTTTTAAAGTTTTTCCCGTTAAATTTCTTCAGCCTATACCGACTTCGCACCATCGTATAGTTTGGCTTTCATAAACGCATATTAAACATAAATAAAGTCATTATTTTTAATTGTAGTTTATCTTCATATAGATTTAGTTGCGTCTCGGAACGGCGAATGAATTCAAATTGCGTTTAAACATAATATAGCCCACGTATAATACGAGTATGTAATACACACACACGACACACACGACACACATAGACGAAATAAGTATGCGAGTACACGAACTTCCGGAAACTCGTATGTAATTATATCGGTTTATAAGGATAATGGAGATATATGTATAGTATACCTGTTGTATAATAGACTACCTGACTCCGGGTATGTATTTATAGACACCTTATATATAAATTATAAAGTATAATATAATATTATGGTCACAAGTGTTAGACGATTATTTGGTGATAATTAATAATAATTATGAAAATACGCTCGCTCGTTTATATTTACGTGGTGCGATTAAACGAGCGCTTAGAGCTCCTTATACATATTATGTGCATGACTTAGGTATATCCATAAAATAATATATTATAAAACAGCGGCATCCGCATAGACGACATTTAATCGAAGTCACGCAACCCTCTGACATTATATATATAATAGCAATGTGTTTGCAGAATCTTATGCCATATATATCTTATATATATATAGTATATTTATTGTATTGTATGACGTTTAATTCCGCGTAAAATAATAAATTAAAACGATCTGTATTGATCAAAAGACTCAACTTAATAATAATATACAGATACAGTATGGTCAATTTATAATGAGTTACGCTTACCGTAGTAGTCAATTTTTATGTTTTATAAAAGGGTTCGTATATAATACAAAGCGCTTTAAAGATGGATGTTCTACTGTTTTTAAAATGGTGTCTTTTAGGTTTGTTTTAGTTTTTATACTGATATCTATAATTTATATGAATTTTATAAGAATTTAAAGTTTAAATCAACAGAGTAATTCACACGTATGCCTATTAGTAAAATTTTAAGGACTAGATAAAAAAAACTTAGAAATTTAAATTAAATAAAAAATAATATTTAATATTATTTAAAGATTTGAATGTAAATATACTATTATGATAAGTATTATAAATACTTAACCAAATGCATTTTAACAAGTACAGTAAAAAAAAAAAAAAAAACACTAAAAATAAATCAAAAAAAAAATTATTATAAAATTTATTATTAATATATTGGAAAATAATAATTGTACAATTCTAATGATTTCATCCAAATTAAATTTTTTAGGTGTTATTAATGTTGGCATCTGAAATGAAACTATACCTTAAACCCTAGAATAAGTTCATTTTTTCACGATGAAATTCAATACATTTCAAGTGTATATGATTTTTCCATGATAATCAAGTGTTTTTCCTTTCCATCACTTATGGGTGTCCATGGTAATGTAGGTAGTACTTTTAAATTTGAGGGACATTCAAGTATTATTACTAGTCAATAGTCATTCGGGTGTTCGCGGTAACCCGTGCTGTAGTATATAGATGGTATGAATTTCAATCCTATGTAATATATTATAGTTGTTTTATATTACTATTTATTATACTACTCGTGCTTTGTAATACACCTGCAGTGGCGGTTATTTGTCGTCACGATGAAATCGATCGTTTTCTCCCTGACGTGCGCGCGAACGGCCATGAAATCACGAAAATCATACTTTGCTGCGTTTTATTGTGGGCGTTGGTAAACAGTGTTTATATCAAACCTGCTCGCAATTTAAAACTGCTATATATATTTACAATAATTGTACAAGTACAATATTGGGCGACCGGAAGAGAATAGTTAATAGGAAGTCGAAAAGAAAAGAAAAATATCTAGTCTATAGCGATGGTATCTATTTATGTACATGTATATTATATTGTACCGAGTGCAGGGTAAACTGGATTTTCCGCTTTCCCATAAGCAAACAGTTGATGCAGAAAAACAGGAAAGAACGACGGTTCGAGGCGTACCCTGTACCTATATAGTAGGTATATATGTATTATGTATACGTAATATTATTATAATGACGTACACCGCCCAGTGTAATGATCACCAGTCGTAATCATAATATAGTGTTATGCACAATAATGATAAACAGACAGTTTTTCTGAAGAAAGCGAGAAACTCTTCGGTAACCATTGATAATTTTCAATCGTGCGTACAAAATTGGCGGCGGTGTGCACTGGTATAGTGGGTACACACTAAACAAAATTAAATTATCACGGAAAATATTTTTATACCTGTTATAGTTATAACTGCGATGCTTAGATCAGTGGTTCTCAAGGTATAGTATGAGTACCATTACATAACACATCGCTTTACGGTGTGCGATGGAATCCGTGTAGTGGTAGTAAACGGAAAATTAATAAATATTTTCACTAATTTTTGTAACGAATGAATATAATATGTTTTTATGTTTTGTATAAATATAGATACCAAAAAATGTTAAATATTGTTTAATGTACTTAAATTATTATTTTAGATTCTGAGCGGAGCGATAAATGTATTAATTTTAAAAGATAAACGCACATCTTCTAAAGCTACACATCATCTATTCTTTATATATTTTTTTTTTTTTTTATGTATGAGTATGTACCTATAAACGATAAGTATTTAATTAAATGTTTTTTGTCTTTGAGGGTGGTTTTGAATAGCAAATTGGATTTAGTTTGTTCTTTAAAAAGGTCAAAATTAAAAAACTCTTAAACATTTTTTTTATGATCGGGTAAAACCAACAAAAAATTAATGAAAAACTGGAATTTTTAAGCTAAACCAGCTTTCGACTAAATTGATTTTTTATTTTGTTATAACTCAAAACATATTCAAACCACAGAAATATGAAATTTTCACTTAGTGTTTATATTATCATTTTAATACACGTAGTAACATTTCAAAATATTTTATTATATTATATTTAGAAAATTTTATTTTATTTTTAGTTTTTTTTTATGAATATTGGTAAAATAAATTATGAATGGGTAAAAATGTAATACAAGATCCAAAATATGTTGCTCTATCGTTTATTTAAAAATATTAAAATATATTGATACGATTTTTTTTTTTTGAAGGTTGGAACTTAAATGAAATTCGTTTAAATCGCAATAAATAATAAACTATATTGTAGTTAGAAATAACTAAAAATAATTTAAACAATTTTTCTTTTAAAACCTAAGTTTTGAAAATTGAATATGAAAGTTCTTATAAATAGTTTATACCGAAACCATAAAATTTAAAAACTTTATAAAGACAATTATTTTTATAAACATCTTAAGTTCAATTTTGGACGACATTACTAATACAAACGATAAATAACGGTCATTTTGTTATCATTTATAAAATTGTTCAGAGGAACTTCAAACTTTTATGTATATTATACAACTATAAAATTTATTATTCATAATAATTAAGTCTCGGAACTTGCTACATTTACATTTTTTTTTCTAATGCATTTATATGAGGTTTGTCTTTACAGAAATGTGACTTATGTTATGCAAAATTTATCAAAACCATTATTATTTTGCGTTTTTTGCATTTTTCGATAATTTTTGATTAAACTATCGTTTTTTACTAATTTTGATGTATTTTTGTATATATATTTGCATTTTTTACATTTTTCGTTTTTATTGTTTTGACAAAACTAAATATTTGAAAAACTAACGTATTGTACAGCTCAATCCTTTAATTATTATTCTAAAAATAATGATTCTTTTTTGTAATTATTTTGTATTACTGACATTATTTTTTATCTCCGTTTTAAATTAAATTTGGGCCCTTTAGTCTGTAAAAAACATATTTAATGCATAAAAATTTTAGCATTGTTTAAATTCAGATGAATAAAATTTAAAAAAGATAATTTTTTGATGATTTATTATTAAAAAACGGAATTTTTAAAAATGTTATGATAATTTTTGGTATTTTTAGGGTAATTTTTTAAAGCCATTTTTTGATATTCATAAGTCATTTTAGTACTTTTTTGTGTGCATTTTTTAATTAATCTTAGCATGTTATTTTTTATTAAATAAGTTTATCAATTATTATTAACTCTGGGTATTACTGAAAAAATGCATAAATTATTATATTGTATTAATTTAAATTAATTTTTGTACATTAGATCGCAAAGTTACAATACTTTTTGATTCTTATAAGTTGTAAGTTATATTCGGCGAAACTGCAACACCGACAATTTTGCGTTTTTGTATAATGTGACGTGATAGGTATGGAATGTTGGTCAGTGGTTAGATACTATTTCTTCATTAGAATTTCTTGTGGTAAGTATAATGTTTTTGTATTTTCAACCGAGTTATCGAGTTACGAGACACACCAACTTTTTCTTGACCACAATTATACGAGTATATTAAAAATATGTAACTCATTGTACATTAGGTATCTCGGATTTCTAAGAAAATAATTTTAAAAAACCGTGAAAACAAAATTTTTACGCTTACAGGTATTATTAAAGTTCTTAGGAACTGAATTATATGTACTATATCACTTAAAATCAATCGTGGCTTCTCTGTAATACGTAATATATACTTATTAGCGCTAATAAACGTTAAACACTGTATCTATATAGGTATATATGGGATAGACGGAACATCGCTAAACATATATTACAATATATATGTCACGATAAGTCAGGTGTAATTATTAAAAGTTTAATCACTTTTGATTTTTAATAATGAAAACAAAAACCATGCACATTTTTAACGTTAAAATTGTTTTAAATATATATATGTGTGTATAATTTATATAAACAGCATTGAGAAAAATGAGAAATAAAATTATTATTACATATATTATTAAATTAAATGTTGTTCTTGTACATGTACACTGTACATTGTACATACCGATGTACCCATTGCTGGAGGAGGGGGACAACTTATAGTAAATGAAAATCAAATAGGTACATACCAATTATTTTTTCGTTATTAATTACTGTAATAATTTATTTTAAAACAATTTCATACTTTATAGGTACAATATACATATAATTTATAAATATTACTTAATTTTATATGTTACATAGGTAGGTATTGATACGTTAAATTATATTATTCATTTTTGTATTTTTAATACCTACAATATAATTTTATTGTTTAGTATTTTTTTTATGTAATATACATTATTTCAAAATATATTTAACACTTTGAAAATATATAAAAAAAATTGTTGTTTTTATTATTATTTATGAAGAAGTGTTATCAAAGCTGAATATTTTTTAAAGTATTTAAATGTATAAAAATCAAATTTCAAATAAGACGTAGCTAATATTTAGTTTCGTACGCATTTTAAGTGTTGATTAGCAGAGTAAATACATCTCACGGAGTTTTGAAGTTGATAATAAATAATTATTATTAAATTTCAATTAACGATAAATATTATCAAATATATTAATAATGTGATAAGTATAATATTATGTGTATCTAATCTTATGTAAAATACATGATTTAATGGCCAATCGAGTAGATTATGATCAATATTTTGTACTATATTGTGTATTTTACGTTTCAAGTTTTTGATGCCGAACGGTTTAAAATAATTTAATGCTTTAATGTTATCAATAAGGGGGAGCGTTGCTTGAAACCCTCTTTGCCCCTCACATACACACCACACATATCGCTCCTGGTCGGCTGTCCAAACACTTATAATAACACAACTCCATCTTCGCAAAATCTCCGTCTTCGCTACAACAACTGTCGTATTTAATTTATATTCTGTAGCGTTATTTTTTACGTGTAATGTGCGCATAATATTATTTGTAACACACTATCGTTAAACGAATGTAATACACAGCCAATATAGTTATAAAATGTACTAGGTATATGTATATTATATTATTATGTATACTACATACACATCGATAGTTATGCTGTAACACGGGTACCTATATATTGCGCGGCCATGGCGTAGTTCACCTAAATATTACACGTGTTAACCTCATATCGGCATGTCATATTCTGTATAATAATATATGGTGTCGTCTACTCGTCTCGCGTGCATACACTTCACACAAACACTATTTGCACGCACACTCTGCGTAAATTGGATGAATATATTTTCGTCCGTGCAGCCGAAATATGTTTTTTAATTTTTTTAACGCGTAGCCTTGACTCACATACCTGTTATTATTATGTTTTATAGGTACGTTTCGTTTTCAAACGTCGTGCGTTATTTTTTCCGTCGGTATAGGTAGGTATTTCGGGTACAAAGCGTGTACTCGTACACTATGACATAATGATTTCGTATTATATTATATGGTCGACGGGACAACTGATTGTGATAAATTAATTAACATTATCGCGGTGACTGCAGCAGAGAGCTTATTGCAGACTCTCTAACGGTGACTGTATTATTAAAGACATGGGTTCGTCGTATTATATTATGAACGATACTTATCGCAGTTAGTGACCGTATTTCTGTATTGCCACTCGGTTGGTTTACAAATTATTTTATTATGTAACTCATGCGTATCAACCTGTATAGTGTATATATCGTTAAGCCCGCTGTAGATAAATTCAATATTCATATTAATATTGTGTACGAAAATAGACATACATACCTGTGCATATCGTATATAATTTATATAACATATACTACAAAGCATAGTTTGTTCAACCAGGATTTATGTGGCGGGAATGATGAAAATGTATACAGTCGAAAAATTTACTTAGCGTCTAGATGGCGTATAGATAGAGTGATTCTTTTAAAAGTAAACATCAATCTTAAAAAGTTTCTAAATTTTTGTGGATTATTATTATTTTTTTTTTTTTTACATTATATGAATTTAGATAAATTTTAATGGAACAGTACATCGTCAGCTTCTTGAGGATATTGAATAATTTATTTGTATTAGGTAAAATTAAATATTTGTTTTTTTATTAGTTTTACTAGATATCAATACATTACGCTATATTAAATTGATTTTTTTCCAAAAAAAAAAAAAAAAAACATTGTATATTTGTAACTTGTATATTATATTATAATATTTAACTATAATATAGTATTGTTATTAATAATTATGTTTTCCAATATTGCTGTACTTTAGCATACAGCGTAAACAAGGTGTGGTATAAGCTTAACATGTTATTAATCTAATTATTATGAAAATTGCATGGTATATGGAAATAATAATACATAAACTATAAACATTATGTCCAAAAGTTTCAAATCCCTTCGATTTAATATTAGAATAATTTAAATTAAAACAAAATGATTAAAATTGTTTTGGTATCTAATTTTGTAAACTTGTCATCTTAAAATCTCTATGATGAGTTAGTCATTAAAATTGAAAATTGTATTAATTTTTAACTTAATAATTTTTTTTAGAAAGTAGTTTTAAAATCTAATTACACTAAAATTGAGGTATTTTTATCACCTTTTTAATATATTTTGTAGATAATATGAAATCGTAGTTAGAGTATATTGTATATCTACTATATATTATTATGTTAAACATTATTTGACCACCTTATAAAATAAAATTATACTAATATGTTGGTTTTTAATTTTTATCACAAAAGTAAAATTGATATAACATTTAAAATTTACTAAAAAAAATTCTTTAAAAACGTGGAAAATACCTTGTAAAATTGGCTAAAAAAATGCCAATAAATGTAAGATAAAAAAATTTATTAATATAATATAATCAATAGCATTTATAAAGTATAGCACATTTTTCTACTTAATACGTTTTAAAGCACCATAGAAAAATGACATAGCCTTAAAATTCTTTACCTAGTGATAATGTACATCGAAATAAACTACATTTATCATTGTAAAAACCAATGAATTCATCGTTGTTCCATTCAGAATTTAAAATCGTATTTTGAATGATTAGTTGATTATTGTGCCACCAAATTTAAAATATTACTTTTTCAAAAACGTAGTTTAGGTGTTGTCATTGTATATCACATTTATTATTATGTGGTTTAAATATTTAAGTAGAATATATTTATTAGAAAATAAACACATGTTTGTATGTAACATTTTTTACGGATTTTATACGCCTAAAAGGCGCTGAGTACTCATTCGTCTATACATTTTATTTGATCGACGTCAAACACAAATTCGTACGGTTCTAGAGGTAATTATGATTGTCAAAATCGTACATACCTAGTGGAAAATGCAATTTCGAAAAAAGAGACAACGCCTTTTGACCGATCCTCCATTGTTTGTTAAGGCGTACACTGTGCAGTAATGAGCGCGTAATAAACTTAAGTGTATGCATATATATATATTATACATTTATATTTAGTTTACACGAATAAAATAAATAAATAATATATAAACTATAATATGTGTACCACCGCTCTACAATAGTTAGGAGGTGATAACCGTGTAAAACGCGTTTGGTGACTCTCTCTTCAGTTATAAAATCTTTTCCATCGGTGCACTTCACTAGTTGATTTGCGAATATCAGTCGTTTTGGGTTAGATTAGATTGATGTCCAGCAGTACGCCTAGCCTGTTGATGCGCTAACGGTGTAAATGTATAATTATTATAATACGCGAGCGAAAGTTTGGTACGGTGTAATACGACATTAAAAATATATTATTATGTGTTGGATTAAATACTTAAGACCTATATACTCATACTTACTGTTTTGCGCAGCTGTATACACGTATATGTTCAATATATCATATATTTGTTTTTGTCGATTATATTATTCTTTGCAGCGCAATACATTACACATGCTGAATACTTTAGTTTTGTAGGTAGGGTAAAGCGCGGGGTAGTTCCGTACGAGAGGCAAAACCGTATGATAAGGGTTTTCAGAACATTGAGTCGAGATAGAAAAAAAAAATGATCGATGTTTATTTATCCATGACCGAATGACCGTTTATTGTTATCGAAAACTTCATTTGTAATAAATTTCGTTCAAATTCCTATTAGCATAATTCATAGAATATGTATAATAATAATTATTTTTTTTTTTCATTTATATAATTCAAAAAATTTATACTTAATTTTGTTTGATTTAAAAGAAAATTGTGTCAAATTACGGAAAAAAAGTAAGTACCTACAAATTATTTAGTTATATAATTAAGTATATCTAGAGGAATATTGATTATACTTTTTACTTAATTACTGTTGATTTGAACTTTAAATAGCCACTTACTGTGGGGCAAAAGCGTATGTCATGATATGTCATGCGTGAGCCTATAGTTAATGTAAAATTTATATCAAGCATTATGCTCGGTATCTACAACGATAATGAGTCAAAACAATAAATATTTATTAACACTTCAGTTAATCATGAGTATCACTCTAACAGTACCTAAAATTCTGGGCGATTGTAAACTCCACCGATTTACAGGTAGTTGATTTTAGGGTTGGATTTATAACATGTAAATTCCACCGATACATTTTTTTTTACCTGAAAAAAAAATGTAAACTCCACCGATACGTATTTTTTCGTCATTTAAGGCAAACAATATTACCAGTATACAATTCGTCAAAGCTGCATCTAAACATTATCAAACCAAATTTTAAAACCTAATTTTAAAACCAAACAAATTTTTTTAAAACCTAAATTTTCTTTGATTAATTATTTTTTATTCATTTATTTTAATTAACATTATTTTAACATCGAACTAGTGATCACTATTAATTATTATTATATCATTTATTTTAATATTGTGTAAAAAAAGATATAAGTATCTAAATATAATATATATAAATAATAAATTTTTATTAGATTTTTATGATTTTTTTTTTTTAAATTATTGTTAATTATTATTAATAATTATATATTTTTCAATTTTCTATTATTGATATTTGATTTTTATGATTTTTTTTTTTTTAATTATTGTTAATTATTATTAATAATTATATATTTAATAAAAATATAATAAATCTGCACCCACATAAATTATGTAAACTTAATTAATCAGATTGGATTTGGATTACAATTTTAAAAAAAAACATACCAGTGGAGTTTACATTTTTTTTTCAGGTAAAAAAAACGTACCGGTGGAGTTTACATTTTTTTTTTTCAGGTAAAAAAAAACGTACCGGTGGAGTTTACATGAAAAAAGGTCTAAAAAAGTCGCAATCGGTGGAGTTTACATGCGCCCAAAATTCTCTACTTTATACTCTCACCCCCCCTCTGCGTGAAAACGCTCATGATACTTGTATATAATACTATAATAGGTAAATGGACGAGATAATTATTTTATAAAAGATGAATTTATTAACAATAATTTGTGTTATTAAAATTTTTTATTAAGGTTATTGTGTATAACCGATTATATTTATACTATTTTAGATCATTAAACGGTCATTAACCATCATACGGTCTTGCCCCAAGACTAATACGGTCTTTCCCACCTATGAGACAAAACCGAATTTTTAAGAACTTTAAAACTTGGATTTTTTGTAAGCCCATGTTACAATTTTTTAAAAATGCTTAAATGTTTTTGAAGTTAACAATATTTATAATATAATTACGCAATCCAAAGTCAAATTCTTAAAATTTTGTAAATTCTGCAATGTTTAGAAATTAGCAGTATGGTTCTGTCCCGACTTCCCTTACGTATAATAAATATTATGACGTATGTCTATAGTAATATGTTTTAATTTATGGAAATAATATTTAATTTTACAATCTTCTGCAATAGTTTTAATTTTATTTATAATTTATGTTTACAACTATAGTTACACATTTACCTTGTAATTATGCACACTTTTTTAATCATAATTTACATTGCGCATACGAAATTACAGTTTATAAATAGACGGCAAAGGATTTAGAATCAGTATAGGAACGATTTGGTATTTATATATTTAGTGTGTACATGGATATATAGTAGGGCATTAGGGTGGTTTGTTGTAGTTTTTATAGTTATCCGTATTACTTAGTCATCCATGCATAATATTATCTCAGTAACTAGGCTAACCTAAAAATGTGTTAAAGAACAACTTTAATCTTTATAGTATTGATTGAATTAAATCTACTATATATTAATAATACGTAAAAAATTGTATTTTAACAATTTAACTTATAATGATAATATATTTAAGTGATAAGTACAATTTACCAACATGAGCTTTACAATATTATTACAAACGATGAAATGTTTTAATTGGCATCACCGTGTTTTCCATTTTTTCAACCAAGCTTGAATTACGGTGTATATCTACGCCGTGTATACCGTCACCCTCGATTTAAATTAACCATAAGCAAAGGCTTCTGGCTTCTATTGCGTTGAATCGGTTGGGGTCCCTGGATAATTAGCTCCACTGTTTACTTTCTGTATCTTTGCTGTGGTTAAATCTCGTTATGAATTTAATGTACAGACCTTTACATACGATAGCCGTAAGATATTAATGGTGTCATTCGCATAGTTCCCGAGTACAGTTGCTGTTGTGGTGAAAATTGACAAGTGTCAACTGAGAAATGATTGACCAAATAGAATCCGTGACAATGTATCAGGCCAGAGTGGTTGTTTTTTAAATAGATGTTGTGACTGACTAAGGATGGTTTATAACGGTTTAAATATATGTCACAATTACACCACAAGGGGTCACAATATTCGGAGGTCACAAAAATAAAATAATAGGTATGCATGATTCATGGTATAAATTTTACTAATTAACACATACGGTTTTTATAACTTGGTAAATAATAAAAAATACCTGACTATATTTTATTTTTTTGTAGTAATTAAATGTTAAAATTAACTTAATTAATTAATAACCACGTACTCATTATGACTAACAGTTTCTGTTTTCGTTTTTAAATATAACTGACGAACCGGTGAAGTATACGTTTATGGTTTTCATTGTTTGATTTAGATCTCTGTCGTAATTTTATAATGTATTAATATCTCAAAATTCAAAGGTAGGTAACATTATTCATATCATATTCACCATTGATCGCAGGTACCTATATGTGCAACAAACGTGTAATGCACTTATGTAATTCAGCTAAATATTTATATATATAAATATATATACCTACATATATGCATCACTGCCGCCGTCAGTACTGGTTTTAGGCGTCATCGAAATATATTGTATCGCAGTCGTTATATATTATAGTCCTTGTCATATCGTTAGGTATGCCTCTAAAAAGTGCAAACACATTATACGTATGGTTTTATTTAGGTTATGGCGGGGACTACTACTACTGTTCAAAAGGTATTTTTCTATTCATGCTTTCAAACCGATTCTATTGTCTTTATAATGATCAGTTTGCGTTATTGACATAATGTACGATATTGTATTTGCAATTTTTTGGCTTTTCGCGCATTTTTAAATCGTTATTATGTAATAACTAATGAGTGTACTCGCGGGGAAATAAAATTTCTTTAGGATATGGTACGGAATAAATAACAGATTAAGATTATCATGAAATTCGTACAAACTATAAAATAGATTTACTCCTGTGATATTTCCATTGACTGAATAGTAAATTGTATACACAACCATAATTTATCTGTAAGAATGTTCATTGTTCATGTATTTTATTTTTATTGTTATTTCAACGACAATCGTTTTTTTTTTTTTTTTATTCCTGTCGATGAGACTTGCATCCGCATAGTAGCAAACAAATTTCAACAGCGCATAAAATTGATTTCAGATTTTGAACGATCAATTTATTGGTTTTAAGATAATCTGTTTATTTTTATTTATTTTTTTTTTTTTGCGTCCTTTATCATATTTTCATTAAAAAATATTTTTATTAATTTTAAGATATTTAAACCACAAATCAATCTTACTATTCTATGTTCCGTTGTTATTTATTTATAAGTTATTTACCACATGTTCTGGTAAAAATTTTATTACTGTTGAATTAAGGAAATAATAATAAAAATAAACTATATTCTTACAAGTGAATATCCTGATCCATTTGTCTCTTTCGTTTAAAACAAATAACTCGATTTTTCTTATGTATTTTAAATATATACGTTAGTAGTATACAGATAAGGATTTTGAAAACCTTTTTTAATCAAAGATATCATAAAATTATAGAAAGCTTAAAATAAGACAAAATAAATCACATTTACATATATCGTTTTTAATTATAAAATGTATATTACATTACCATAATACAAGCAGGTGATAATAATGGTAGGTGGACGCTATAATAGATTATCGTACTTCTTAGAACTTGTTTATAAGCCAAATATGGTAAGCTTTGGGGACTTTAGTCCAAATTATAAGTGAAATGTGTCTACTGCTTTCGAATTTTTCATTTGAATTTGGTATGCATTATTATTAAAATTTTAAATGGCATTCCCACGTTTTTGTAGAGAGCAGGAACTAGAATATGTCTTGGCTATATGTCTGTATAATATATGTATTGATACATTTGGTAAATAATCATCTTCATTTTATAATTTTTATACAGTTGAGTATTTTACTACAATTTAATACTTCAAGAAATACAATTAAAAAATATATATTTCAATTATCAAACATCAATTTAGAAAGTATACCTATGAGTATTAACAAGAAACAATTTATACTTGTTTTTAATAACAATTTAATGAATATGAAAAGCACGAATTAAAAATACTAAAATAATTTTCAATCGAAAAAATATAACAAGACAGATATGCCATATGTATATCGTGTAATCGTAGGTATACATTCAATTTTTATGTTTTATTTTGATTTAAGTTATTATAAAAATTGATTTATATGTTTTATTAACTTTGAAAATGTGTTACACAACATTAAACTAAAAATAACTTTGTAATTTGTGTTTATTTTAATAATTTAAAGTTATGATTGTTTTTTAATAAAATTTTCACAGTAGCATTGAACATTATGTTTCATGTTAAAAAAAGACAATAATCTTATTTTATCTTTTATTGATTTTTTAGTATTATTTCGTTTATAGTTCTTTAACAGTATAGATGATTAGAAAAATGGTTACGTTGTATAATACTGTATTATATATAGATATATTATAGTCTTTTGTCGGTCAATTGATTGTAGTTCATTGCCGTCAATTATAGTTTTTTTTTATTTAATCAATACGAAAATCAGAGTAGGTACGTCATTTCAAGGTAATAAATTGAATACTAAAATTATTTTGATCAGTTAATTAAAATATTAAGTCGTAATTAATGGTAAAATATTGCACTATTGTGGGGCAGTTAATTATTTTTTTTTACTAATTTAATTAATTTAACCTTCTTCAGATTGTAAGGAGTAATGAATATAGATTTTACGTTTATAATTTTGATTATTAAACTTTGATATTTCATTTTTAAATGTTGGGTACTTAGATATAAGATATTAAAATATTTTTAATAAAAGTTACCTAAAAGTAGTGAAATTATCACAAGTTACAACAATAAACTTTATTCTGCTAATAAAATCACCTAATTTTACTTCACTTTTATTTACATTCAAGATTAATTAATATTTTTATTGCTCATATATCTAGCAGCAGGTTAAACTTGGATTGCTGATTAAATTTGCATGTCATTTGAATGAGTCATATATAAGTACATAATGTTATAATGACGTACTGTTTTATACATTTATTCTAGAATAGTGTAAAATAATCGAAAAAATGTGTGAATCATTGTATTGATTTTATATTTAAATATCTAAATTAAAAAGAAATGTTGAAACTCATCTTATTCTAAGAAAATGCTAAGTATTTAGTATTATTGACAAGATATTGTTTTAAAAAAATTGAATAAGTACATTAAACTTATAAGCATTGTCATAAAAAGGTGTAATTTATTTATTTACAAAAGCCAGAAAATATGTTCATGGTTAATATATAAAATATAGGTTTTAAAAAGTGAATTATAAGAAAAAAATGTTAAAAGCCTTTGAAATTTGAGTTCTAAGTAAAGAATACAAGTTGGCGATAAAGCTGTAGTATAAAACATTGAGATTTGGAGGTATCTTTAAGCACAGGTACAAATTAGTTTAACTTGCTAGAACTCAGCCAAAACTATTTATACATTGAAAAAATTTTCTTAACAAGGAAAGTGCATATATATTAATAGGTTTAAATTTAAATCTAAATCTATCAATATTTTTTTAAAGTTATATCCATTATAAGGTGTAAGGTGCTATAAAAAATGAATCTAATTTCTTCAGAATATTGGTGCTCTAAACAAATA